>NW_028256832.1:0-513165 GCF_048593485.1 Apis florea | reverse complement strand
ATGGAAATTTCCAAGAATTTGACGTCAGTTCCAAGAACTTTAAATATTCCAAGAATTTTAGAGATTCCGAGAATTCGACGTCATTTCTAAGAATTTCAGAGATTCCGAGAATTCGACGTCATTTCTTGGAAAAGTTTTTCGGTCGACCTCCTATCATGTCATGTTCTCCTAATACAAAGTCGCATTTTTGGACAAAAATTTTTCTTCAATCCCGGGGATTTCGTTATTCATCCTTTTTGTTAAATATCTCCTTTATTATTAACAATATCAAAAAAAGTTTGGAATAAGAGTTGAATGGTTACGAAAGGGCTATAATCTGGTGACCCTATTTTTTTCGTGGGTGGACTCATAAAAAACTTCTCAAGGTCAACTTTATTTTTTTAAATGGCATCGTATACTTTTTGTAGCATCAATCGATGTATCATACTATTTTCTATAAAAAAGTACTAAGTCATTTTTAGCAAAAAACCATTAGTTTAGAAGATATTAATTATCTTTTTAACTATAAGTTTTTTGCCATATATGGCTTAGTACTTTTTTATAGAGAATTCTACGGGACAGCAACTGGTGTATTAAAAAATGTATAGTTCCATTTAAAAAAACCACATTCGCGTTTATAACTCCTTAACCCTTCTATTTATAAAAAAATGAACAGCAGCAGGAGGTGCCCCCCTCGAAACCAAGTAACTTTTATTCGAAACATTTTTTAATATCTCGAAAAATAAGCGAGATACATCGAAAAATGTCGATCGAACACATGGAAATTTCCAAGAATTTGACGTCAGTTCCAAGAACTTTAAATATTCCAAGAATTTTAGAGAAGCCGAGAACTCGGCGTCATTTCCAGGAATTTCAGGAATTCCGAGAATTTGACGTCATTTCTTGGAAAAATTTTTCGATCGACCTCCTATCATGTCATGTTCTCCTAATACAAAGTCGCATTTTTGGACAAAAATTTTTCTTCAATCCCGGGGATTTCGTTATTCATTCTTTTTGTTAAATATCTCGTTTACTATTAACAATATCAAAAAAAGTTTGGAATAAGAGTTGAATGGTTACGAAAGGGCTATAATCTGGTGACCCTATTTTTTTCGTGGGTGGACTCATAAAAAACTTCTCAAGGTCAACTTTATTTTTTTAAATGGCATCGTATACTTTTTGTAGCATCAATCGATGTATCATACTATTTTCTATAAAAAAGTACTAAGTCATTTTTAGCAAAAAACCATTAGTTTAGAAGATATTAATTATCTTTTTAACTATAAGTTTTTTGCCATATATGGCTTAGTACTTTTTTATAGAGAATTCTACGGGACAGCAACTGGTGTATTAAAAAATGTATAGTTCCATTTAAAAAAACCACATTCGCGTTTATAACTCCTTAACGCTTCAATTTATAAAAAAATGAACAGCAGCAGGACGTGCCCTCCTCGAAACCAAGTAACTTTTATTCGAAACATTTTTTAATATCTCGAAAAATAAGCGAGATACATCGAAAAATGTCGGTCGATTGTTCGAATACTTGGAAATTTCCAAGAATTTGACGTCAGTTCCAAGAATTTTAGAGATACACAGAAATAGGCCCGAGTTCCAAGAATTTTAGAGATTCCGAGAATTCGACGTCATTTCCAAGAATTTCAGAGATTCCGAGAATTTGACGTCATTTCTTGGAAAAATTTTTCGGTCGACCTCCTATCATGTCATGTTCTCCTAATACAAAGTCGCATTTTTGGACAAAAATTTTTCTTCAATCCCGGGGATTTCGTTATTCATCCTTTTTGTTAAATATCTCCTTTATTATTAACAATATCAAAAAAAGTTTGGAATAAGAGTTGAATGGTTACGAAAGGGCTATAATCTGGTGACCCTATTTTTTTCGTGGGTGGACTCGTAAAAAACTTCTCAAGGTCAACTTTATTTTTTTAAATGGCATCGTATACTTTTTGTAGCATCAATCGATGTATCATACTATTTTCTATAAAAAAGTACTAAGTCATTTTTAGCAAAAAACCATTAGTTTAGAAGATATTAATTATCTTTTAAACTATACGTTTTTTACCATATATGGCTTAGTACTTTTTTATAGAGAATACTAAGGGACAACAACTGGTGTATTAAAAAATGTATAGTTCCATTTAAAAAAACCACATTCGCGTTTATAACTCCTTAACCCTTCTATTTATAAAAAAATGAACAGCAGCAGGAGGTGCCCCCCTCGAAACCAAGTAACTTTTATTCGAAACATTTTTTAATATCTCGAATAATAAGCGAGATACATCGAAAAATGTCGATCGAACACTTGGAAATTTCCAAGAATTTGACGTCATTTCTTGGAAAAATTTTTCGATCGACCTCCTATCATGTCATGTTCTCCTAATACAAAGTCGCATTTTTGGACAAAAATTTTTCTTCAATCCCGGGGATTTCGTTATTCATTCTTTTTGTTAAATATCTCGTTTATTATTAACAATATCAAAAAAAGTTTGGAATAAGAGTTGAATGGTTACGAAAGGGCTATAATCTGGTGACCCTATTTTTTTCGTGGGTGGACTCATAAAAAACTTCTCAAGGTCAACTATATTTTTTTAAATGGCATCGTATACTTTTTGTAGCATCAATCGATGTATCGTAGCATTTTCTATAAAAAAGTACTATGTCATTTTTAGCAAAAAACCATTAGTTTAGAAGATATTAATTATCTTTTAAACTATACGTTTTTTACCATATATGGCTTAGTACTTTTTTATAGAGAATACTAAGGGACAACAACTGGTGTATTAAAAAATGTATAGTTCCATTTAAAAAAACCACATTCGCGTTTATAACTCCTTAACCCTTCTATTTATAAAAAAATGAACAGCAGCAGGAGGTGCCCCCCTCGAAACCAAGTAACTTTTATTCGAAACATTTTTTAATATCTCGAATAATAAGCGAGATACATCGAAAAATGTCGATCGAACACTTGGAAATTTCCAAGAATTTGACGTCATTTCTTGGAAAAGTTTTTCGGTCGACCTCCTATCATGTCATGTTCTCCTAATACAAAGTCGCATTTTTGGACAAAAATTTTTCTTCAATCCCGGGGATTTCGTTATTCATTCTTTTTGTTAAATATCTCGTTTATTATTAACAATATCAAAAAAAGTTTGGAATAAGAGTTGAATGGTTACGAAAGGGCTATGATCTGGTGACCCTATTTTTTTCGTGGGTGGACTCATAAAAAACTTCTCAAGGTCAACTTTATTTTTTTAAATGGCATCGTATACTTTTTGTAGCATCAATCGATGTATCGTAGCATTTTCTATAAAAAAGTACTATGTCATTTTTAGCAAAAAACCATTAGTTTAGAAGATATTAATTATCTTTTAAACTATACGTTTTTTACCATATATGGCTTAGTACTTTTTTATAGAGAATACTAAGGGACCACAACTGGTGTATTAAAAAATGTATAGTTCCATTTAAAAAAACCACATTCGCGTTTATAACTCCTTAACCCTTCTATTTATAAAAAAATGAACAGCAGCAGGAGGTGCCCCCCTCGAAACCAAGTAACTTTTATTCGAAACATTTTTTAATATCTCGAATAATAAGCGAGATACATCGAAAAATGTCGATCGAACACTTGGAAATTTCCAAGAATTTGACGTCATTTCTTGGAAAAATTTTTCGATCGACCTCCTATCATGTCATGTTCTCCTAATACAAAGTCGCATTTTTGGACAAAAATTTTTCTTCAATCCCGGGGATTTCGTTATTCATTCTTTTTGTTAAATATCTCGTTTATTATTAACAATATCAAAAAAAGTTTGGAATAAGAGTTGAATGGTTACGAAAGGGCTATGATCTGGTGACCCTATTTTTTTCGTGGGTGGACTCATAAAAAACTTCTCAAGGTCAACTTTATTTTTTTAAATGGCATCGTATACTTTTTGTAGCATCAATCGATGTATCGTAGCATTTTCTATAAAAAAGTACTATGTCATTTTTAGCAAAAAACCATTAGTTTAGAAGATATTAATTATCTTTTAAACTATACGTTTTTTACCATATATGGCTTAGTACTTTTTTATAGAGAATACTAAGGGACAACAACTGGTATATTAAAAAATGTATAGTTCCATTTAAAAAAACCACATTCGCGTTTATAACTCCTTAACCCTTCTATTTATAAAAAAATGAACAGCAGCAGGAGGTGCCCCCCTCGAAACCAAGTAACTTTTATTCGAAACATTTTTTAATATCTCGAATAATAAGCGAGATACATCGAAAAATGTCGATCGAACACTTGGAAATTTCCAAGAATTTGACGTCATTTCTTGGAAAAATTTTTCGATCGACCTCCTATCATGTCATGTTCTCCTAATACAAAGTCGCATTTTTGGACAAAAATTTTTCTTCAATCCCGGGGATTTCGTTATTCATTCTTTTTGTTAAATATCTCGTTTACTATTAACAATATCAAAAAAAGTTTGGAATAAGAGTTGAATGGTTACGAAAGGGCTATAATCTGGTGACCCTATTTTTTTCGTGGGTGGACTCATAAAAAACTTCTCAAGGTCAACTTTATTTTTTTAAATGGCATCGTATACTTTTTGTAGCATCAATCGATGTATCGTAGCATTTTCTATAAAAAAGTACTATGTCATTTTTAGCAAAAAACCATTAGTTTAGAAGATATTAATTATCTTTTAAACTATACGTTTTTTACCATATATGGCTTAGTACTTTTTTATAGAGAATACTAAGGGACAACAACTGGTGTATTAAAAAATGTATAGTTCCATTTAAAAAAACCACATTCGCGTTTATAACTCCTTAACCCTTCTATTTATAAAAAAATGAACAGCAGCAGGAGGTGCCCCCCTCGAAACCAAGTAACTTTTATTCGAAACATTTTTTAATATCTCGAATAATAAGCGAGATACATCGAAAAATGTCGATCGAACACTTGGAAATTTCCAAGAATTTGACGTCATTTCTTGGAAAAATTTTTCGATCGACCTCCTATCATGTCATGTTCTCCTAATACAAAGTCGCATTTTTGGACAAAAATTTTTCTTCAATCCCGGGGATTTCGTTATTCATTCTTTTTGTTAAATATCTCGTTTACTATTAACAATATCAAAAAAAGTTTGGAATAAGAGTTGAATGGTTACGAAAGGGCTATAATCTGGTGACCCTATTTTTTTCGTGGGTGGACTCATAAAAAACTTCTCAAGGTCAACTTTATTTTTTTAAATGGCATCGTATTCTTTTTGTAGCATCAATCGATGTATCGTAGCATTTTCTATAAAAAAGTACTATGTCATTTTTAGCAAAAAACCATTAGTTTAGAAGATATTAATTATCTTTTAAACTATACGTTTTTTACCATATATGGCTTAGTACTTTTTTATAGAGAATACTAAGGGACAACAACTGGTGTATTAAAAAATGTATAGTTCCATTTAAAAAAACCACATTCGCGTTTATAACTCCTTAACCCTTCTATTTATAAAAAAATGAACAGCAGCAGGAGGTGCCCCCCTCGAAACCAAGTAACTTTTATTCGAAACATTTTTTAATATCTCGAATAATAAGCGAGATACATCGAAAAATGTCGATCGAACACTTGGAAATTTCCAAGAATTTGACGTCATTTCTTGGAGAAGTTTTTCGGTCGACCTCCTATCATGTCATGTTCTCCTAATACAAAGTCGCATTTTTGGACAAAAATTTTTCTTCAATCCCGGGGATTTCGTTATTCATTCTTTTTGTTAAATATCTCGTTTATTATTAACAATATCAAAAAAAGTTTGGAATAAGAGTTGAATGGTTACGAAAGGGCTATGATCTGGTGACCCTATTTTTTTCGTGGGTGGACTCATAAAAAACTTCTCAAGGTCAACTTTATTTTTTTAAATGGCATCGTATACTTTTTGTAGCATCAATCGATGTATCGTAGCATTTTCTATAAAAAAGTACTATGTCATTTTTAGCAAAAAACCATTAGTTTAGAAGATATTAATTATCATTTAAACTATACGTTTTTTACCATATATGGCTTAGTACTTTTTTATAGAGAATACTAAGGGACAACAACTGGTGTATTAAAAAATGTATAGTTCCATTTAAAAAAACCACATTCGCGTTTATAACTCCTTAACCCTTCTATTTATAAAAAAATGAACAGCAGCAGGAGGTGCCCCCCTCGAAACCAAGTAACTTTTATTCGAAACATTTTTTAATATCTCGAAAAATAAGCGAGATACATCGAAAAATGTCGATCGAACACTTGGAAATTTCCAAGAATTTGACGTCAGTTCCAAGAATTTTAGAGATACACAGAAATAGGCCCGAGTTCCAAGAATTTTAGAGATTCCGAGAATTCGACGTCATTTCCAAGAATTTCAGAGATTCCGAGAATTTGACGTCATTTCTTGGAAAAATTTTTCGGTCGACCTCCTATCATGTCATGTTCTCCTAATACAAAGTCGCATTTTTGGACAAAAATTTTTCTTCAATCCCGGGGATTTCGTTATTCATCCTTTTTGTTAAATATCTCCTTTATTATTAACAATATCAAAAAAAGTTTGGAATAAGAGTTGAATGGTTACGAAAGGGCTATGATCTGGTGACCCTATTTTTTTCGTGGGTGGACTCATAAAAAACTTCTCAAGGTCAACTTTATTTTTTTAAATGGCATCGTATACTTTTTGTAGCATCAATCGATGTATCGTAGCATTTTCTATAAAAAAGTACTATGTCATTTTTAGCAAAAAACCATTAGTTTAGAAGATATTAATTATCTTTTAAACTATACGTTTTTTACCATATATGGCTTAGTACTTTTTTATAGAGAATACTAAGGGACAACAATTGGTGTATTAAAAAATGTATAGTTCCATTTAAAAAAACCACATTCGCGTTTATAACTCCTTAACCCTTCTATTTATAAAAAAATGAGCAGCAGTAGAAGGTGCCCCCCTCGAAACCAAGTAACTTTTATTCGAAACATTTTTTAATATCTCGAAAAATAAACGAGATACATCGAAAAATGTCGATCGAACACTTGGAAATTTCCAAGAATTTGACGTCAGTTCCAAGAATTTTAGAGATACACAGAAATAGGCCCGAGTTCCAAGAATTTTAGAGATTCCGAGAATTCGACGTCATTTCCAAGAATTTCAGAGATTCCGAGAATTTGACGTCATTTCTTGGAAAAATTTTTCGGTCGACCTCCTATCATGTCATGTTCTCCTAATACAAAGTCGCATTTTTGGACAAAAATTTTTCTTCAATCCCGGGGATTTCGTTATTCATCCTTTTTGTTAAATATCTCCTTTATTATTAACAATATCAAAAAAAGTTTGGAATAAGAGTTGAATGGTTACGAAAGGGCTATGATCTGGTGACCCTATTTTTTTCGTGGGTGGACTCATAAAAAACTTCTCAAGGTCAACTTTATTTTTTTAAATGGCATCGTATACTTTTTGTAGCATCAATCGATGTATCGTAGCATTTTCTATAAAAAAGTACTATGTCATTTTTAGCAAAAAACCATTAGTTTAGAAGATATTAATTATCTTTTAAACTATACGTTTTTTACCATATATGGCTTAGTACTTTTTTATAGAGAATACTAAGGGACAACAATTGGTGTATTAAAAAATGTATAGTTCCATTTAAAAAAACCACATTCGCGTTTATAACTCCTTAACCCTTCTATTTATAAAAAAATGAGCAGCAGTAGAAGGTGCCCCCCTCGAAACCAAGTAACTTTTATTCGAAACATTTTTTAATATCTCGAAAAATAAACGAGATACATCGAAAAATGTCGATCGAACACTTGGAAATTTCCAAGAATTTGACGTCAGTTCCAAGAATTTTAGAGATACACAGAAATAGGCCCGAGTTCCAAGAATTTTAGAGATTCCGAGAATTCGACGTCATTTCCAAGAATTTCAGAGATTCCGAGAATTTGACGTCATTTCTTGGAAAAATTTTTCGGTCGACCTCCTATCATGTCATGTTCTCCTAATACAAAGTCGCATTTTTGGACAAAAATTTTTCTTCAATCCCGGGGATTTCGTTATTCATCCTTTTTGTTAAATATCTCCTTTATTATTAACAATATCAAAAAAAGTTTGGAATAAGAGTTGAATGGTTTCGAAAGGGCTATAATCTGGTGACCCTATTTTTTTCGTGGGTGGACTCGTAAAAATCTTCTCAAGGTCAACTTTATTTTTTTAAATGGCATCGTATACTTTTTGTAGCATCAATCGATGTATCATACTATTTTCTATAAAAAAGTACTAAGTCATTTTTAGCAAAAAACCATTAGTTTAGAAGATATTAATTATCTTTTTAACTATAAGTTTTTTGCCATATATGGCTTAGTACTTTTTTATAAAGAATACTAAGGGACAGCAACTGGTGTATTAAAAAATGTATAGTTCCATTTAAAAAAACCACATTCGCGTTTATAACTCCTTAACGCTTCAATTTATAAAAAAATGAACAGCAGCAGGACGTGCCCCCCTCGAAACCAAGTAACTTTTATTCGAAACATTTTTTAATATCTCGAAAAATAAGCGAGATACATCGAGAAATGTCGTCGATTGTTCGAACAATTGGAAATTTCCAAGAATTTGACGTCAGTTCCAAGAATTTTAGAGATACACAGAAATAGGCCCGAGTTCCAAGAATTTTAGAGATTCCGAGAATTCGACGTCATTTCCAAGAATTTCAGAGATTCCGAGAATTTGACGTCATTTCTTGGAAAAATTTTTCGGTCGACCTCCTATCATGTCATGTTCTCCTAATACAAAGTCGCATTTTGGGCCAAACATTTCTTTCGTTCGATACATTTGGAAATTTCTAAGAATTTGACGTCAGTTCCAAGAATTTTAGAGATACACGGAATTATACCGAAGTTCCAAGAATTTTAGAGATTCCGAGAATTTGACGTCATTTCTTGGAAAAATTTTTCGATCAACTTCCTATCATATTATGTTCTTCTAATACAAAGTCGCATTTTCGGCCAAACATTTTTTTCGACCCATTTGGAAATTTCCACGAAATTGACGTCATTTCCAAGAATTTTAGAGATTCCAAGAATTTGACGTCATTTCTAAGAATTTCAGAGATTCCAAGAATTTGACGTCATTTCTTGGAAAAATTTTTCGATCGACCTCCTATGATATCATGTTCTCCTAATACAAAGTCGCATTTTTGAACAAAAATTTTTCTTCAATCCCGGGGATTTCGTTATTCATTCTTTTTGTTAAATATCTCGTTTATTATTAACAATATCAAAAAAAGTTTAGAATAAAAGTTGAATTGTTTCGAAAGGGCTATAATCTGGTGCCCTCATTTTTTTCGTAAGTGGACTGATAAAAATCTTCTCAAGTTCAACTTTATTTTTTTAAATGACATCGTATATTTTTTATAACATGAGTCAATGTATCATAGTGTTTTCTATGAAAAAATACTGCGACTTTTAGCAAAAAATTATTTGTTTAAAAGATATTTAATTAAATTTATTTACTTTCTAACTATTTTTTTTACTATATAGGATGTAATGCCTTTTTATAGAGAATACTAGGAGACACCATCTGGTATATTAAAAAATGTATAGTCCTGTAATGTAAAATGTAAAAAAACAACAATCACTTCTGTAAATCCTTTACATTTCTATCTGTAAAAAAATACAATAATTTTTTGTACTTACCTGTTATTCTTACCTCCTCCTACTTACCTTTTAAATCAGTCATATTTTCAGGAATTTATCATTTTTTAACAATTTGCTTAATTCTAAGGGATTGAGGAATGTGCGGGATTAATATTATTATTTGAATATCTCATAAATTTTTGATGATATTAAAAAATGTTTGGGATGAATGTTGTATGATTTTATAAAAAGAATACTGTGATGTTATAATTTTTTATTTTTTTTTATTTTTTTTTTACAAGTAAACGTATCGAGAATGTAAAGTAATTTTGTTTTTTTTTGAATAGGACAGTATGTTTTAACGCCAATAGATGCAACTCAATATTCTCTATAAAAAAAGTATTAAACCATTTATAGAAAGAAATTAGTTTAATATTCATTGAAATTTAATCATTTCCTAAATTAGAAATCATTTAAGCTTTAATACTTTTTTTATAAAGAACAGGGAGATGCATCTGCTGGAGAATTCTAAAACGTATAGTTCTATTCAAAAAATTGACACAGACTTTTATAAATCCTTCACAAATCAATGTATAAAAAAATTAATAACATCGGTATGCGTATTTCTCAAAGTATTTTATCTGAAACAACATTTTTTAATATCATTAAAAATTATTGAATTAATATTAAGATGCGTCTAGTAAGACAGGTAGTATAACGGAATACAAAAATACAACTCACATTTGTATAACATAATTTATTTCTTTTATTAAATATACATATTCTAACACTATTTACATAACTACCGATTCGTACAAATATTCAAGTATATTTCACAAATTGTTACAAACACTTATGTACCATAATTACATAATACACACAAAACATGAAGAAGCTCGATCTCGTAGTTCCAATCCGCCAATTATCACATTTTCGTCATCCACGGATAATCTGTTCCATCCGTTGAAGTGTGTCCACAGATTTCACGACGAATCTTTCCCACTTTCGTTAAGGGCTGACTGGGATAACGGTTGCTCGTTAATAAAGGGAACGGGTGTTGAACGGTGGCCAACAGCGGAAAGCATCGCTGGACAAAGATATCACGGTCCGCATTATCGCGTTTTACGGCCGTGTAAATTACAGCTCGCAGGTTTTCGCGCGGATCGAGGCCCCGCAAAAACGGGTTGGCTCGCTTTCTTCGCGCTTGTTTCTGGGCCGCGGAGGTCGTGACAATATCCAGCTGACCGTTCCACGAGATAAATCACTCGTGGATTACGTATATATGCTACGTGTTCACTTTCGATGGCTGGACGAACTGGAGCGTGATCGCGGATACAAGGCATCCCTCTTTTCTTTTCCAAAACAAATTTCGCGGAGGGACGATGTCGAGCTAAAACTTGACAGAGAATATCGATACATGAAAATCTTTTGAAATGATGATACGTGTGAAATTTTAATTAATACAATGTTATTTTATTATCTTCGTAGAGAGTAGGTAACAAATGAAGAGACAGTCAAAAAATTTGTTTAAATGGAAAACATGATTGAAGAAATTAAATCAATATCAGTTTTCTAATTGGAAGGATAAGAAATGATTTCTTATCACGAAAATGATAGATTAAGCCTCTTTTAAAATATCTTCTTTCACTTTAAGTAAGATTAACGTGACGATTATGCACGAGCAAAACTATAGGTCACCGTGTATCTTTACAACAACGAAATTCATCGATGATTTAACAATGCAATTATTCTCGCTCTCGTTCGTATATCGGAGAACGGTCGAAGACTCAATACGATTAGTCATAAGATCGATAAACACTTGGAAGAAATCGCTCGATTGACGGTGGAATACGACACGGTGTTGGAAAACGAATTATCGTTGGCGGGCATATAATAGGCAAGGCAATAATCATCGTTCACGAATAGAAGAGTACACACAGCGTGCGAGGTTAAATCGGTAATAATCTCTTGACAAATTCAACAATCGCGCCGGTTCGCAAACGGAATCGGCCACGGCTGACGCATCAAAGAGCTCAAAGGTGTTGCATCGATCTTTCATAACGTAATCCCGCGTGAATAATCGTGGTAAGAGGAAGAACGACGTGTGTATATTTCTCGACAATATTATGAAACGAAAGGTTTATACGAAAACATAACGATAACTCGTGAAATTCAAGAATGAAAACTTGTATGCAGAATATTAATTGCAAATTTCTTTTCTTCTCTACAGAGGGGATGAAACTCGAAATTTTGGCATTCTCTGATATATTCTAGTAAAAAAAAAAAACGAAGATAACATTTGCTCGATAATTTTAGAGAAAGTCTTTTCGCGAGACTGAAAAAGTACGAAGAAAAAAAAAACAAAAGAAAAAGGATCAAAGGCTGGAGCAATCGTCGAATTATTTAAAAAAGAAAAAATCATCGACTAGTTAACCTTTTAATTAATCGATAAGAACAGCTCTCAAGGAGGAAGTTCGATCGGGGACGGCGCGAAGTTTGAACAAAAAAGTGCAGGAAGATGAACCACCTCTCGTTCTTCGGATTTTCCCTCTTAAAAAAAAAAAAAATTTCGATTCTTTCGAGGACGACCTCGAGAGAGAGGAGGGGGGGCAACAGCTTTCAAACCTTGCTCGTAACGTTAGTCGAGCAAAGTTATTATAATCGTTATCCGGTCGAATCCACATGACGTAATTACTACCTCGGCCGAGAATCGAAAAAGCGTTAAGCGTACGGAACCGATGCCTGATTATAGTGGAACGATAATAGACGGCTTTTAAAAGTTCATTAAGTAGCCGATTCTGCGACTCGAAATTGTCCGTGTTGAATTGGGTCAACGACGAATGGGCCGAAGACGTGATTTTCTTCTTCTTCTTCTTTTTTCTTTTTCCACGCGAAGAAGAAGAAGAAGAAGAAGAAGAGGAAGGGTCGAACCGCGTGAAACGACACGCCAACCGGATTATTTTCGAGCCGCCTTCTTTTTTTCCTCCCCGCGAATCATGGTGCCCGAGGAAATTATGCTCTATAAAGGCGAGCGCACGAGCCTATCTCGATACGAGGCGAACACGCGATGCTCGAGGTGGTGATTCCAAATACCTTGGATTCCTTCTCTCTTTCAGGAGAGGGGAAAGAGATGTTTGTTTTTTTTTTTTTTTTTTATTACAAGAGAATTTACACAGAAAGATAAATTCGATTTCGAACAACCTCCTCTCCCATTCACTCTCCTCCCTTCGATCGTATTCCGAGTTAACGATAATATTCGAAACTCGAACGTGAGATGAAAAGTGCTTTTCACTTCTTTAAATATAATATCACGAAAACTCCACGAATCTCTTCAATGATTCCTCCTCGTGTAATCACCTCGTTTGCTGTTAAATGTCCCAGAAAGGGATACTCGAAAGCTTGGAACCGGCGCGAGAGGACAACAGGAGGAGGAGGAGGAGGAGGAGGAAAAAAACGGAGGCTCCTTGGCCGCTCATCCTCGCTCCAGAGGCGAGATTCCGCTCGTGCTCCTTTGGTCCAGCCAGGTCAACGCCCCAGTGACCAACGCACCTTGTTCCTCCGTTCATAACGCGTGTCTGCGTGCGTGCACGCGCGCGAGCGGGCATCTAGGGCAAACGGGTTCGAGCAACGTTAGACTTTTTCGCTGTCTGCCGCTTCGAGATTCGAAAAAATGTCGCGGTGGGGAGGGGAAAAAAGAAAAAGAAGAAAAAAACACGGCGACGCCCCGTCTCGAGAAAGTCGTCCGTTTCCGGAAGTGGGATGGATCCCGGAAATGTGGGATTCGACTCTAATGAAACGGAAGTTCGTGAACGCGGCGTTTATGTTATATAATTTTCTTCTTGGAAATTAACGATTCTGAGAAAATAAACTTTGATAGAAATTAGAGAAAGAAAATTATTGTGTGCTGGATTTGGTATCTAAATAAAATAAATTAGAATTTTTAATTTAATAGTATTCTCGAATGAGTTTTTTTTTTTTTTCGATTATCAGTTACGTTTAATCACATTTAATTAGTCGCGTGGTAAAAGTTTGTTGCGCGGTTATGTTTTGACCGAATAAAAATGGGATCGATAAATTATCGATTAATTAATGCCTGGCTCGATGCAAAATTGTTAAATCACGAAAGAGAATTATGAAAATTACAAATTAACTCGTCGAATCGTTAGTTTTTATTATTATTTTTGATTCAGCGTGAATTCTTGGCCAACGTAAGGATATATATATTCGACGTATTCAACATTGGATTGTAAACGTCAGATCGTGTCTGATTTGTAATTTGTATTTGAATTTGTAATTGAATACATTGAAGTGTGAATATAATACTGATTTATTATTATACTTTTTGAAAACGTTTTACAAACGTTTTATATCTTTATCGGTCGTTAATTATATTAAAGATAATTCTTGAAAAACGTGCAAGCCGATCTTTTTATAACTGTTGCAATTAATTTCATCGTCCTGTAAAATGAATATTTGCACGCACACAAGTTGTGCAAAACTTTATTCAAAATAACCTCCCTCTTTTACCCTGATGATGAAAATGACACGAATAACAATCGGTAACAAAAGAAAAACACAAATCATCGATAAGCGCAACAAATAAAAATCTTTAAAAATTTACAGACATAATTTAGATTTTAAATTCACGAATCAAGTTTTCCACGTTAATTTCAATTCTCTGCGAATAACTCGGCTTAGAATCGTTGCATCCACGCATCCTTTCATTTTCACCACCCCTATCATTTCACCACTCCGTACTGTTTTACACTGTAACATCCGGGCCGGGGAAATCGTGCTAGACGTCGCGAAAAAATTGAGCAAATCGGTAATTGTTGGCAAGATCGTGCGAGACGATCGTTGACGGAACGTGCGTACACGCCGATCGAGTCGCTTCTTTAAATTATACGCCTTTACCAGCCAATCGCATAAAACTGTATATTATATTTTTCTGTATAACCGTAGTTTAAAGCAATTAACTTCAAATGAAAAAATTACAATCGAATTGAAATAAAAATTGTAATGTCAAAAATTTTATTTACTCGAAAATATATTATGAATCGTTAATAAAAAAGATACGATTATGGGATACATTATCGTGGATAACAATAACGGTTTTGGTTAATCCGTTCAAGGAAGAATTACAAGAGGAGTTATTGAAATTAATCCTCGAAGGGTTACATTGCACGCAACTTTTGAAGATTTCGCACGGGCGCAACGTGCATTACGCAATTCGAAGTTAGGCGAGTCACGTACGCGATCGTTTGGAATTTACGGAGTGTGTATTAGTCGACTACGATGACCAGAGCTGGTCTCCAATGACACAGCAAATTACATCGTTTCGTGTCCACGGCAAATCTTCCTTTCAGGCTTTTAATTTCAACCGTGTGCCGCGGCAACGTTTATCCCCGATTATTCTTTCGAGAGCGTTACGATATACAAGTAATTTATGGATGGGAATAAATAGATTAAGTTTAGTTTATCCGTTTGATGGGAGGATGCACAAGGTGTTAATGTGACATTCGTGGGATATCTTATTGGAGGGTCGAGTTTCTGAAACGAAGCTTACCTTTTAAGTAATAAATAATTGAAGTTGGAGTAAGTAAGATGATTTATATATTTCTCTTTGCACGCAGCTAGAAACGTAATCAAACAAATTTATTAGTTTGATCGATAGTGTTACTGTGTTAATTTGTGCAGTGAAAGCATCACCGATCACGTTGCCAGCTTTCTATTTCAAAGGTTAAATCGCAAAGAGCAAAGATTCGCTTGACGATTTCATAATTAATTATAGAATTGATTCATTGTGAATTAAAAAAAACGACAATAGAATCGTATGTCGAAACTATAAATTTTATTATATTTTATTATATTTGGCCAAACAAAATTTCTTCGTGGATGCAGCACAAAATAATTTTCAGAAATTTTTCTGAAATTTATTTAATGCTAATGTATTCAATTTTACAAGGCATCAATTTTCCTATACGTTGTACATCAGTGAGACAAGTGCCACGAACAAATTATTCCGTGTCATATTTTATATAACCATTCACTCATCGACATGTTTTATCGATCGTAAAAAAAATTCTTATTAAAATTAAAATTAAAACATCTCTCGTACGTTAATACTTTTCACGTATGAAGGATTCGCGATAAGGAAACAACGAAAGGAAAAAAAAAAAAAAAAAAATCAAAATTTGAAAAGAGTTAATGATATTTGAAAATAGTCTGTGGGTACAAGGTACAAACTGAAATAATCGAATAAAGATAAGAAGACAAGACATTTAAAAAAGAAAAGAAAATATATATAATAAAAACTTTTATAACGAAGAAGAAAATTTTCATTTTATTTTCCATTAAAAATATCCACGACGAAATTGATTTAAAATCAAGCAACGAGATTGCGCGATTAAGATAGCTGCTCGCCGGTCAACGTCAAACTTTATCCCCGGCTTAATTTTTATTCGCATCGATCCCGAGGCAAGGCGACTTCATCAACGCGGCACCGTCGTCAATTCACACGCAGATTTCATCTCGACGATGCCCTAATTGCTTTCACGTTTCTTTTCTCCGGCACGGATACGTCGCGATAACTCTGTGAATGAATGGCAAAGCTTCGGGATGGAAATGCTGCGAGCTTCTTTTGTAACCGACGTTTTATCCCCATCATCTGAATCGCGATCTATTTCGATTCATCGTTTAAACAACCATACGGTAATTGCGCGAACGAAGATAAATTATTTCTTCCAGTGTATAGTTTCCCATTGTAATAACGCAGCGCGTGATTCGGTTATTTAAAATCGAATCATTTAATTGTGATATTTTAAATTATAAATTATACAACACTCGTATTTTTATTTTTGAAAAATTAGTTATTCGAAATATAGCAATGAAATAATTTGAATTCACAGTAATCCAAAATAGGATTCTATTTCTCGCGTATTTTAAAATTTTATCTTTGTATCTTGAGTTGACAATATTCAAATCAACAATATCCATGATACGACTATTCCCCATTTTTTTCATTTGCTTTTCAAATTATTAAATTTGATTTAATCCTTTCACGATATCGAAGAATTCTATTTCTTTCCCCCCCCCCCCTTTTTTTTTCTTTAAATAAAAACTTAAGGAAGAAAAGAAATTTATTCATCATCAACGATATACTAGATCCTAGCACAGAAACCTATATATCAATCTTGTCCTCCATTCTGGCTCTTCCACCTTGTTGCCGGCTGTGTGTGCACACTCATTGAAATCGAACAGTGTTGTTAGAGAATCGCGCGAGCCAGACAATGATTAATGCATGAGGGACATTTTCGAGGATCGAGCGAACTTTCTAACCGGCTGACACGCCACACGTGAGATATTTGATCGCGCGTACTCCTTTTGAGATCCGAGACCGACAACAGAAGTGACAACGCGAAAAAGAGATCGGACGCAGGATTAATTTATTCGTCGTTGTTCTTCTTTTCTACACGAGATCGATCGAGATGTTTCTCGTCTCAGGTCGAATTGTTTTTCGATCGATCGATTGGACGTAAAAGCACGCTAGCCACGCTTACGAGGATATTAATCTTTTTTGTTTTGAAATTTTTACAAATTTTATCCGTTTTTAAATTTAAATCAAATTATCGAAAATTTTTTCTCAATAGATAAAGATTGAATACTGTTTGAATTTTGAATTCATTTAAGATTGAAATTTGATATTAATAATATGTGAGAAATAAAATTTAACAATTATACAAATAAGCTATAAAAATAAAATATACTTGTACGAGAATTTATTATAAACTGTGTTATAATTTCATGTTATTTATTTTCAATTATTCTACTTTTAATTACGTTGAAGATTATGTTGTCGAATAAAAATATCAAAGGCTGCAATCAAGTTATAAACTGTACAAAGACCGATTCATTTTATATTTTTCGAGTGGTAATAAAAATGAAACAGAAAGACACATTGTTCTTGCGTTGCATGAAACAGAACGGTGGAGAGAAGGTCGTAAATCTTGAGTCATGAATCGAGACACATTCATTAATAGGCCGAAAGAACCGACCGTCGAAGATCATCAAGAATCATCAACGAAGAAGTCATTAATTGCAAATCAAGTCTCTTTGATTACGTTTAGGAGGATGAGCTTGAAGGATGCGCATCGTTGATATTATTATATTCTTATTATCGAGCTTGGATCGTTCTTTGCACCTTGATCGTAAAAGACATGGTAAAAACTTGTGTTAAAATATTTATTTGCATTCTAGAAATTTTAATTTTACTGTTTTAAAAAGTAACAGAAATAAATTTATTGCAGTAATATACAATAATATTTAAATTGCAAAACAAGTTGTTTTGATATTATAATAAATTTTCAATTTATTTCAGAATTAATTTTTTTTTATCGAGTAATATTAAACAATTAAACAAGTATTTGTGGTATTTACTCTTTAATTTACTTTTATGTTACAATTTGAAACAGAAATTAGTATAAGTTACCAATTACGTGTTACGTATTATTATTTCGTAATAAAAGAAAAGAGGAAAAAAAACTTTAAAAGGAATGAAAGGAATTACTGTTAAAATAAAAGACTGAACTAAGAAGGAATGAAACGACAAAACTGGTAAAGAACTATAGATCGTTCTCAGCAAAATTATATCTGTTATCGCCGAGTCGTGAACACTTTCACATTGGTAATACAATGTGATTCCAATCTGGGCTGGCGATTGCACTTATATAAAATAATAATTATCAAGGGAAACTCTGTGAGTGAAAGTAATCGATGCATTTGCGATTAATTAAAAGTTAACTTTGATTTGAATCGTATCTCTCTTCCTTGTGTAATACGAATATTTCTCATATTCGCCTTCCTCCAACTTTGAATATTTTATTCCGAAAATTCTGCGCTAATGAATTAATTAAATCTGTCCAATATTCGAAGAAATAATTATTGTAAAAGCGAAATTGTGAGATCAAAAATATCCTAAATTTTACGGAATTTAAAATAACGAAATTCTGAAAACAATCAGACAATAAGTAATTCTAAATTTGAAAAAATAAGGGACGAATAAATTAAAACTAAGAATCAAAAATTAAAAAATATACCCAATTCGAATTCGCAAAATTTTGTATACGGTAAACCTCGAAGAAGTTTCCTTCAATTTCAGCACCGTTCGATATAATTATTAATCGTATAATAAAAGAAATTCACGAGTGTCGTCGAATCGAAATAAAAATTGGAACGTGGTATCGCGAAACGAAAGCAAGAAATTGCTCGATAGCGGGCACAGTTACGAGATAGCTTGAAGGGGCCGGCTCGTAATTACTCGACAAGATTTAATCGACGTGCTCCGGGCTAATTAAAAATTCCTCGCGGACTCTATCAATAAGGAGATCCTATCGGGTTAACGGTAAGAAAATGTCTTTAGATGTTTCTTCCTTCTGCGAGGGAAAAGGAACAACTCGATATCTTCTTGTAAATCTCAAAAGCTATCCGTCACACGTATATTGCCGCCGACAATTGGCCGTTTTCTACGATGAGCTTGCATATTCCTCGTGGACGTTACTCGATAACGATTCGATCGACAATCTCGGCACCTGGCTTGTACCTCTCCCTTTGTGCTTGTAATGATTAGAGTTTTGTTAATTCTATGTTTAATCTTTGTGTGGAAAAAGAATGTAACGTATATCCGTGTGTATAGGTAATTTTAATTTAAAGAATTATTTATAACGGATAATATAACAGTTTATGGAAATAATTAATAAAAGTTGTAAAGAGAGAAAAGTGATGAGTATGTGGATCGATCTGAATTGATGATTTTATGTACGAGTATTTTATTATATATTTAATTATTTTAAATAAGAATAAAACTTTGGCCAAAATATACATTTTATCGTGAGATTACGTTTCGTTTCACACGTATCATATTATACGATAAATAAAAATAAAATCACAGCACTAATTATTCGAAATGAAAAAGAATATGAACGAGCAATTGTTTGATATGAAATACATATCCGTATTTAATATGTATAAATATATTCAAAGTTAATATCTTCAGAAATGCTCTCGCATTTTATATCTCGCGCATTTGGATACAGAAATATATACTACAACCATCTACTGAGAAAATGAAGAATGAATGTACAATCTCTCGTTATCCTCTCAACTACCAGCAGATATCTTGCTTACCGACTCCATTTACCGGCTTCTGCGATTGTATCCGAAGAGCTTCTGGAACTAGGACTTACAGCATAGACATAATCAAGATACAAAATACCTAGATCTATTATTTTGTGAAATACTACATTTCGCGTTACGATTTGTGTAATTAATCAGAAATTTTCATGATCTTTCACGATTTAGAGCATCGTTTAGAATAATATTCGAATCATTAGAGACTAAAATTAAACAAAAAAAAAAAAAAAAAAAAAGATCCTTTTATTAAATTCCAATATAAATATATGTTCATATATTTATAATGTATTAATTATACCATATTTTGGATATGGAATAAATATAAAAATTTGAATTTTGAAACGCGAGTTGCAATTACAAAACATTCGAGTATCTGAATGATAAGATTCTATCATTATTCGAATATTCGGATCAGAATATAGGGTACAACCTCTTCTAAGATAACCGATCTATTTTTGCACTTTCTCCGTGGTTATAGGTCTCTACTATTACCCACGTTTTCTGAATTATCTGAAGAGCATAGTTACAAATCACGATAGACACTTTTCCCAGAAATGCCAATATACAAAAGTTACTAGACTCTTTAATTCAATTCTTTAAACTCCCATAAATCAAACTAACCGCTGTTCCTCAATTACCTTGTAAATTAAACACCAATTTACTTTTCCCAAACCACCTAAATCCAAATCTTTCTACACTTTCTTAATCATCCTATCCACGATCATTATTAAAGGTTTCCTTCCTACGCTTTCAAATCCCTTCTGCCCCCATAACACTATCTCTCACTGGAGGCGGAAAATAATTATCGTTTAAAATTCATACGCCACGTGGGAACCGGTTTCGAATACCTTCATATGTTTAGCCGACTAATTGGTCTAAAAAAAAGAAAAAAAAAAAAAAAAAATAGAAATGAATATAAAAAAGGAGGATATCCACCTAGAGCTGACGGTAATAAATATCCCCCCTATTAAAACATAACTGATTCGGTACATTCCAATAATGATCGGTCTAAAGTGTATGATTTAAGACCGTTCCCGTTAAATTCTATGGAAAAACTAGCCGCATCCTATACACACATTCTGCTTTCGAGCTTAAAACGCGCGATCGTTTCTCAAATCGATACGTTGGCCGAGCTCGGACGGTGTTTACGGCATTAAAATGTGAAACAGGCCACTTAGTCTGATTACAAGCCGACATACTGCCTTAGAAAAATCCGTTTTGTTCGACAACAACGTATGCGCGTATCCATCCACTTTCTTCTTTTATTCTTTTTACCTTCATCGTTCTCTTCCTTCTCTCTCTCTCTCTCTCTCTCTCTCTCTCTTAGATTCCCTTTTTTTCTAAATTCTTGCGTACCTTTCCCTCCTTCTGTGTGTCCATCGGCGATTTAATCGCGCGCATTAGATAGACAACAAGGTTACACAGGGGGTGCCGTGCTCACGATGAAATTCATAGGACTTGCCGGTCACGAAACCCGGCCCCACAGATAACCCGTAATTTATAGTTATTAAAGGAAATGAATGACTCGGTGATCCCCCGTGGACGAGATTTTTGTTAATGACCGTCATGCGTCGCCTCTTACCGATCATCTTTAATGCACGATCGGTCGGTTCGTGCGCGTCCATTCGTAATTATTGCTCTTACGTGATAGTTTATTGAAACGGCTCGTGGAGGGACGTTGAACGTTGTATGCAAACACATGGAATAGAGAACGCATGGCAAGAGAACTTGGTATGATCGGGTTGGATGTTTTACATTTGATCAGGGCGGATTTCAAACAGGGGTTTAATGCTTCGATTGCGAGCTACGTTTCTTGTAACGATATGGAGAAACATCATCAAGTGGATCGAATAATTGATTCATGGCCAAATATATCTTTATGTATCAATATCATATATACATAGTAGTTTTTTTTTTTTTTAATATAAACTAAATTTTTATGCTTTGTTAAAAAAATGACAGAACTGAAATAAAAGTGAATTCGATACAGAGAATTATCAACTGTTAATCTTCATCCTCAGGGATGGTGAAATCAAATCGCTTTTGATTCACAACAAAATGCGAAACATCATTCGATGATATTTACACGTGAAATAATAGGCAAAAAAGTATCACACCACAATCACCCGAATTAATCGTTCTTCGAAACGAAAATCTCCATCCAAAAAAGCTCGGTCCTCTAAAGATCAATCGGAAAAAAAAAAAAAAAAAGAAGAAGAAGAAGAACTATAAAAGCAAAGTTTTTCCAAAGAAAAACGAGGAGGAAGGAAAAGATCAGCGTTTTTTAGATGATAAAATCCGCCATAAAAATCGGGGACCAGATCTCGTCCCGAATTCGAGGCACGCTCGGAATTCGCGAGCGCCTTTAATGAGGCAGTTTTATACCGTTGGCAACACGGTCGAGGGGAGGTTGAGAACCCGAAGGTGGCTCGTGCTCGATGATGACCTCTGACCGCGAACGCTCGAGAGTGAGACGAGGCCATGCCTGGGCACGCGAGGCCCAAGACTTAGCCCCGAGGCACGCGCACCATTCTCCTTCTCTTCTCCTTTCTTTTCTTTCCCTTTTTTTTTTCGCCTTTCTCCTCCTCCCACCCCCTCTTCTCTCCCCCTCGCCCGCCAACTTCTCTTTCTTCCTCGCCTCACCCCCTTTCGCCTCCCTCTCCTCTTTTTTCCGTCCTCCACCCCGCCCTCCCCCGTCGGCCTCTCCATCGTAATTTCGCGCGATTGGCCGGTGTCATGCCGTGCAAAACGCTCGCCCATGGAAACTCCGTGATCGCGCCGCGCTAAGTGGCGGACGAGGCGAGCTTGTTTTGCATCTTCCTCCCCTTCTCTTTCTTCCTCTTCTTCTTTTTTTCTTTCTTTCTTCTAGATCGAGATCTATTCGCGTACCTAGGGCCTATATAGGATTCACCCTTTGGACGACAGACGGGGCGTGATTCGATTCTTGGTTTGGTATCTGGACGGGGGAGATTGGAATATTTCGATAGGATACGATCTTCGATTCGCGGAGAAGTTTGGAAAGGAAATCTCGATTAGGCATGATGAGCAGTTTCTTACGAAGGGTTGGGCTCGAGGGGGAGGGTTGAAGATCGAGGAAGATTCTAGAAGAGTTCTGTCTTCGTTTGAAATAATTCGAGAGGTGGAGGGAAATTTTGGGATTCTTCTTTTTTCGTATATTCTTTTTCTTTTTATTTACTTTTGGGATAACGTTGCTTCGTTCTATTTTGCGCTTGGTACGAAGGATAATTTTAAGGGGTGAATTTAAATTATCGGTGAATTACGACGAGCAATAATATTATTGAATTTGAAACAATGCGAAGTAAAAGTAATTTTTTTTACAAAAAGTCTCTGAGGGAAAATATGTTTCACTCGGGTTACAGTATGGCGTGGTTGCAAATTTGCAATTCTACAATATGTAATCCGATTTAGTGTCTATATATTTCTTTTTCAGATTCAAAAATTGTAAAAAAAAAAAAATACAAATTTGTCCCACAAATGTGCATATATTGTTGTCCGTCAAATTCAGTTTCAAATATTCCCCTTCAAAATGGCCAATACAATGCCCCGCCATCTACGCAAATATCCAGGAAAAATGTATCGCGTAGAATATTCATTCTTTAATCATACCACATTCATCGAGTTCAACATAAACTCTATTTTAACCAAAAAAAAAAAAAAAAAAAGAAAGAAAGAAAGAAAAAAAGCAGGACCAATTCCCAAAATTCGACTAATCTGGAAAGAAAATCGAAAAGAGAACGGCCCCCCCAAACCACGCGAGAGCTGGACATCAAGGTTGAGGGATACGCGCGCGTCAGGTATCCGGCAAAGTTTCCAAGGGGGCGGTGTGAAGGGCGTAGCCCGCTAATTATAATTATACCACGGCGGCATTAGCAGCGTGAAACGCAACGTAAATTCTGGTGAAATACTCGCCGCCCCTCGGGCTCTCCGGCGCGGATCTCGTTTGCCAAGAAGCGGTCTGCGGCGTGCACGCGCGCCACCCAACCCTGAACACGACGCTTTGTTTCGCTTGTCGTAGATCGACCGGCTCGTGCATTGTCGTGGATTACCGCGTAGAAATAAATGGGTTCGTTCGTTCCTTCGTGGGAGGAAAAAACGAAACGGCGCAAGGTTAAACGCGGGCCGCGCCGATTCGCGCGCCATTTTTCAACGCCGTTTTAATTACGCTGCATTAATTAACCGGCTAATAATCAGAAGAGAAACTATCCGCGACTTCGCCTCTTCGCTTCCACTCCTTGTCCCCTTCTTTCCTTTCCTTTTTTCCAACTTTAATTATCGTTATTGCACGATCTTACTTGAGGAGTTGATGCTCAGTGCGACCAATTGACAAACATGGGCTGGGCTTTTCAACGCGTTCCATTTATACGAGTCGATTATTTATTTCTCTAAAAATATTCATACGATGAAAATTCTATCGCGACAAAAATTGATTCGAGGAGCTCGAATCCGAAAGGAAAAAAGAAAAAAGGAAAAGAAAGAAGATTCTCAAAACCCACAGACGGGGGAATAAGCGCGGAAGATATCGAATGATGATCTTCGACGGCAGCCTTTATTCTCAATTCATAAATCTCCCCTGCCATTCGTTAATTGATAACAGTAATTACAACCGCGTGTCACTCAGGGACTGGCCGTCGAGCAGATTATACGTGCGCGTGCACCACCGCCACGTCGTTATTTATCATCGTCGGTTTAAGCGTTTGCTTGCCCGCTTCCTTCCTCCTCCTCGGATTGAGTCGCGCCGCGAGGCGGCCGGTTTCTCCTAGTGCACTAATAACACACTGGCGACCCGATAATTAATAATGAAAAGGAGGGGGATGGCTGGAGGAGGCCTGCAACGAGCCGAGTCGCGGAGTGGGTGGACCGCCTTTCCGCGTAATTGCAAGGTGCAGCGCTAAGCGCGATTCGCCGGCCGGATCGAATGGCTAGAAACGGATGGAACGGACTGGTGGATCGTGGCAAATGGTGTGGGCAAATTCTTGGGGAAAGTTTTTGCGCCGACGATGGAATGGGGATTCCTTTCGGCCGATCGAACCGATTACTTTATTTTTATTCGCCAACTTTTTCGAATAATATAAAAATGAACGAAGTTGTGAGATTCGAGATCTCGATGATTTCTCTCGCAAGTGTCTGAAAGAAAATTGTACTCGTGAAATGAGTACTGAATGAGTAAATATGAATAATCTTCTTGATTACAAATACAATTTTAGCCGGAGGATCAAGTAAGACAGTTTTATTATATTTAAAGGCTCGTTTTCGAAAATAAGACTGAATCCAATCTAAACGAATTACGAAGAACGTTATTAAGACTAAAAAAGTCTTTTCGAATTTATACATTATTAGCTTCTTTTCAATTCTTTTTTAAATTTTTTTGAAGGATCAGCATCTTATTGAAAAGATCAAAAAAGGAATAACATAATCGCTGGTACAGCAAAAAAAAAAAAAAAAAATGAAATAAATTAATGATACAACCACGATTATTTTTCCTGTACTGCGAAGCACACCTTTTTTTCCTGTCATTCATTCATAAATCCGTGGATTTCACGACGAAGGAGGCGGACGATTTTCCTTCTCCGCTTTTCCAGTAACCAAGAAACTCGGACTTCGGACTTGAAACGAGTCTCAACAGGCAAATAAGATAATCTACATTATAAACTCGGGGGTAGGGTGAGTAAACGACGAGGAGTTATTTACTCGGCTCGGAAAGAGGGGAGAAAGGAAACAAAGTAATAACAACGGAATGAGAATAAGAAGGTAGGTTTGAATCCTTAGGTCGTGCCGCACAAACTTCAACAACTGCGCAGCCGCATTAAGCCGGCTTTCTATCGCGTTTATTATCCGCGGCAAATGGCTTCTGCCAACCTCGTTTCCCGTTTCTCTAATTCCCTGAATCCCGCCCCGTGATGACCGCTCGATCCTCCACTTTGTATTCTAATTCGTCCGCGATTTGTATAAAATATCGAGCGCCCCTTGAAAACGAGGACTTTACGAAAGTTTAGAAGAATTAAGAGAACATCCGTTCGATTTCCTTCTTTTCACAGATGATAAATTTTTCCACTTCACGATGAAACGGCTACAATTATTTTGAAACTTTTTTTTCGAATCGAAGATCGTTGAGAATTGAACTTTATCCCCTTCGAGACATTGGGACATTGTATACTTTATAAATTAATATCGATTAAATAGATTGAAGATAGATAGTGTGTAATATAGATTGAACGTTGAAAAGTTCAAATTTTTCTAAAAGAATTCCTCAGATAAGATAAATAATAACTTTGATAATATATTTATTACACTACTACTCGAGCACGTAATGTTAATGTGATCCATGCTCCACGTACGATAAAATGAGAAATTGTTTTCTTGCGATATTTTCGCCATTTTTTTTTTTTTAATTCTTTCCAAAAAAACAAAATTTCCAACTTCCAAATACGAAACCTTTTGCTGCAATCAATTTTTTGCATTGAAAATTATACGTAAATTAGATCGGCAGGATTGAATGTTGGAACGAATGATAATCGGTGTTCAAAGCAGAGCACGAAATTCAGTAATGGACTGGGACGATTACTGCTATTACACTTCACGACTATCAATTGATAATCCGTTGCGATTACGTCTTCTTGAATTTTACAGTCGTCACGAGAAAACTGTTGTAACATTATACCGAACACGATTACTTCTACTTTCTGAATCGAGAACAATTTCGTATTAAATTGTAGATCGTATCTTTGATCCATTGACATACCTTCTGTCCAAAAATTATCGATGTTCGATATTAAATTGCGTAAAAATTTCAATCGCACTACACAGATAAGGAACCGTAATTATTTTAACAATCCATCGTATCTAATCTAAATCTCTGATGCAATACGAGCACACTGATTATTACAATCTTTTTAATTAAATCTTGTCTCAACACAATGATTTAAATACAACGTTTTTAAACAACCAATTTCTAATTTCTTTCTCATTTTTTTTTTTTTTTTAAAGATTCATCTCTACATTTTAAAAGAAATTAATTTCTGATTTAACAAGCATCCATCAAGAATCCAATAGAAACTTTGCAAGTTTTTAAAGTTTTATTTTACAAGGGAAAAAATCTTGGCAATTTCTTCTCGGGCGGGTAAGTAACAAAAACTTCATCCTGCGTAAAGTAAACTTAATGAAAAGAAGCTTGTTACTACAATTTACTTTATTCCCATTCAACTAGACTAGCAGTTTTCCCGGATTTTTCTTTGAAAAATTCCCCCCCCCCCCCCCCGTATTACGTGCAATTGAATCGAATTGAATAAGCAAAACCGACGAACAAATTTACGATATATCTTCGAATTTTGCACAACAAATTTCATCGATCGACGGATCACGTGCTGTAATTTCACTTTTGTAAAAGAAAGAAAAGAATAAAGATAGCCTGCAAAAGGAGCATTGTACCTTTAATTGAATCTCTCTCCCTCTCTCTCTCTCTCTCTCTCTCTCTCTCTCTCTCTCTCTCTCTCATGTTACCGTTTCTTCCTACAGTGGTTTAAATTCGTTGAATTAATTATCAGGTTTGCCGGCAAAATATAATGGCGGCCGAGACTTGTTTCCGTACGAAGTCTCGCCGCTGGTTTTAGCCTCGTGGAAATTATTTAACGCGTGCCGGGTCGCAAATTCTGTTAATTTTTCTTATCCGTTTGCACAGATTTGTGCTTTAAGAAACAATTGTGATTTTCGTTTAACTCTTGAATATAAACTCTTTTGCATTAACGATACAGATCTTTTATACACGAGCCCAACGAGAACACGTAGCGTAACACTCGAGCGATGAAATTTTTTGATACTTGTATTACATTCTCATAGAAAATTCAAACGTATTATTATTATCGTTATTACGCAAAATATTGCACGTTCACTTTTATTGTTTTCCAGAAAAAAAAACCCGGATTAAAGATTTAACGCGTGTGCAGTGAATGAAAATAGAATATGTAATTAAAATTTGAAAAAAAAAAAAAAAAAAAAAAAGAAAAAAGAATGAAAGAAATACAGATTGTATTTTTCATATACAAAATACACCGGTGTTTCCATTTTTCCATTACGTTCCATGAACATGATTATTACGCATCTGTGTTAAAAACTTACCATTTAAACTTAACGTTTTCCATCGATTTTCCATCCATTAAACGATGATCAAGGAAAAGAATACGTACAAGTCATCGTTTCCTTCTTACGTGGATCACAACGTAAGATATCATGGACACGTTCACGTTTAACGATTCATACGTGAGATAATATCCACGTTTACGTTTTCTTCTAATTTTCATATTCATTATTCATTTTCTTTTCTTCTTTTCTCGAGTTGATACTCGATGATTTCGAGTTACTGTTCAAGCGAGCGACTAATCGAGAAAAGAGATCGCTTTCTTGTTCAAATTAAATAAGGGATCATGCTGGCCGACAATGAAATCAGGAAACGGTGGAGTACGGACAAAGCTTAACGTGCCGTGTCGAACGATGTACTCTCGAGATAGGTAGACAAATGAGCGAACGTGCAACACGGGGAAAATAAAGTTTTCATTGATCCTCGCCAAGATACGGGGAGAGGAGAATTAAAATTTTTCAAATTCGCTCGAGTTAAAAAGTTAATTTGCGTTACGAAAATAGCCGACACCATCTCCCCCGATAGGGAGAATTATTCGTGTAAATTCAACGAATCATATTATTTTATTTGTTTAGACACTCTTTCTAATTGAAAGATACGGTCTTTAAACTTTTTTGTCCCTGATTTTTTAATCAAATCGCTCAACAACTCAAAATTTCTCTTAAAAATTTAAATTAATTTAATTTCTCCTGCAGAGATCAACGAGACGAATATGTGTTCGTAGTAAACGACGAAAAAGTGGAAAATTCGCAAGATTAAACGTCAGGATTAAATTTTTGACTCTGAAACCATTTCGAAGCATCGATTAACTTCGCGTTGATTGGAAAATTGGCGCGAAAGAAAGAGTGGATTTATGACACTGTGGGGATTGCGGCAACCGAGTTGCATAAGTGTAACACACTTACCCAGGATGCACCGCAGTCGCCACCTCCGAGAGTCTGAAAGGCTGGCATGCATCTGAACGTCATTCTGAGCTCTACCGCCGAAATATTATCCAAACGTTCACCGCGGTTCTCCGGTCACAACTTACCTAGAACAAGACGAAACGCCTACTTAGCGATCGAATTATGATCTCGTTTAATTTGGAATAATGGGGGAAAAATGAGGAATTTGTGTGTTGGGATTATTTATTTGAATTATTTGAAAGAAGAAGGAAGAGATATTCGAGCAATGAATATTATTAAAAAGAAATGTATAAAGTTTAGTAAGCATTGGAAGTATTAAGGTAAAGATACTTGTTTAAATACTGGAACTCATTTCGAGCAAGAAGGAAAAGGCAAAAAGAAAGGTTATATGCTTATGTCTGAAAATGACTAATGAATATTTAATATTGCATAAAAAAAAGAGTGGGACAGATACTTGAAAATGAGATATTAAATATTTCGAAGAAATGTAAGAAAAAAATTTATCATAAATTAATATCGTAGAAAGTACTGAAAAAAGAGAGAGAGATTGTTGTTGATTTATTAACTAAAATTATGTAAATATAAGAGGTATTGATTATACGAAGGCACCGATATTTCATTTTTCTGTAGAATGATGGATAATGATAAATGTTCAGGCATGTTTTTTTTTCTTCTTTTATTTCATCAATTCGCTGCAATCTTTTATAAATTGATTAAGAACGATTCGAATGTTGAAAGAACATTAATAATTGCAGCCTCCTCGCTGTAATGAAAGGATATACTATTATTGTGCTTCGTAGAATTATCGATTGGACTTACGAAACATCAATATTTACGTTAAACGTATAAAACCTATAATCCATTCATTATGGAATAATCGTGGTATAATTAATGTAGGCGCGATTTAATGTAATTGGCACATAAATAGATAATATTTGCTTCGTTAAAAAAGATAAGATGAATTTCTTTTTCACAAAAAAAAAAAAATTGGTTATTAATTTACTTTGTTGATATAAATCTATTTAATAATCTAATGAAATAATCTTCTGAAATCTATTTATCTTAATCTTATTAAGGGATTTGAATCTAAAGTTTCGAGATTTAAATTCTACTTTTATTAGAAATTTCTTTAATGCAATAATTAAATTATTATCTTATACAATAATTAAAATCTTATACAATAGCAAAACCTTATTGCTATCAACGTCGATATCAGTGATAGCTTATCATTCTATTAATGCATTTTTTACCCGAATTCTGATTTCATTAATTTCTAAAAATTCCAATAATTATTATTTATTAGATATCTAACAAAAAGTTTGAGTAACTAAAACCATTTAAACGAATTGAAAGGTTTTTTAATCACCTATTTCTTCAAAGAATCCTTTAATTTCTTTGATTTTGGAACAATAAATACAAACATAGCTTACCTTACACTAAACTTCTATGCTAACGCAATTACATTATTCCCCAAAATTATTTAATCATATATATATATATATTTCTTGCGTCAAAAATATCAACTTCCAAAAGAAATCCTCACGATACAATTCCTTCACCAAACACAGCGCTAATTCGAACCAACAACTATAGCCTCTTAAATAATTACCAATACTCTTACCATCACTCTCTAAAATTCCAACAAAATCTTCCAACCGCAAAAACATTCCTTTCCAATAGAAAAAAAAAAAAAAAAAAGAAAGGAATAAAATCCCTGGGTACCGCAAACTACATCGAAAAGTAAACTTTTCACTCGAGTTAATTGTAAACACGTTTTAATCCTACCTCGCGGATGTTTTTGCCGGGAAAATTCCATGTCACAAGAATGTAACAGCAGAGGCATCGAACCCTGCGATCCTGGGGCGCATTGATACGGATGCAAAGTTAAGTCGCGGCGGGTGTTCCTTTCCTGAGCTACCTTCTTCGCCTGATTTTTCATTTCCCTTCCACGCTATACTTCCCCTTAACGCGCCGCGGGTATAATGAACGTAATTTCATGTAAAACACGCCGCCAAGACCAACGATAACCGGTGTGTTGCACTTGCACTCTACTCTTGGATGCGTGTAACTAGAAAACTGTCTGGCTACTTAACTCGCGGCCTAGAGGAACGTATCTTGATTATTCTTTTCTTCCTTGTTTTTCTTCTTTTCCGCGGGATAAATGTTTACGAGAGGAAGTGAAACGAAACCCGGCAGAGATACCGGGGTTGTTTTCGGTATAATTAAGTTGTAATTATATCGCGGCTTGATCCGGATCCGTGATTTAGGCGTCCCGATGAAAGCTTGTTTGTTTACGAGGATGATTTATTGTGTAGATTATTTTTAAAAATGGCGCACGCACGTTGTACTCGTAAGGAATCCGAAGGATTCGCCGCTTTTTGCCATCGACCAGGCGATTTATCGTGAATGTTCGATGGTGGTTGAGATAATTATATTCTTGCATCGCTGCCTCGTTTATTCGTCGAATAAAACGTAATAAAACGAAGTGATTATAAATATAGATATAATATTTGAATTAAAACGAAACAATCGAGCACATTTATTGGATTAAAAAGATCGTTAGAAATAATAATAAGTTCGATGGATGTCACAGTGTTAATTTCATATTTCGAAAGGAAAAAAAAGCGGCGAATATTTCAGCAATTTCTCGACACGGCACCAATTCCGATCACGGAAATCTGGTTTATTTCGCGCGCCAAGGAATTCGAAAAATTCGACCAGGGCGTTCTGTTGCGTAAGCGACCCTCTCCTCCCTTTCAGCTGGCCTCTTCGAACTGATTGCTAGGCCGGACGAGGCGCATTCTTTCCGCCAACGAATAAAACCACGCGAAACGAGCAGAGGAACCGGCGACTGGAAGGGTGAGGATCCCAAAGAGAAACGAGACGATGCAAAAGAGGCACACGTAGGATCGAAAACAGAACAGCCACGCGATTTAAGAGAGGAAAAATACGAAGCATATTTTTTTTTTTTTTGTTTCCCGTCATTTTTCAATATTCTTTCTTCTTTCTCATCTTCTTATACTTTTAATTTGCAACTCGTACGCTACGCTTCCCAATCAACAATTCCCTTTTCTCTTCTCAATCATAGTTTTATATACCTTTGATTATTTCTTCTTTTGTTTTCCCCCTTCTCTCTTAATCCTTCATTTCTTCATTCCCAATATTTTATTCCCTCGTTTCTCGCTTCTTCGATACTTCATCCACCTTCCTATCCCTCCTATTTTTTTACAATTTCCCCTTCCCACTACTGCTCCAATCTTCTTCAATATCATCCTTCTCACTTTCGTATCCTCTTCTTCTTTTCTTTCAACGCTCTTTCCCACTTTTTACAACTTCCTCTTCCCAATCTTCCAACTCCAATCTTCCCTCCTCTCATCTAATCTCCACTCTTCCTCGACCTCTTTTTCTTCCCCCTGCCATCATCCATTTCTCACTCTTCTCCCTCTCTCTCTCTCTCTCTCTCTCTCCATCCCCGTTCTCTCTCGCCTAACCTCCTTCACCCTTCCTCTCCTCTTCCTCCTCCTCCCCCTCCCCCTAACCCAGACCCGGCGGAAAACGCGGGAACCGATGCCTCCGCGGCGATGAATAATGGATTTCGAACGCAGCCATGCCAGCTACCCCCGGTTGAATATTCATAATGCGTTTCTACGCCATGTGATACGATCCTGCACGTCCAGCCGCGTTCCACGGGACGAGCACGCGCTCGCGAAACACCGAGACACCGAGTCTGGACCAACGACAATCGATGCATATACGGAAATAATACGGTACACAGAGGCGTCAGATGATACGGGCAAGCTTCACGATTCTCCTGTTGCTGTTTGGCCTGCTGTTTCGAATATGAAATCATTCGGGCGGAAACCACGCGCGGTTCTAGGCCTACGTTTACTGTTTGAATATGGAGTCATTTGGCTACGAGGCTTCTCGTGCACGTGTTCCTGTGCTTGATTAAATGGGGAATGATTGTATCGCTGATTGCTAATTTGGCTCGCTCAGTGTGGTTCGATTTTCTAAATAGAATTCGACTCTATTTAGAGGCTTGTGAACAATGATTTTCTTCTTATCAGAAAGGATTTTTAATCGTGGAGTTTAAAATTTGTATTACATTGTAACACGTTCGATTCGAAGTTTGATTTTTTCAATTATTAATTTCAATGGTTGGAGAAATGGTTTGTTTGTAACATTAGAGTAATTCTTTTCTCTTTCGTTATAGTATTCGAATCGTAGGATCTTGTTAAAGAAATGAAATTCTTTGCAGCTATCGTAAAAAAATAAGGATTCCTTGAAGAAGGAAGAAGAATCGAATCTCTCGGCTTGAGAAAAATTCCGTTGAATAGACGAGCCTCGAGTGAAATTATTTGTTTCCTTACCGTTAGAATGACGTTTACGCAAATAGATTCTGAACAACGTAGAATCAAACGCGGGATATTACATGTAATTTACTCAAATTATCATAATTTAACTTTCTTTAAAATATAACTCCTTTTTAATCGAAATATATATATATATATAGGAAAATTTTATTTTATTTTTCGAAGCAACATTAATGCTCGTTCAGCAAAAAAAAAAAAAAAAAAATAGTAAACATCTTTCTGCTTTTCACCGGTTACGAACGCGTGGAAAGGATTAAAACAATAGAGATGAGGCAAAGGGAATACGTAAAAGCGATGTCACAAAGCAGAAGATAATATTAGTCGACTTTAAACTGCTACTTCAAACTGCTATTTCAAATAAAAATTGTAAATGCTTCTTCCACTGTTCCCCGAGACTTTGAAAAAAAAGGAAAAAAAAAAAAAAAAGAAAAGAAAAGAAAAAAAGAAAAAAAACTGCAAACAACAAAGAAAGGGTGGAACAAAAGGAAGGAGCGAAAAGGGAATCCTATATTCCTACGAAGCTGAACTTCATCTTTCAAGTGCGAGACGACTATGTATTTTAAATTGTCTTACGTGTGTCTTACGTGTTCTCGTAAGAAACTCACGATCCCACCAGTATATAGCAGTAAACCAGTAACATCTTTGCAGAAACATGCTCATCGTCTACTCCTTTCATAATATTTCGCGTATAATTTTACAATCAAATCTCCTCCCACACCCATTATTATTACCAAAGACAATATCAAATATCAATATCCTAAGAAAATTTCCATCTCTACACAAATCGTCCGCGATATTAGAATTATTATCCATCCGATATAAATTCCCCTTTCCACCGATCCCAATCATCGATTATAATTACACCACTGCCTTGAGACGACACAGTGACTTACATAACCACTTTACGTATAAATTCTCCCGACGAATCTTGGCCAAGAGTTATTACAACACGATCGAATCGATTCGTGTCCATCGAGGACCTCCCCCCGCCAAAAAAAAAAAGCAAAATCTCTGAAATACTGTACAATCACAGTATTACGATCGGCCACGAGCACTCGGTATTTATACGCCCGCAATCGCAGCCGTTATCATCTTTTATAGGTATTGCCGAGTGAGTACGACACGGCAAGGCAGCTGCAATAACAGCAGCAGTTTCCAACAGCTTCGAAACCTGGCTGTCTCTATGGCGGCCTCGACGGTTCCGGGTATCCCGAATTCCGAGTGTGCTCGTTTCTTTCTTTTTTTTTTCTGTTTTCTCTTTTTTTTTTTTTTTTTTTTTTTTAATGGTCACCAGCATCCACGACTGCTAACGACGCGCCATTAAATCGAGTTAACGAGGGGGATCCGCGCTATTTACCGGGCTATTTCCTAGGCGGACGATCGTTTCGCCTCTCCATCGGTAAACCGCAAAACGGCGATGCCTTTCATGGAAACGCGGTGGACACACCCGCGACAGAGATGCTCGGCAGAGCATCTCGTTGCGAGCAATAATTAGGATTCGGCGTTATGGTTATCATTTTTTATCTGCTCCCTCTTTTTTCCTTTTTTTTTTCACAAAGGGAATCGACCTTCCAACCGTTGGATCCTTTCGTATCGAGGACTTTTGTCTCTTGAACGAGATGGGTCCATCTTCTTTTTTTCTCCCCTCCTTTCTTTTCTGCGGTGGGCTTGCGGTCGAGGAGTCAGAAAGAGAGAGAGAGAGAGAGGGGATGAGCGCGGTGGGTAAATTGTTTGGCGAGCTGATTAACTCATTCAGAGATTGGAGAAGAGATTCATCGAGTGTTTGGAGACTTTTTTCTTTTTTAACCGAGATCTATTTGTACGAGATTGAACGAACGATGAATGAAAAATTAACTTATCGTCGGGGTAAGTGTGAAAATTTAAAGACGTGGCTCATCATCTCGTGGATAGATAGATATTTAAAAGAAAAAAAAAAAAAAAAGAAAACCTCGCGTCTCCGAATGATGAGAGGGGATTTTCAATGCTCGATTATTAACGTCGATTACCGCATATCCCAATGTAAATTCAGGCGTGTAAATTGTTTGATTGCCATAGAATCGCGGTTGTTCGTGTAACATTTGCTCGCGGCAGCTCAGTTTAATTTATTTACGCTTCCGTAGCGTGTTATTTCAAACGATCCGGTGTTGTTCAACGGACTCTGACACGTCCACCTCCTCCTCCTCCTCCTCCTCCTCCCTTCTTCTCTCGCCTTCCCCTCGTTTTTTCCCAATTTTTTTTTTTTGGTCCTTGTTTTTTTTTCCCTCCCCCCTTCCCTCCAACAGCGCTGATACGCTCGTTAAAAAATAAATTGGGCTCGCGAGTGACGAAATTAAATCGAGAAACGAATTTTAACACGGCGGGCAACGGAAAGGACGACGGGCAATGGTCGATTAATAATGCAAGGGCTACCTCGAGTACTACCTTGTTAAATCGGCGGTTGGAGTAAGATTCATGGGATATCGGCATTCCACCGGTTTCGGTTGAAAATTACAGGAAAAACGTGTTTACGATCGCGTAAAATTATCGTAAAAGTCCTCTCGAAGGGAATAAATTTGTACATCCACCGGTTTAAGACTAATTTAAGCGGTTTTTGATAATTGATAATCACTGTGATGGACTCGAGGTGGAAATATCTATGTTGCCGAGATGGAGGGGAAGCGGTAATAATTATTTCTACAGCAAGAAAAATATTTTGTCGATCTGAGTGTAAATCTAAACTGCGCTCTTCATTTTCTTTTAAGATTCCCCTCACCCCCTCCCCCGTATCTTATTTTGAAATACGAACACATTATATTTCACACGCCAAGTATTTGAACGGACTTTCGAACAGCGCAGTTTACACGGCATGACCCGATTTTCGAAAACACGAAGTAATTAAAACGTCATCAGAGTTGACATATTAACTTATTATAAATATATATATACAACAAGTATATACACAATGATCGCGTCTTAAATTGCAATCGCCAATCTTTTCAAGAATAAAGAAAATCATCTTCTCTCAACCACCTCCCAAAAGAGTAATTTCCAAAAAAAAAATAATACCAACCGAGAATACAATCCTTCAAACCATCAAAGGCAAACACCTATCCACCCACTGCCATCTCGCATAAAATATCCACTTTTTAATTACCCTCTCTCGTTGCCACCGTGACAGATATTAGATTACGCAATTTTGTTCCTCGTCTGGATCGACGTCCACCACACAGCCGAAGGGTTGTATAATCGTATCTGGCCAAACGGCCAAAGATATCGCGTGTTTTAAACCGTACGTTTTAATTGGAGAGGAGGGGTGGGCGCGCAATGAAGAGTCATTAGTCCAGTGGACGGTGGGCAATTAAAAAAATTATTATCCCCTTGTATCCGGCTCGCAACGAATCCGTTGCCGCTCTATCCTCGAACGCGCGTGCATATTAAAAACCGCAAAAACACCTTCGCGCTTGCTCCAACGTTTGTTGCGCTTGCAACTTCTCCATCCACCATTCTTTATGGTTACAATTTGATGCTATTAACCGTGTTAATCCCTTCTCTATTACGCGTATTACCACCACGTATACACGCGCACCGTTGTTTCGTTTTGTTCGCGCCTGTTTCCATCTTACGGTGAGCGATTTCGAATCTGTAATGAGCTGACTCATTGCATAAAACGACGATATAATTACGACGGGAGAAAATCAAGCTAGAACGAACGAAGGGAGGTGGTGGTGGTTCAATCTCGCTTGGAAAAGTCGTTCCTCGATTTTTGCCGATCTGTGATCCGGTTGGAATAACGCTTTAATGGTTTTTCTTTCTCTCTCTCTCTCTCTCTCTCTCTCTCTCTCTCTCTCTCTCTCTCTCTCTCTTCCAAAGTGGTTGGAATTCGAGCGTTTTGTTATTATATCCAAGCAGAATGTCGTGAATGTTGTTGCAAATTTTAGAATATTAATTGTCGTGTAACGAGACTTAACTAAACTTTTATTTTTATTGTCGTTAATGTAATCTAAAAATATTTGAAAAAGATTTTGTTTTCAAATGCTACGAAGATAGGAAAAGTTTAGAGAAGGAGGGCAAATTAACACCGAGTTACATTAAATTCTTCTACGGATTTTATCAATTATTTCTAAAATATCTGCAACTTCGTTTGCTTATCCGAACTTGGGGAACAAATACTGGTATAACCGGACATTCGTGTAATTTTAGGAATATCCTCCCTATCACGATTCTTCATAATAAAAATTCGCGTTTAGATAGGATTTAATCGGTTGGACTTCAGGCTTGGATAAAATTTTCGTTCCTTTTAGTACGATATTCACGCTCGTGATCAACTAATAACGTTACTCGTCATAATCATAATCCAATACGAATAAACTGCATTTCAGAATGAAACTATCGCCATCTCGAGTTCCATTCACGATTACAAAAATCGTTCACGAACCGAGGAAACCGTGATCGATACCTAGCAAATTACCCGGCAATTAAAAGTGAATGCATCTGCATGAAGGATTAAAACGATGGAAGATTAAGAATCATTCCTCCTTTTAATAAAATCGGGAACAAAAAGTACGTACGACTCGATATTTCAAAGAACTTGGTGATTCGTACCTTTCCTCTTCGAGATCGAGCGCATTCTTCCTCTCGCGTCTCGTCGTCGATTAAATTATTAGGTTCTGAATTCCGGTTCTAGCCTTCAGATTGCGTTCATCCTGATCACTTGGATGATTGAGGATATCGACTCGAAATCTTTCATTAACGGCCGTTTCTGCGATTGACATTGCTCGTCCAAGAAGAATATCTACATTTCTAACTCTCGATTCTCCAACGATTTTATTCACGAATAACGTATATAATAATTCTTGTCGCGACAAATATATTCTCTTCACAATATTCCCAGCAATGATGTCGTTGAATCGATGCTTGTAAAAGTTTTATCACATATAATACAACAGTATCGTTTACGTTCACTTTTCAAGATACATTGAAAATCTATCCCAACAGATCCGATCCGAGCAAGAGCGCCAGCTTCCGTTCCCAGCAATTCCCTTCCCCGTCTCCTCTCATTAATCCCCCGTAACAAAAAACCAGACTGCCGCCTCTTCGACGATCCGTAATTTAAAGAAACGCGAGGCAATGCGTCGAAAGAGATTCTCGAATAAATACTCTCCCTCTCCTTTCATCAAAGAAAGAAACCTACAGAAAGGATTCCACGTCTATCATCCGCTATTTCTTCTCTGTACCCTTCATAAGAATTCCATCCACGACTAGAGAGATAAATAATCAAGCATCGGGATAATCACGAAGCTAGGGTCTGGGTGGTTAGGACCTCTAAGAGGAGTCGAATCGGCCCCCGATAATGGCCGAGGCGACGAAAGTGAGGAACGCGTTCCCTCGTAAGGAAGGAAGCGTAAGGAAGAAATTGGTCGGTCTGGGTGGAGGCTAAAGAGCGAACGCGCAACATTCCTATCCATTACAATTACCGAATAATTCCAATGTTGGCCCAGATTTCGTTGGGGGACCAAAAGGAACCCCGAAATTAGGTTGATTAGAGGCTACCGTTCGGTAAGGATCGCCACTACCGGAATTTAACCGGTTATTATACAGATAGGTCGGGCGGTTGGCGGGGAAAGGGGGAGGGATGGACGGTTACACGACGATAGGAGACGAAGAGGTGGACGTACGCAGCGTGGCGTGGCATGGTGAAACTTTGTTACTGGCTCGATAATTGAAACTCGCGGCCGAAAGTATTACTTTCCACTACGGTGAAATTGGCCCGGCCGCGTAATTGAAACATCCTGCGGAGAGAGGGGGGGGGGGAGGGAAAGAGGGAAAGAGTTACGTCGATTCGGGGGTTGAAGGGTTTTCGATGGAGACGCCAATATTCTGATGGGATATCGTTTGGAAATCGTGTTGAGAACTTGCTCCAAGTTGGAAGATTTTAATTCGAATAATTATTCGTGCAGATTATTCTTTTTAATATATATATATATCTTGGATGAATTTTCTTTTAAATGTAAGGATAAACGTTTATTTATCCTCGATTCGATAATTATCACGCAATTGGGACCACTTAGTTTCCAATAACTTAATAATACCATCATTTCGCGGTGCAACGTTATAACAATCTGATGGAAAATTATAAATGTCCCCTTAATACATCACTGAACAGAATAAATCTTTGTTATTTGTTCTCGCGCGCATTCAGAGGGAAGAACATTTCTCACATCGAGAAAAATTCTCATTATCACGACCTTAATACCTCATCGTCGTGCCTGAATCTCGTCGATCTTAACCAACCAACAGAATTTTCAATTCCACCTTCTAATACCCCCTCCGTTCTTCCTACCGATTTGATGAAGTTTCGAGCGGCGACGTTTGAATTTATGGGGGTCCATCTCCGACCGACTCGGCAAAGAATCAACTGTCCTTAATTCCCCTCAACCGTGAAACGTTCATCACCACGAATAACACCAACACTTTTCCAACGCCATCAAACTAATACCAATTTTCATTCAACATTTGTCCATTTCGAATTGATCATCATCGTGTTTGATTAGCCATTCTTGCGAGAAAAACGGAAAGAAAAAAAAAAAAAAGATGGAACGAAATTCGTTCATCCTCGTCACTGGTTAATATGGTAATCACAATTTTTACTTTGCGCGTTTTATCGCGCGGTTAACCTGTTTGCACAGGTTAAATGACGGATCGTGCAATTTTGTCAAAATCGTAGCCCACGCACCGTTGCGCTCGAGCGATTGGCGCACGACACGCTTCGTTAATAATTAAGCGACGTGCGTGTGGATTATCTGATCGCAGGAACCGCGTCCCGTAAAATTCATTTCTCTATCCTATCCTACGGTTAAACTTTGTCCAAGTATGATTAAGCAAATTTGAAGTGTTGCGATGCAAGATCTCGCGAGTTACGCGAGTTACTCGATTGCAAATTTGTTGAATAAAATCATCATGCGTAACGTGGTCTGATATCGGGCTATCAGGTTTAATAAAAAAGTTTTCTTTTTTTTCTCTTATATCCGCGACGGTAAGAAGGAATTTTTCAATTTTTCAAACGTATCTTCAAATCGATACGTACATATATCGTTTTTATATTTATCGTTATTATTGTTATTTCTTTTTTGCACGCGTTTCGTAGTTCGAGTTAAAGTTGATTCTAATTAGGATGTTGCCGATGGGACAGTTTATCAAATGCGAGTTTATATTCAGAGACGTGTGATTGAGTGTTGGCTATTAATCTTTGGCCGAGAGATTTATAGAGGCCGTTTTTCAATCGTGAAATGATTTAATTAGCTGAATTTTTTTAGAAGAATCGGCCGGTTTATTTAAGTTTCGCGATTGGATTGTATTTTTTTTCAAGCGAATTTATACACTTATGGAAATTAATAACGACGTTTCAACACGAAGGGAACGATTAGGAAAGGAATTAATTTATAATTTGATCGGTTGAATTATCTGAAATTAATCATTCTTGTTAATACACTCTGTATTTATGTTACACCGTAACTTTTTTCAAATCTCTACAAAATTTCACTTTGTGAAAAATTCAACGCGACTTTATAATTTTATTATTCTACAACATAATTTTTAATCGCAAAAGTTATTCTTCACAAATAGAAATCGTTGTTCTTGAACTCTTTCTACGAATCAACCCACCAAATCATTTATAAATCTATCTCAATCCTCCCCCCAAAAAGATCATCGGCACTCGAATCGAAAGATATATCAGAAACGTCGATGACGAACCGAATGATCCTATTCGATCATAACGCGCAGCTCACGGTTTTTATCAACGGTGTAATTTAATTAAGCACAATACGTTTATAGTGTTCGGTTGAATTACGATTCGCCGGGTGATAAATCGTGCCCTTTTAATGGCTACCATCTTCGTGCAATTATTACAGCACGCCGTGGAGAGACGCACGTCTGCCCACGCAGATGACAACGGGCGATCGAAAACACGTTTGTCGGGATAAGCGGCCATTAACTTGGAATGCCATTCGAACGGCAACGAGAGCTTCGTTAGTCTTCCTATTTCGCCAATTTCAATTCTACTTTCCTTTCGAGAAAATTTTTATCCTCCATTTTATGTTCGAATAAATCTTTGAAATATTTATTGAGCTGATGTTAAACAAATTCTTCAAGCGTGGAAACCATACACTTTCAAATTAATTTCTCACTCAGAATTATATTACTTAAATTTACTTCTTCGACATTTGAAAATTACTCGTAACGAAAAGTCATTGTTCAAAACGTGGGGCAATGCAAGAGGGGCGCAACGATGTATATGCATTTCCGCCCACGCGGTTATGGGCCCCGCGAATTCTTTAATACCGAAATAAGCTTGAAACCGTTTCGTTTCAGAGGTTAACCAGAGGTCCTTCGAGTACTTGTCTGCCGTCTGAATGGCTAGTTAGCGCGAAGATTGGTTTTCTTCGCGTTATTGGGTCCCTTCTTCGGTCTGTGTTATTGGGATCACCCAAACACACGGCAGTAAAATCGGCTAAGCTGGCGGTTATTTATTGCTCGTGGTGGCACAGGTGAAAGAAACGGGCCTCGCTCACCTACCACGCCATCCCTCTTTCTTCCTCCTCCCCCTCCATTCCCTTCCCTCTTCCTTTTTAATTGTTTCTTTTCCGTGCTATCAAACGGTTTTTAAAGCAGGAACAGCGCTACTATCCCCTCGTTTTCTATCGTCGTTCAAATTTGTGACACGTTCAAGTGACACTATTGTAGATATCGGTGAGAATTACAAAGATCAATTACAAAAAAAAAACACGACTAGATAACACTAGATAAGAAGAGAGAAAAAGAAAGATACCTTGAATTGAGAATAAATCACGGCCAATTCTTGTATGGAACGAAACGTTATTTACTACTATTGTTTCCACTGTTCGACGTTGACTGGGATTAGAAAAGTCGGCGAGGGAGAGACGAAGGTGAAGAACGGTTGATTGAAACGTCAGCCAACAGAAGTTATGTGAGCCGCGCTACTATGTTTCTTCTACCTTATATAACACGTGCGCCATACATGCTCGATCGTGCTTCTGCAACAAATTTCTGACGAGATGGATTCGATCCCAAACTTGAAATATATTTTTATCTGTCAAATTTTATAAAAGTCATGCAACTTCGAGAGAGAATTAGAATCGAAGAACAAAAGATTCCATTCCAAATTTCCCGATAATTTCTTTGAAAATATTTGTTGGAAATGTTGATTCCTGATAAAAAAAAAAAAGAAAGAATTTCCTTTATCAACGATACGAACTTTAGCTAGAAATCAGGAAAACGTGCAACTTGTGCACATCTCGAAGACTTATTGAACTTATTAGTCAACTTTTCCGCCCGCTCGAGGAACGATTAATCCATTGGCCGTTAATTTTAACTTGATGTGATTTTCCTCGGAATCATTTAACAATATCCATTGTTACACATTATCGATACAAGCGTTGTTGTGTTAATTATATTCAAACATTTTAATTGTGATCGTAAATTTATACCCTTCTTTGAAATTTAGAATCGGAAGTTTTGAAACCTCGAATCGCTTTGTTTAAATTCCGACGAGTATAATTTATTGAACAAATATGTCGATGAAATTTCAATGACATTCTCATCCATGATATGGATCGATTGATTTTTTCAATTTTGTTAAATGATATATGCATATTCATATATGGAGCATGGTGCAACGCGAAGTTATTTTTTTAATTAGCAAAAGGTAAATACTACACATGAAATTCACAGATTTTTATCAATCATTTCACGATAATAACGCGATATGTTTCGTAGTAGTCAATATTGGGTAACTAAATAAAGCGTGTAAATTTCCTGCAAATATTTGATTTTCGTTTGGATGAAAAAAAAAAAAACAAAAAAAAGGGGAGAGAGAGAGAGAGAGGAAATAACAATCCGTTCTTCATTCGGGGAAGCTGAATGAAAATGTAAATTACGTTATTAAGTGAAATTAATTGTTGTATAATACGAATGATAAAAACGGTATAATTCGAATTATTAAATTCGAATTAGATAAGAACGCATATGTTTATTTTATATCTATAATTAGATTCGCAAGAATTGTTAAAATAGCGTAAAACTTGATAATTAAAGAATCTAATTAATGTTGCAATCTTCTTTGCGCTAAAACATTCAATTACTCGTTATGAAATTCCGAATTGAAAAGTGATATAAAAAGGATTCAAAGACTGATTCACAAACTGCATAAAGATAACTAAAATAATATTTCATCCCTGTCTTCCATTAATTAATTAATCCACGTTCTAAGTTTCCAAGTTTATACTTATACCCATCCAATTCCAATATTCACAATACGAATTATACCTGAAACCTGTCGAACGTTATTGCCTCAAATCAAAAATGATGAAAATTAACCGAATCAACCGAAAAGATCTATTGGCTTCGATCGAAGTAGGCGACGAAAGAGCAGCGACCTCCTCCCACGCGAAAATCGGTCGAAACGGGCGTGACGAACGTGAAGAAGCTACCACTCGGGGGATGAAACTCGCGGCGGCCGTTCACGCTTGTAAAATACGCGGCAACTCGCGCGAGCCGCTCTCGCCATTCAACCGGCGCAATAGAGGCAACCACCGTTAAGAATGATTCCATTGTGGCAAGATTTTACGAGTCGCTGTTAAAGCCTGTCATTACAAGCCGGGCTGCGATCTGGCTCTGTTTGCTCCACGCAACAAATCCCCGATGATTTACCGCTCAATTTTATGAACTTATATTCCATAAGACTGACGTATCTATTTCACTTAAACGCGTCCCCGGGGCGCGTTACGAATCGATGTATTACTCGTAACGCCATTGTGCCGGGTTTATCACCCGAGGCAAAGCGCACAGATCGTTGAATGGATCTATCTTTAAAATCGCGGCATTCTTCTCGAACGTTAAAACGATCGATTTTCCAAGCGTTTGAATTTTCGCGGGGACGAAAGGAAACGATCGACGAGCGCAATGGCTATGGAGATATGTAGGGGTGTATTTTATATAGGAGTGGTAAAATATTTTCGAACTTTACGAATTTTAAAAAAATTAAACGTTTGAATGTTTGGAAAAAAGTCGAAACTATATCGTAGAATTTACGATATAGATGGAAATTTATATCTAATTCGTTGCGAGGCAACAACGAGTTTCGGTTTGAATTCTCGCGGGGAAAAAGGAACCGCGATGGCGGCTGAAGGTATGGCGTATACCGCCGTGGAATTTATAGCGGATGGAAATTTCTAATAGAAACCATTATACATTTTCGATGTTGTATGTGAATAAACGTAGGTAATATATATAATTCAGTTCGAATTTCAACGATGAATAATCTATTCGTGCAAATAAAAAGAAGCTAATAGAAAGAGAAATAAGTAAAGTATACGGTTTTGATAGAACAAATAGCTATCTGTAATAATATTCAATATAGAAATATTAAATATTCATAAATACATAATGGACACCATTAACGAAGAGAAACTCGAGTATTAAATTGTTTTTGTCCCGATCCCACCACCATCGAGCAATTCACTGTGTTCAAATTTACGGCGAGCATTTATCATGATGGCAAAACGCACCACTAAAAGATTACGATTTCTATGAATAACACCGTATTTCCCCTCATTATCCTCAATTCTTATCCACCGATTTCTTGCCGGATATAACCGTGTTTTTGCAAAAAAAAGAAAGAGAACCGAAAAACCGCGCAACTCGTAATTTTTCATCCCGATTCCGCCAATAAAAACCAGTTCCAGTGTTTTCGATTAAATCTATCCTGTCACTTCGTAACACACTTCTTAACACACATCGCGAGGAGAGAAACGGCGAACACGATCGCTTCTTGCACAGGATCGTAAATTTTATATATCCATGCGCACGTACATACCTATACCTGTACGGTGAAATACAATTTACCAGATGAACGTTTTCTTCGCTCGACACCCATCGCGTTGAAGACACGATGTGTATTTATCTATCCTCGAAACGTTAGAAAGTTTAGTCACGTTCTAAGGTGTGCCCTTAGAGAGGATTTACAAGAAGAATTCAACCTGCGCTGTCAGGTGATTTCCCGCGCGAGAAAGCGTCCATTGGATAAGAAGATGGAGGCGCGTTGGACAAAAAGGTGAATTCTCCCCGTGTCATTCAAAACGTTTCCACGCGTCGTAAACACGCGACGAGAAAAAGGAGGAAAAAACTCACAGTTACGAACGGCTAATACTCCTCCTTATAAATCTTGAAAGTTGGATTCTCTCGGATTAGATTCAATATCTAATAGACTTAATGATAGCCGACGTGGTTAAGAGAACAACGAGGGAAAAATTACATGACGAGTGTTGTCGTCAATTTTCGAGAGGGAAAGGAAACTATTCTTTCCATTCCAGAATTTAGTCAACTACTAACAATTATCCATCCGTCCGTTTAAAACTCCTTCGTATAACGAACAAATAAACAGTCTCGAAATCAAAATCAATCTGATTCAAATATATCTTGAAAAGAGTTTACCATTTGATGCATTCTCGCGGTGTTGTAGTAGTCTAGATTCGGCATCCGGCCCGCGTTGACGTTAACCTGGCCTGGTAAGAAAAACACTTGCAAAAACACGGAATACAAAGACTGTCTCGCAATATCTCGTGAAACAATTCGATATTACTCGCGTTTCGCTCGATCATTACACTCATACAGATTTCCACCAATTTCGCGCACCACACGTAGCTTCGATTCTTCGACCCAATTTATATAATACTGTGTATACAACTTCGCGTCCTCTAACTACGATCAGGTCCAGCGCATCCAAAACCTCGTCACCACCATCTCGTCGTCGTTCCTCATAAAGTCCACGCGCGAAACATCGTCGATCGAGGATCTTCCCTCTTCTCGAACCGAGAGATCGATCGATCGATCTCGAGATCGGCGTGGGGAGAGAACACTCGAGGCCAGAGTGGAGGATTTGCGTGAATTTCGCGGTTTACTTTCACGAGCCGGTCGCGTGTTTGCCTCGCCGGCTACCTGTCTCTGCGGGGCCCAACGCGAGTTGGAAACAGGCAGAAAGGTGAGAGGATTGGAAAAACGGTGGAGGGAAAGGAGCGAGAGAGGGAGAGAGAGAGGCGAGGTGTATGGAATCGAGCGCCCGATTGGATATTGTTTCCCGATATCTCGAGCTTTGTGTATGGGTATTCGCCTTAAACCGTCGTACGCGGAGGAAGACTCGAGGGTTACTGCGCCCGCGGGGCCTTAGCTACCAGATAGACGCGGCAGACGAGGGAGCTCGGGGTGGGAACTGGGACGGGCCTCGAGGCCTGGATCATTTTCGAACGAGCGTCGATTGGTCGAGGGGCCCAGGAACGGGCCCAATCCCCTGTTGCCTGCTCGTACTCGCCGCGTGAACACGGGACGCCCAGCTCGTATGGGATTGGCCAGAGTTTGCCAGCTTGCACGCACGCTCTACCACGCTCTCTCTCTTCGTTAGTCTCCTCTGCTCTCCTCTCGTCTCGTCTTTGTTCGTCGTGGCGCGGATAAAGCCGCGGATAATGTCGTGGCGATTTTATTTCTTGAATAAAGGATGAGCCTTTATCTCGCCCGCTCCTCCCCCTCCATACAGGACCCCGTGATCCTGCGGCCCGATATCGATATCGAGCTGGGGCTTCGAGGCCGCCGCGATCCTGCGAGCCGCCTTTGCGATTTTATTCTAGTTCGTTGTCTGGTCTCTTGTGATCTTACAGGCGCGAGATTCCGTGTATTTTCTTCTCGTATGTATATTTCTTTTCATTGGACAAGAATGCTCGAAACAAATATCGATAGGAGAGTCACGATTTTGATAATAAAAATTTCTACTTCTATTAATTATTATAGATGATATTCTCGATTGAAATTTTTCGATATCGCAACTTTTACGTTGTTATAATTATAAGCACTTTTATTAATTCCATTCGTGGTGGTTATATCCGTGATTGTTTTATAGTTAATGGTCGCCATGCGTTGCAGATTCCCTCTTATTCCAAAAGGTTATTATATCTGGTGTAAGGTGACACGGTTGATTGCGCGGTTCTCAGCAGATTTTTGCTGACCAGGCGGACACGTTCAATGCGACTAGTTCCATCGTTCTGGTCGACGACCCTATTTAACCCGAGGCCAGTCCAGAGGGCAGATTTCCGATCGGCTACCTGAAGCAATGAACGAATGAATGAAATTCCTTCGACCGTTTCGTAGAATATAACTGTCCCCCATTCGACTTTATTGCCCCTACAACTTCTTGTATCGTTAATGGGGGTCGTCTTCATTGATGAGCCTTCACGAGGAGTTTTAATTTGGCCGGAGAATGAGCGTCGCTGGTATTCGTGAAATTTATATTTGAGATATATATATATCGTGGCTGATGAATAATTCGTGGCGACGCGATTAAGTTCTTTTTTCTCGCGTTTCGCTCACGATTGATGACGATACAACGTTCGTGTTTTTTATTCGGCTGGACGAATAACACTATTACCTTAATTTCTTAATTTTGGAGATAGATAGAATAAGAGATTAAAATTTTGTCAATATTTTTAGAATGATCGAACGACTTGTAATCGAAATGATCGATTAACGTTCAAATACCTTTCATCAAATAATTTCTACGATTATATTTGGAAAATCTAATAACGCATGGAATAAACGAGGAATATATAAAATGTTTTAAATAAATTGAACCGATCGTTTCCTTTCCATTGCTTCAAACATTATTACGAATTATTACGTTATCGGAAAATCGGATATTTTCAAGTTTCATTCGAAAGTAAAACCAGATTAACCATCGTTTATTTAATTTATTTAATAATTCCAAAAAAACGTAATAATCAAACGCACGAATAAAAAGGAGGATTTTCATTCGTTCGAAAATCTTTTTCAAACTTCGATCGGGAGATCGAATCGTCAAAATCTGCTTTTTTTTTTTTTTTTATGGTGGAAAACACGTGAGCCACGACGCTACGACGGAAATCTACGGGATTTCGAGGAACGTACGGGCACCTAGACGAAATTAAGATGCCATCAGAAAGGAAAGGAGCGGCGTTTCGTTTCGTTTCGAAGGGGAGGAATACACGGGCGAAGGAGGAATTCCAAAGATGAAATTACCTTACGAGGAATTCGTGAATCGGTTGTACGAACGCGGCAGTTAGGTCCGAATCGTGACAGCCCAGGGCGTGCACGCGAGCTTACAAGAAAATTTCAGATCGAGCTGGCGAAATTGGAAGGGAGGGCTTTTAACGAGATGCGGTCATCAACTGCGATGCCCAAACCCTGCCTACGCTCTCGCCTTTTTTTTTTTTTTTTAGTAGCCATCCTCCTGCACCCTTTTATTTCCTCTACCTCTCCCCACATTTTTTTCTATTTTCTCATTTTTCTTTCTCTCCTTCCACGCATCCAGATGCGAATTAACATTAAGCATCTTTTCATCGCGCCTCGAAATCTTTCACTTGTATCACTCGCGTGCACGGCACACGTTTTGCGCGTCCATTTCGAGTTTATTCGTTCATTTTGATGTAATTGTCACGTGACTATTGTAACACATCTCGCGTTTTGCAATATTATATCCTTTGCAATAATCAATCGTGTCAATCAATTATTTCTCTTTCACGAAATTCTAGAAAAAAAAAAAAAAAAAAAATTAAAATATCGTTCGCACATCTATTTATACTTCAATTCGCAATCAATATCAATACCCTCTTCGTCCAATCTAAACACCAAACTTATACTCGCTTCGAAATTTCATTTCCAAATTGCAAATAAATTCTACAAAAATATTAAAATATAAACTTCTATCTCTCCACAAAAACCAGACTTTTTTTACTTTCCATCTTCAATATCCACATTTAAGTCCACTCCACTCTTCTCCTCTGCTTTTTTCAAAAACCCGCCGAACGGCAGTTTTCCACTCTCCATTTCCATCTCCGAAACCGGTCGACGAATCGGGGGGAGCGAACATTTTCGAGGAGCGCGCAAGGAGGATTTTCCCCTCGAGTGGTGGTGGCAGGCGAAAGAAGAGGATGCATCGTTCCGTGCACGCATCGTAGCGGGGCGCCACACGCGTATCGCGAAATTTAAACCGGCGTATACATCTCAGGGCGTAACCAAAGAGGTAGGTAGGTTGGTAGGTAGGTATAAGGGATCTTATTGATCTGGTAGCCCGGGGCGTGTCATCCTGGGCTGTTGGCCGCAGGGAGGACCGCGGCTAACCCTAAAGCAAAGGGGGATCCCCGTGGCTGGCGCATGCGCCCACGAGACCGTTTTCTCTGCCCAGAGGGCTAACTTACACCAATCACCAGGAGCTAGAAACCCTTTTCGCCAAAGGGGCTCGCCAAGAACTTCCCTCTCCGTGAGGGAGAGAACCGGCTATACATGGAAACTGTATGTACGTGTGCGTATTTTATATATATATATATAACACATCGTCGGCTGATCGTTCGTCTGCACGACCTGAAATCGCCTCTATCCGTCTCGGAATGTTTCCCTCGTGGCGTCGGACGAAAGACACCATTGAACGGGGAGAACGTTATTATTACCGCCATTATTACTCTGCCCTTTGTTCACGCGTTGCCCTTTCCTTCCTTCGAAACGGGTGAACTTCGAACTGAGAGGGGGGGGGGGGAAGGGTGTTATCTCTGACTGGCGGAGAGACATTTGACGGAAGGAGAGATAGGTGTGTTTCCGGGGGAATTTGAAGGTGTTATTGATGGTGGATGAAGAGAAGGTCGAGAGTGGTTTGTCTTGTAGAGATGGAATACAGGAAATACGTTGCAAATATATTTCATTTCTCGAACGTTTTTCACGATCGTTCGATTGATCTTCGAATGCGAGATTAAAAAATTTCGAGAGATAATCCTTTTATCATTGGAGAGCAGCGGCTCGATCTTCTTACTCGTTTTGCGGTCGTAAAGAAGTTAAGCGCGTTTAACACACTGCATCGCGATCTATAACGCTTCTAAACCAGTTCTTGGAGCAAGCGTATGAGTTATAAAGACGTTTACACTCGTAACGCTGTAATTACAACCCCACCGATATTTTTCAAACTCGTTCCTCTTTCACGAATCACTATGATTCCGTTATGCAAATAAAGCAGCTTCTCGTATCCCAGCCGCTACTCGACCAACGGGCAAGTATTTCTCATCCCCAAAAATTCTCAACCCCAACACTGTTGAGAAAAATATAACAGCCACGTTACATTCGTCATCATCTCTTTCGCAAAACAACCTCTTCGAACTCTCTAGAAATTCCATCGATTGCACAAGCTACCTTTTCTTCACAACCACTATCACGTCCAAAGTGTAATTCGAAAGCTGCTCCATCCAAATATCGCACGACAAAAATAATCGTGCGAAGCGGTTCTAGCGAAGGGGTGGCGTGGGCGTGCGTGGCGATATTTAACGAGCAGGTTATTTAACTATTGGTACTTATCTGCCACGATGTTTACACGCGCGTATTAACTTCAGAACTTCTTTCTTCTTGTCGCTCCGCCTTCGAGCGACTTCGAGCACTCGTAAATCAGCGTTGCGCTTCCACAAGCGCGCCGCTCGAACGATATTGAAATTTGTCGGATATGTGTTGGTGAAACACATGGATAGATCAACCTTGATTCCCTCCACTTTTCTTTCGAGTGAATTTGAATTCTCGAAAGAGGGTGAATTGAAGATTTCATCGGTTGGAAAATGAGTTTTAAACACGGACAGAGGATAGGATTGTACAAACCGACTGATATATCGAGTACGAAAGGAATAAAACTAATCGACGATTGATCGATCGATCCGACGAATCAATTTCCAAGCGATAAAAGGAGAGGAAATCGATTGGTAATTTTTAAACATTGCTAAAAATTATTTCCTCTCTCTCTCTCTCTCTTTTATCGTTTCCTTTTTTCCTTCTTTCTTCCTTCCTTTTTTTCGTTTCATCAAAAAAAAAAAAAAAACCAAAGCTCGGCGAATATTTTAATCCCCACATTTCCCCAACTGCGTGGCAAACACGCTTTTAAAATTCCAATTAAAGCGGGCCGCCGCTCCCACGGCTTAATATCGATTTTTAAATATTTGTCCATAACACCTGCGATGTGTTTTCAATTAAACGTTACAAATATGTTAATAAGGCACGTGGTGTGGTGCGTGGGCATAATTTGATCGGGGAGGGGAGGGACGTGGAGCACCAACTCGCGTATATATATTTCGTGCAAACCGGGTCGAAACCAGTTTCGATGTAAACTCGTCGAATACGATTTCGGTAAATAGCCGCGCACGCGGCTGATAGTTCTGCCCTATGCACACAACCGGCTTCCGGTAAGCAAGCCTCGATTAAGCTCGAAAATTTCCCGATATCAACGACTATTGTGGATATTAAACTTCTTGCGCGAACATCGGCTATCGATCTAAATTTCGATCGCCTTTTCATTTCTCAAACCGATACTTATTTCGCTTACCAATTTTAACCAGTTGAAGTGAGAAATAAGTGGAAATCTTATTCTTCGATCGATTCAATAATTCTTTAAAAATCGTAGAAATTCTTATTAATTATTAAAACAATTTATTAAAACAATTGGAATATGGAAAAAAAAAAATTTCTAATCCTTTTTTTATTTTCTTTCACGCAGCCACGGAAAAATAGTTTTTTAAATATCGCGCTTAATCGTCCTTCTTTCGTGCCTCGAAAACTCGATATCTCCAAGTTGCTTATATTATTTATATTATTCGTCGTATACGAATGGAGAAGAAATAAAAAGAAGAGAGAAAGAGAGAGAGAGAGAGAGAGAGAGAAATTGAAACGATAACGGAGAAGTATGCAAGAAATGAATACGAGTACGAGTTTTCGTTTACGAGATACACGTGTACGAGGAGAAATCCGTAATCTTGCCAGCGGCGTTTCAAACTCTGCTCCGTGATAGTTATCGTGTTCCGATAAATCGAGCGCGTGTTATCCTTAGACGCTGGTGAGACACGGTAAAGCGAGAAACATAATGCTCAAACATCATAACAAAAGGCTTGATGAAATTTCGGTTTCCCGGGCAAACTTTTTACTTCCCTTTCGATCCGAAGATAATTGGATCTGGAACGGTAAAGTTGAAACGAAGGGGGGGAAATTATTCAAACAGGAGGAGCTAAGGAAATGCCGCAACGTCGAGAGATTGAAGATGTCGAGGATAAAAAGGAATACGCGTATATTTACATTCCTGCCCGATTTCGTGCGTTTTGCAACCTCGATGAACAATTTTCTAATCTAATTTAGAACAGTACGTTGAAAAAACTTTGTAGAAACAATTATGATTCAATTATTCCTACTGCTAACTCGAGTGTGAAATCCGAATTTTAAAATCCATTCTGTCAATTGTAAAAATTGTATCGTTCGTGAAATAAAATTACCTCACCAATACCTCCTTTATGTTTACTCTCTAATTCAAAAAAAAAAAAGTATCAATTCTTGATCTCGTCAATTCCACCACTATCCCCCCTGATCGATGATCAATGACTTCTTATTCCCTCGAAGCCGCACTCCACCTCGCCTTAATCGTATCTCTCGCATCTACACGGACAGGAACCATCGAAATATCGGGCAAACGATGAATCTCGAAAGGGAGGGCGAGGCACCTCTCGAAAAATTCGCCACGCACCTTAAACTCCGCGTACGTACGAAGAGGGGGCGGATGTTCATCGGCCCCCCTTCGGCGTAATCCGGCCGGTATATATCCTCTGGCTCGGGATAATGCGTGCGCTCGCGTTCTTCTCCCCGAGCGTACAGGATGATTCAAAAATACGTGTATTAATTTTTCGACTTTTCGATCAGGGATTCAAGAATCGTACAACTTTCACGCAATAGACATTATTGCTCAACTTTGGAAATGAATTCTTGGAAAGATTCATCCTGCTCTCCTAATTTCCTCTCTACTTTTTTGAAATTTTTAAAAATTCCACCGTCGATACGAGTGAAATGAACGATTCGAGAATTCTTCTGAACCACCCTGTACAAGACGCGCAAGACGCAGAGCCGCACACAGAAGGAAACGGAGAAGGTGGCCGCGCTTCGAAGGAAGGGTTGAGGGAAGGGGAGGTAAGAAGAAGAAGGGGGGGCAGACGTCGGTGCATAATCGATGATCACAGTCATAATAAATGAAGTATGTCTTGGTAGGAGGTGGGTAGGGTGTAGTAGAGGTACCTGACGACGGCCCCGGGCGTCCACAGGGAAGATCATCTTCTCCGGCCCGTAATCCGAGGTGTGCGTCGCGTATCGCGTATCCGATCGGAATCTCCACCACTCCCCTGGACCGGACCGAAAGTAGCTAATCATAATAACGTGCCGGTACCCTAGTACCCAGGTGCGTGCACGCCCTGCTACGATTACCCGGCATTATAAATTTCAGTTGCCCTCAGACGCGTATAAACTCTCGCTCTCTCTCTCCCTCCCCCCTCGTTGCTAGGTCTTTCTCTCTCTTTCTCTTGAGAGTCGATCGTTTTATTTCTACCTTCGTTGCTTCATTGCCGTGGCCATGCTTGGCGGAGGGGAAAAGAGAAAAAGAAGGAAGAGGAATGGCGGACACTTGGAATAATCCGGGTATTGTACGGGTGAAAAGTGATGGGGATGTGACGTGTCGGTGCGTGGATGGCGGAACGAAAGGAGAGGAGGAATTGTGTTCTCGTTGATTTCTTTTTTCCTTTCTTTCTTCTTTTTTCGGTTGCGAAATGACGATTGATCGATTCGAAACACCGGATAACCGGAGAGTTGGTGGATGGACGTAGTCTGCTCGGTTTGAAGAGGTTTATCCTTGCTCGTCCCTTTTCCAAGATTCGAGGAAAATGAGTTTAAAATTCGTGGTTCGAAACATTCAGGTTCCACAGGTATGTATATATATATATATGTAGATACAAAGGTTGGAAAATCAGCTTTCGGCTGCACTCGATTCACGCTCCCTTTTGTACACACATCGTAAACGAAATAACAAAGATACATCGAATGGACCAATGGTGTTGTGCGAGACGCAATTGGCCCGTAAAGGGGATGATAGTAACGAAACCTTTTTTTTTTACTCGAAAAAAACATAAACGTATCCGATCTCTCGTATCAGAAATCCGTGCATGCATTAATTCAAATCCCATCATACAGTTCGTTCGAGTAAAATCTATCTCTTTCAAACCCGTACATAACATTCCCTAATATTAAAAATCATCCCTATCATCACCCCCCTCCAATTTCTCTCTTTCTCTCTCATCATCCAAACTCGATGAATTTCCTCGTGGACAGATCGGGAGCATAAATCTCCACGGAATTCAGCGTCGTTTAATTCTTTTTCGCGCGAGTTCGAGTGGAGGGGTGGCCGAGCGCGAAATGTACACGGCGGCGGCGGCGGCGGCGTGTAAGAGGAGCGTCGGGGGAAACGATTGCGCGTGAAAAGGAGAAGGAAACATAGAAAGGAGGGGGAAAAAAGACAGGGAGAAGGAAAGAGACAGGGCGAGAGAAACAGAGAGAGGGAGAGAGAGGGAGAGAGGGAGAGGGAGGCATCGAAGTTGGAATTGATCGGAGGAGGAAGGATTGGAGGGACGAAACGGAGGGTTGCCCGCAGCGCAAGCGCCCCTCAGGCGACGTCACATTGATTCCTCCGGGAAGAGCTTACAAAATGGCCGCCGGCGTTCCATTCCTTCCTTGCTATTCGTACGGGGTAGGCTTCCGTCTATCTAGGTCTCTTTGTCTGAGGTATATGCGAATATGGGCGGCTGCTGTGGCGCGCGGGGCCACGAGGGGGTGTGAGGAAATCGATGCACCTTGGGGGAGAGAGAGGAACCGCTGTTGGTTCTCTCTCCCTCTCTTTCTTTCGACTCGTTCCCTATCCTTTTTCCTCCCCTTTCGCTCGTACCACGTTTCTCTCTCTCTCTCTCTCTCTCTCTCTCTCTCGACGAGAGTATAATCTCGCTAGAGGTTGCCTCTTGGTCTCGGGGAAGGGTGGAGGTGGATGACTGTGTGTTTGGTCGGATGGATATAGAGAGAATGAAGGAGAGTTGCCAGCGCGGAAGGAATTGAATTATCAAGCGAGGCGGAAGGTGCAACCTCTAAAGATAAACCGGCTTCCTAAAGTGAATCTTAATCTGATACCGGCGATGTAACCGTTTGCCGGATACTCGTGGCGGAATAAGCCCGCTTTCGGCTCCAAACTCTCGTTTCGAAAGCTTCGTTTCGTGGGCCAAACGGGGACAACTTTTCTTCGAGTCGAGAATCGATCGGACGGTGCTGGATTTTTGCAAGAGGGATGAGAAGGAGGAGGGGGAGGAGAAGAAGAAGAAGAAGAAGCGACGACGCGTTTGAAAAATCGAGTTCGAAAAGACGATCGAAGAGTGAAAAGTTACAAGTTCGAATAAGCTTGACCGTGGATAGAGAAGAGAAACGTTCTCTGTGGGAATCAGGAAAGCAAATGTGATTGCAATCGATCGAAATTGATTGCGTTTTATTTAGAATCGTTTAATAAGAAATAAAGGAATATTGGATAAAAATAGAGGTGAATAATAGATCACTTTTCACTGTTCGATTGTTTGAAACTGCACACCTGGAATTTCAATTACAATAAAAACTACACGTTACTCACGAACTAATACTAACGTATTTTCTACCATTTTCTCCCTCTCCTCTTCATCGCTAATATTTTTCCAAAATAATTGCGTAAATAGTCAAAGAAATTTCTCTCTGGTTTCGTTCGCTACAAATATAAATATATCCCCGCGTAAATCTCCAACTATTTTCAACTATTTTCATTTTGGATTAAAAGTAAAAGCAAAAATATCATACGGTCAAACTTTTAAACAGCAAATCGTTTCGAACGAATTCGAAAAAAAAAAAAAGAAAAAGAAGGAAACATTAATTGAAATAACTCTCACGATACGTCGTTGCAATTGCGTTCCTTTATCGAGAGGAGCTCCTATCCTTGCATCCGACGAGGAAAATTCAAAGATTTGCGATAACTAATCCCTGTATAAACGTCTATATTTGCAAGATTTCTGAAAAATCGTGAGAGAAAACCGAGATTACAATTTTAACTTGTAACCTATACTTTTACCTTTTACATCTACTCGATACTTTCGTTGTAGCCGAGTTCAATTCCGAATTAGCGTCCTACAGATTAATTTCCTACGGTGTTAATCGATGTCATTATTCTACAAATATTACGATCCATTACCGAGCGGCGAAACTTGATTAAATATATCATTTTAACGCGGTATTACATAATTATACACGGAATTTCGTTGGTCAAATAGATCGGATCGTTAGGCGATAATTGAATAATTTGCCGTAACGAACCGATCTTCTCCGTCCAAGCTTCGTTAAAAAGAAGAGAGGAACGATACATTACGCGATCGTTTTCGCTCATTTCGATGTGCGTGTAAATTTATTAATGACGTTCTTCCACTCGCATACGTGGTAATGACATTTTACGATCGGCCGATGTCGGTACACGTGTTTCTTCAAACTCGGTACGCGCACCGAACGAGCAATGCGTTTATGCAAATTTGCACGGTTACTTGTTCACGTGCGTAAGTACACACGGAGCGTGTGTGGCGATATATCGAATGTTACCGTTCCGCCACGAGTTTCTCGTGTGCAAATGGCAAGTCTCGGCGACCATGAAATGCCCGACGAGTGTAATGCAACGTGCGTCACGCCATCGTCTTTTCAACTGGCGTTTGCAATGTGAGAAACGTGTCTTCCATTAACATCTATTCGAACGCAAAAATGTTAATCGGCTACTAATCTAATTAATTTTCAATTAAAAATTAAAATTTCCTCATCGATTCCTCGTTCCATAATTCCGCATTAACAACAGGCAGAAATATAAGCAAAATTTGAGACGTACGAATTTATTTCTTTTGTCCACGTCCTCCACGTATCCTCCCCCTCCCAATATGCACAAACATCCATCGAACCGGTGCCATTCCTTCGCCACGTTTAATCGAACGACCTTTCCACCGTTAACAGAGCGCGTGTCTAAACCCGGGGAGCGGCTCCATGGTCTGCGGTGACCATGAAATGACGCTTCAATATGCATGCGGTACACCGCTCTCTCACCCTTTCTCCCGCTGCTGCATCCACCTACGTGTACGCGATAGCTTCCATCCTCTCCCTGTCTCTCCTTCCGCCTCTCGTCAGACACATTCTCCACGAGGGGGTGGTTGCAGCGCCGGCTGGATCATTATCCGCTCTCTTTCCCTCTCCACCCTCCGCCAACCCGTCTCTCTCTCTCTCTCTCTCTCTCTCTCTCCTTCCTCCATCTCTCTCTATTCATCCGTGCGTGCACGTATATACTCCCTCCTCCTCCTCGTTTCGCCGGTTCTTCGCCCCTCTTTCCATCTGTCCCTCCCTCTTCCCCTCCCCCCTTCTTCTACTCTCCCCCCCCCTCCTGGTTCTGTCCCTTTCCAGCCGCGGATACGCGGCTCGCTCTCTCAGCCGCTTCCCGGCAATCGTGATTTTCCGTCCCCGCGCCGACGGTCCAACGTAAACCGAGAACTGCCGCCGCATGAGACCGGGCCAGATGTGACTACACACATTCCGCTTTGTGTCCCGCGGGTTATTGAAATTCCCGCGTGCGGGCGAGCTCGCCGCTCCCTGCCGATCGCGCGTTTTCTCCTTCCAACCCATCATTCTCGAGAGAGAGAGAGAGAGAGAGAGAGAGAGAGAGCCTCGCCTCTCTGTTTCGCCACCTTTATCACACCCTCGTCTCGCCGTTTCTACTTTTTCTCTTTTTTTAATCCCTCTTTTTTTCGCGTATTTATCTCCATCTCGATCACCCACTAGTCTTCTTCTTATTGTTGATGTTGTTGATGTTTCGGTTCCTCACTTTTCCCGGTTATTCGTCACGCGAGCAAGATTTTTTGGCGGGATTCGTGGAAAACGGTTGGTCGGCCGAAATAAACGGGGAATTATAATTTTAAATTAGAATCTCCGGGAATCTGGCGCGGGTACGCCGGGTATCCTCCGCACACAACAGCTCCCTCCTCTGGTGAGAGAGAATACGATTTTTGCTGGTTTCGCTCGAGTTAATCGGTTCCGGCGCGAATTTTCGTGAAGAGGATTCGGTATTTCGCTAATTTTCGTGCCTCGTTTATCTCGCTTGTTACGCAAGCTGCGTGTGTTTTGAGAAGGATAGTGCCTTTTAATTTTTTATCCATATTTGAATTTTTCTGGAAAGGGGATTCGCGCGCCAGAGTATTAATAAGGGTAAATCGTATCGATCCGAGTGTGTTCGGAATTTAAATGCTGGCGCACGATATTTTAAATGAATTATAATAATGTAACAACAAGATAAAATGTATATCACGGATACACGGGAATATATTCAAGTCCCGCTACAGTTGTCAAGGCTATAAATTTCAAAGCGATAATAATACGGATAATAAATCAAATAATCAGCAAACTAGATAATACCCCGGCCGTCCTTTAATTTCGCGGCCAATTATTCGCGGGTAATTAATGAATTCCTATCGAATTTTAAATACGCACGAAACGTAATTAATTTAAAATTTGTCGACTTTTAAAAGTAGAATGAAACCATCCAATCTTTTCTCTACTCCTCTCGAACAGTTTCCAAAAACCGAAACGAAATTTCCCGAAAAAGATCAATAACATCTTTCGTCCAATCGAGATATTGTCTCGAAATTGGCAAAAACAACGGCATCAAAGTGGCCACGTGGACGGAAGAGCGCGAAATCCATCGAAATCCACCAGCTCGCGTTAAGCGCCGGCCGGCCAAGATTGATGCGCTCGGTGTCGGCAACATAATTGAATGAGTAGCCCGCTGGTGCTTGTGTCGGCGCTCATAGCGAACTCCGCCGCCTCTGTCCTCGCTCTTAATTTCGCCGCTCGCGGGTACACGGACGGGCCACCACCTAAACCTTCGATTAATTAACCGGCGAACACCTGGGACGACGTGGCTGGAATTGGCCTTGAGCATTCCCCTCCTTCCAGATCCTCCCTCACCTCCTGATCGAGCAATTCAGTTTGCCCACGTTGGACATTCTTTTCGTCCATGATCCTTGCTTATGAATCGGAAGAACGAGGAAGATTTTTTCCTTTTCTCTTGGAAGAAATTTTTATTATCCAGAATATATAATGGAGAAACGTTTGATAACAAAGTATACAACGATCCTGTTCCCTTCGAGAAGAGAAATGGAAATCGAAGAGAATATTTTGATGGAAAAGAATTCGTTAACAGAGAGGCTGGCGCATCCGACTGAACTGACGCCTGAACCCCTGGCAGCGTAACGTTTTGAAGTTTGAGCGTTTGACGCGTCAACCTAGATCGAAGAAGAAAAGGAGGCAGGTTTGCCAGCGTTGATACAAGCGGACACACCATTCCGCTCGAAGGTTTCGCGGACACCTTGAGCGGGCGTGTCTTCTCTCGGGAAAAGGAGAAGGGAAAAAAAAAAGAGAAAAAATCGTTTAGCAAAGTGTATACACGGCGCCGTGTATGAATATCGCGGCCGAGCCGCCTCTCTGCGACCCCGCGCGTAGAGGATTAAGAAAAGTGGAGGAGAAGGAAGAGTGCAGTTTCTTTGATGCGGCTCGTGACCCACAATCTTAGAAGGGACACTATTTTTAGGTCCCTTAAAAAGCATCGCACAGAGCCGTTTGAAACGCGGCGGCGCCCGCGCGCCGCTCATTTCACTCGCCCTTTAACATTTCTCTTTTTTTAATGAGCAGCCCCATATTCAGGGGAAAGGAACGCTTCATCACTCGACCTCAACCGCCTGTGAACGCCGCCCGCGCCTCCTCCCCCTCCTCCTCATACGCTTCGAGCGTCGTCGTCCTCGTCGTCGTTCCGCCATCGATCGCATTTCCGTTAAATTTACAACTAGCACGAGGACAATTATCGCCACGTTTGTTTAGCAAACACCTCGAGTCGAGCCCACCTAGAAGCGTTGGTTCACTCCCTCGCGTTTAACTGCCTCGCTATTCGGGCTTCACTTCCTTCCTTCTCTTCCTGACAGCCGCCATTCTCCGAGGAGAAGATCGTGAAATAATGATTCTATTGAATTTCTCACACGACGATTCCGCGTCTAGATTACGATGAATCTTGCCATTAAACATTGCACGTATTGGTTAGTGATAATTAACGATCTAATTTTGACGAGCCCAAAGATCATATAATGATCGTTAATATAATTATTATTAATGGAACGAGAAATATAAAGGAAAAGTAAGCAAAATTCTCAAATCGTGGAACGATTTCGATGTTGGCTGGTTAACCTTAAAGGGAAGGAAGGAAGGAAGGAAGGAAGTTTAAAGTGGTACACAGTGTGGGAATCTCACGTACGCCGCGGTGGAATGCGCGGAATGGAGGGCACGAGTTGGGCTAACCACCCATTAAGGGCAGCCCTAATCTCTAATTATTTAATAAAAATATGTTTACGACGTGGCGCACCGTACGCCCCTTTTGATGTTTTCTTCTACCTTTTAGCTCGACCCCCGAAACCAGAAGAGAAGAAGAGAGGAAGGGGGTTTTTAAAGGGTCGAAGGTCGGGTCGAACCGACGTGCATTCGAATACGAAACCTTGCCGTTCAGCCGAAGTACGTGCTGAATTTGTGATTTATCACTGCTCAAATTATAACCATAGCCCTTGTAAACAGTCCACTATCGAACGCCTTTAACACGCACAACCCCTCTTTGATGTCGAACGCGCCTTTTCGTTCGTCCTCCAACTTTTATCAGGCTGCTGATCGAACGCCTCGTTTTCGATCCTCAACTGATCAATTCAAATATTTTGAACACCGCAAATACAAATTAATCCTTGTACATCGACTTAAATCAACCAGTTGAAAATTCTTTTAACAAACAAAATTCTTTTTTCGTTATTCGATATATATCGCTTCTCTCCTATTGGCAGCACCAAATTCGATGAGATAATCGCGTTTCTAAATAAAAGAAAATAAATAAATCGAATCTTTCCTCGAACCATGTAATTGCGGATTTTGATTCTCTTAGAGGATTCTTCGGAGCGAATCTCGAGGAGGCTGTCGAGATCGATACCGGACAAGGCTGGACCAAGGCAAACAAACGGCACAAAGGCTAGACCGATATTAGAACCATTCACCATTCACGCACACACGCGCGCGCCAAGGTGGCCTGTAGACGGAATCAATGTACACACGGCACCTTGGCCTGTTTGAACAGAGGAGCGTCTCAATTCGACTACGCGATGATCCATGATCGGACAATTCGGCCTTTCCCTTCCCATTTACCTCTTCTCGAAAGGATCGTTAAATTGTACAAAAATCCTCTCTAAAATTTACCCTCGAAAAATAAAAATCACCCAATAAAGTCCGATATTAAAAGTCTGCTCATCCCTCGAGCAAAGAAGAACAAATAATTCCTCCTATTCGCCTCCCAAAACTCTTCATTCGAGATGAGAATGCGAGGATGAGGATGGATTGTCAGAGCAACAATAAGACGAATTACTTTTACTCTTACGTGTCTAGACCTCCCTTGACCTCCCAAAAATTCTCCTGTCCTCGAAGAGGTTGCCGCTCGTCTCCCAGCCAACCTCGAGATCGCGGTTCCGACGAGAAAGCGAGGGAGTGGAGAAAGATCGGTTGCCTAGCCGAGGAACGGAACCCCGAAAACTGTGGTTATACACTTGAAGAGCCACTAAAAGGGCGCCTACCTGCCAGAACCATTGATTACCGAAACGCTTCCCACACACAATCTCGCAGTCGAAACAAGTCAAACTTGGCTAAAAAGCGCTAACGGAGCTCACGAGGCACGGTAAGTATATCCTCACGCCACTTAGAGACCACTGTAATTTCCATTAGGGATTTCGCGTAATCGCTTAGAATTCTATACACGGTTCCGGATCAGAGAGATCCCCACCGATCCCCTCTTCTCGCTCTCTCTCTTTCTCTCGAAACAGCACGCTTCGCCATTACGACGAATCCCGCGGATTCGAAAGGGGGCAGAAATTTCGAGGCTCGAATTGTGGGCATTTTTGTTTCCTCGTCCGAAGCCTTGATCGGTTTCTTTGGAAACGGTTTTTTTGAAGAAAAGGGGACGGAATGTCTCTGTCGAGATTCTTGGAGATCTCGTGGGAATTGGAAAATGTGCGGGGATTCCACGATCAGTATACATGTCAGTATTGGACAATGTATTTTTAATATATATATATTTATACACGCATCTGTTCTCTTTATTGGTATGCAAATTGATATGCATAGAGGTTTGCTTCGTCTAGTTTGCAAATCGTGACTGCATCGAGGTTTGTTCTAAACTTGTGCATGGAAATGGATAAGTTACGCGTGCAAGTTGTAATATCGATGAATGCAAAAAGTTGACATTTGAATATTCCAATAAAAAAAAAAAAACAAAAGCAAAATAATCAGATGTAGATCAAGATCGTGCGACGTTGTGGCAACGTGAATGGTAATCCTGTCGAAGGCGTTCTCAATGCAATTTGTTATTCAAAAGATTCTTTCTATTAATACTCATGTATTATGTAGAAGACTTGTCTTTATTACACGAGATTATTAATTAAAACAAAATAGAACTAAATACCGTTCTCGATTCGAATTGCTATGCGATCACTTTCTGGAGAATCGTTCAGTTTTCTGATTTTATTTCAAGAATGTTTAACAGAGATTCTGCGAGATACGCTGCAATGCATAATGGTATCCGTCTGGTAGAGCACGATCTTGAGTGACAAGGGTCGATCATTGTTCAGGAAAATGATCAGCCTCGTTATTATTTTACCTCCCATCCATGTCGATCGTTTATCACGAGATTCTTTCGAGGATTTTATCGAGATATTACCATAACGATGTAATAATAACGGTTCCCAAAAAAAAAAAAAAAGAAGTCGAGGTCGAAAGGGGGAAGAGATGTTTCGAAATTGTTAAATTTTATTAGATATCGAGGTGACTAGTTTCCAAACAGAAGTTCAGAGACGAACTTGGGTTATTAAAGTTCTCGTATGTGTGGGCATTGCACGTTGCACAGGTCAACCGAGAATATTTACAGAGAACTAGAGAATCTCTCTTGAAATTCGATTTTGAAATGAAACGATATCAAATCTGTCATTGTAAAGTTACGAAGCATAATTTGTACAATTTTTTATCCTGTCCGAGATGATCTTCGCGCGTGATCGACGATAAACTGCCAATAACTCTTACGTTTTCACTATTTTATTTTGTTGCTCCATCCTGAAATTACTTTTCCAAATTACTTTTCCTGTAACGATTCGTATAAGTTTCAAGTTGTATTTCTCGGAATCTTTTCGACGTGTTCCATTCGAGCTTTTAAATTACAGTTGCAAATAAATTGCACCGAATTTTTTTAACGTGAAAATATCATGTTGCTGTTGGTTAATGGTGTAGAGTTAACGCAAGAGATCTGCCATCTCTCATCCGTATTAAATAAAATTTCGCCTAATGCGTTCAATCCCCGCTCTGCGCAATGCTACGTATAATAAAAACTTTCCAAAATTGAGATACGTGAGATACGTAAATCCTAAACCGAGTCACGAAAGGAGTATAAAAAATAAAGAATAAAAAAAAATAAAGAAGCGAAAATCAAAATTCGACTCGCAACAAGACCAGTTCGAAGTTCTTGGAGGACGCCAACGCTATTTTGCCAGAAATCCGTCTACGTGGGAGGCGTCTCTCGAGGGCGGCACCTCGTTTCCCTCATCGAAAAGGGGAGGATTTCGCGGAAACGCCGAACTCTCGGCGGAAGGATTCTCATGAACCAAATCTCTCCCTCCTCCTCGAGTTTAGCCAGATGTATATCCGGTCTCTAAGAGAAAAGAAATGAAGAAGAAAAGAGAGAGAGAGAGAGAGAGAGCTGATTAAACGAGAAGAAGAAAGTGAAGGAGGTAAAGAACGAGGAAGATAGGGCGAAGAAGGGAGGAAGAGTTCCTAGCTAGCTAGCTAGCTAGAGAAGGAGGCGCCAGGGCGTTCTGGCCGGGGTCAAGTAACCTTTTCATTAAGGTAACCCCGTAGACCGCATCAACCGCGGCCTATAAAGTTCTAAAAGCATTGACGCAACGCAGCGTCCATCCAGTGGATCCCCACGGGACGAGACGCGCTTCTATCCGGCTATATAATTATCAACGTGCCGCGGATAAGGCTAATAATTTGGATGGCGCCACGGAACACGTTCGCCGCTTGGAGACACGCGAACGTATCCGCCTTCAGGATCTTTAATCGATCCAGCATCGATCGTGCGGATCGATGCGTAGGCGGATCTCCTTGTCCCTTCCGATCAGCTTCGCTCCTAACCCGCTGCTGGCTTCGAAAGTTTCTCAACGTGTCTGAAATTTTTACTTCTTCCTAAAGAAGAAATTACGTCTTCGAGGCAGCCTAGCCTATCAACAACGTGACACGTATTTTAACGAGTAATATCCATCTATTTTTAATATATGGGTTATTTAATGAAATTCTGTAATCTGTTATCTCAAGATTCCAAGGGAAAACTCGTTTCTTTGTACAACAAACATTACGACTCGACTTGTCGAAATATATATCCTCTATTCGAAATACACCTTACATTTTACATCACGAAACGTTATTTCTTCAATCTTCTTCCCCACGTTTCTTCGCAAACATTCGAAATATCGTTTCAGACAATCGTTCCCTACCCGCCTCGTAGGTAGTTACAATAATATCCACCATCGAGAGTCACTGTCCCACCGTTAACAACGCTATATATTATAATAACAAATTGGATTCCTATATCATAGCCTGACCGTCCACCGATTATTTCCACCTCCCGTAAGCCATTACGATTTTATCGTGGCCCGAGATATACGGCCGCTTAACAATTTACTTAGAGCTTATTTAAATGCTTGGAAACACGCGAAAGGTAATTATCGGATGGACGAGTTTCTCGTTCTCACTTTCACTCCATCCCTTTGTCTTCTCCACCCACGCAACTAGTTATTATTATTATATATACGTGTGTGTAATATAATGCGTATCATAGCGAGATTCTATCTGTCTTTTCGACGTCATTACGGTTGGGCGTCGAATGTTAAATCGTTGGACGCGTGGTGTCATTGCATCGTGTGGTGTTCAGCCCCGATCTATGGAGTCGATCGTTTCATAGAACGAGCTCGAGCCTGTAATTTAACCATCTCTAAGCGCATGCAAGGAACGAGAGTGTGTTCGATTCCCTCTAATCACGGAGGGAACAGCGATCAACAGGTCGGGAAGGTCGGGCCGGTTTGAGAAAAAATATTGAAAAATTGCGCAACTTTGCTCGCGCTGCGTTCCATCGTGTCGAAAAAGGTGGGATACAAGCGTGATATTTGAACTTGTCACGGTTCACCGGCTTAATCACACGTTCGCTTAATAATGCTACTCACTTTTTTCCAACGTATTCCATTTCATTAATAGCAAAGCAAGGTGATGATTTATAGATAAGATATACACGCATAACGAGTAATAATGAAGAAATCATGCAATTTTCCAACGAGTATCCTTTCTCGCCATTCTTATTCTCATACCATTCGATATTTCAAATCAAGATATGATAATTAAAAAACAAAAAAAAATCATCCTCACGAAACATTCCATCGCGTCCGATATCCCGATTTTCAATTTACAAAAACTATCGAAATAGTGCCTTACTCCTTATTCGATCAAAGCGTTTCATCGAAAAATCGGGGAGGGGAAAAAAAAAAAAAATATTCTGTACACTTTGTGAACAGTGGGGGAGCAATATCTCGGGATATGAAAACCGCTGCGAAAAGCGATGGTGGACGAAGCGAAATTGGCAAACAACGGTTCACAAAGTTGTGCCCGAAAGGCTTGAAACTGCGTACGACGCGCGATCGCAACAAACAATTATTATCAAGCGGATCCATTCCGTGTGACATAGACGCAAGTGGACAGACAGATAGTCGGAGAGAAGCGACGAGGCCTCGGCCCCCGGGCGTGATCCCGACCATCTACCAGATTCAATGGCCAAGCCGCGTACGTGCCGCGAACATTTCTACAGGAATTCGATTTACATGCAAGATGCCCGCCTCGTATAATACCGTTCCACGGATTTTTCAACAGACATCCTTCTTACTTTCAACCTGAAAACCTTCCATCGTGGTGGTGATAGATCGTAAATCCGTAAATGAATTTTATCGAAAATCTATAAAATTGATATTTGTGTTGTGTAATCCACCGTGATCCACACGCAGTTTCTCACTTTCAGCCTCACCTGTCGATCCATCAACCGGAGGAACAGACATCCTTCGTACTTTCAACCTGAAAATACTTCCATCCTGGAGATAATAGATCGTAAAATTGATATCTGCTTATGTAACGATTTTTTTTAAAGCTTCTCTATAAATACACCATGATCCACACGCAGTTTCTCACAGTTCCATCGAAGATACTCATCATCGTTATTTTATTTTATCCGCCACCAATTCGTATCTAAGATTTTTGTCTCGATTTTTGGAGAAATCGAAGAATTGGCGCGTTAAAATTCCTTCTAATTTTCCCTCGAAAACGAAGAAGCGAGAGGGCGCTGATTTGAATATAACGCCGCGTTTAACTGCTCCTACGTGTATATATATATATATGTGTGTGTGTGTGTGTATGCGGATCCGTACAAATTGCCGGATCCTGCACCGGCAGGCCCTTAGGGATATGCATAAGGAATGCAACAACGCTCGCCTCCTCGGCTGTTGGAGTAGCGGCAAAGGACGAGGAGCCAGCAGATTGTCGGACGGATGGACGAGCGAGCGGATGGAGGAACGAATGAGGAGAATGCGCGTGCGTGGGCGGAACTCGAGGCTTTTACACGTGTTTCAACGTACAACTCGCAAGGCTGGGGAACGAAGGGCAGTCGAGTCCAGGGCTGCGCGCTGGAGAGGATAAGTCGAGGGGAAACGAGCGAGTTAACTGATTCGCGGCGTGCACAACTTTTTCCAACGCGTCGTTTCCCTTTTTTGATGATTTGGAATAATTTTCGGAGAGACGAAATGGTTTTTGGTTTTGTAATAATCGCAAGGAAATTTGCAACGCGTGTCGTGAATTTTTCGTATTTTAATTTTTAGAAAGAGACGAACGAGTTTTTTGGTTCTTCTTTTTTACGACGATTGTAAAAATGATTTATCCTTTGAAAATTATCGATGCCTCTTTCTCTTCTTTTCTCCCCTTTTATTTTCCTTTTTCTTCGTTACCTCGTATTGTTGTTGGACATGCCTCGTTGTTAATAGCCAGGGATTTGAAAAGAAGAATTTTCTATTATATTTTAAAACATTATTTATCGATAATAACGCAATATTGATACTGAAGCTAGAGTCAACAGTGACAGAAATTACTGCCACTAAACCCGGGCTATATAAATCAGTTTAATCACTGTCCCGTGTCGCTACCTTTCCTGAGTTATGATCATAGAAGTCGTTAGCTTTCCATTCATTTAACATCCTTCGAGCTATTCACCTTCGATAACAATCACCTCGAAAAAGAAATCGTCGTATATATTTAACGCTCGAGCGAGAAAATGATTACGAATAACGCTATATAACTTGGTTCAACTTTCAATCGAAAATCGATAAAAATGATTTACCATCCTCTCTCCTTCTCTCCATCGTTCAGGAATTATCCAACAACTATATCCAACAACTATCGTTATCCAACATTATCTCTTTTCCCTCAAAAACAAAAACAAAAAATTCAGAGCGGACTTTACCGGACTTTACCATTCCGGATGATTTATATACTGGCCACTCGAAGCCTGGCATAAGGAGGAAGGACGAAGGCGATGCCTAAGAAAAGGGGCAAAGTGGAAGATTAGAGGCGATTATCGTGGATCAGGTGCGCTCACATTCGGGCTCGTAACTCAACTCGCGTTGGACTCGCGTGGGTGGTTCGCCCAGACGATGAAAGAGGAAGTCCTCCCCTCGCGCACCAACCTCACGTTCCATCCAACACTTTCCCTCGACCTTGAGATCGTCGACACGCGAGCCGATCGATCAAGAATGCCACGAGGAGGGATAATCGCCCCTCCCCCCTCCCCGGAAAGGGTTATCTTAATTGGCCAGGGCTATTAGTCCTCTTTATTCCCTTATTCCCGAAACCCGATGATAAATTATCAGAGAATTAACAGTATCGAGGACAATAAAGTATTTTCACGATTCGTCGAGAGAGACGTGGGAGCGAAAACAGCGTTACTATTAGATGCGCAAATAAGTTATTTCTTACCATCGTAACTTCTGACCGAATTTACCGCTTGTGCTGCCATCTGGAAGCATCGTTCGCGTCACTGTTGAAGCTACCGAATTGGAAGAGAACGTTCCAAAGATTTAAAGCCGGACAAGTCATCTATCCGATTGAAACAATTGGATAAGCTATGTATTTACGTAATAAAAATCTTGAAACTTTGAAACAAGAACGAGAAACTTATTATTTGCACACCCATGACACAAATTCCTGGGAATCCATTTCGACAAAGATCCTTCGTGGGCGAGGACGCGTGCAATCGAAATTAGAAATTACTCGGCCAAGGTTCGGATGGAGCAACCACGGTCGTGAAGCATCTCTGGATCCGATTCTCCCTGCCCCCGGTCGCGGGGTTTGGGGACCGTATCATTTGCCGGATTAGCATAATCACCGGGAACTTTTATTGCCGCCGCGGTGGAAAACGGCGCGCTGGTAGCAAATGCGCCGAATGAAATAATGAATAGCACAGTTTCTGGTATTCGATGATTATACGCATCGCGAAATTATAGATTTGCGGTTTCGCCCGTTTCGTATTTCGCCCCGTCCGGAGGGGAGGCGGAGGCGGAGGAGGGGCGAGAAGGACAAAAGAGAGCGGAGGCGGAGGAGGACGAGGACGGAGAGAGAGAGAGAGAGAAGAACGGGGGAGATTCGTAGAAGGAAAGGAAAAAAAAAAGAGAGGTGAAAACGTTGGAGAGGATGAAATGTGTAGTTGGGGGGAGGTGTAACGAAACGTTTTTGTCCGAAGATTGCGGGTCGAACTTTACGCGGCCGGAATGGAATTTTTTCGGCCCCCGTGTCTCTCCTCGTTTCGACGATTTTTGTAAATTGTACGCTTCGGATGATGAACTTTGAGAGATGGGAACGAAGCATTTTTTCGGGGGATAATACGATTCATCTCGCGAAGAAGATCGGTTTGTTTCTTAATTCGTAGCATAAGCGTCGAAATATGCGGATGGGGTATACCAGATCAACGAATTTAATGATTTTTGATGATCGCTTCTTATTTTCTTTTCTTTCATCCTAAATCTCGCGGAAGGAAGTGTTACTTTTCACGATCGAATCGTGCCATTTTAAAAAATTGTACCGTTGGATGCAAGGAAGATCTCTCTGTATCATTGTAAGAAAATAAACGATGCAACGATGAAATTTACGGAGCATCTATAAAAAGAAAGAAAAAAAAGGAGAAGAACGTAGAATTTTGCTCGAAAAGAATATGGCCGAATAATTTCTTGCATTCTCCAACGATGCAATCTCGTTAAAATTTCGAAAATACTATTTTACTCTTCCATCGGTAATTACAGTCTTTGATATATCATAGAATGACTTTCATACAAGTGATTCGCGATGGGCTTTGAGAAAAGTTTCATCGGGGGAATCGCACGTGATTTTCATGAATAGATTGGAAGGGTGGATAAAAGGGCGGGAAGAGGAAAATGCGAGCGGCGACTTTGCGTGCGTGAAAAGCGAAGAAGAGGAGGAAAAGGTGCCGACAGAGGTGCACACAAGGTTGATGCGCAAACATCACGGGCCCAAGAAAGAAATCACGTCGGATTTTAAATAAAATTCGTCGATTACAAATCCTTCGCAAACGTCTACGTTTTTGGTTTCATCGTTGGCACGAATTTTGCAAATTTTTATTCCATCTTTTTGTTAACGAAACATTCCTTTCTTTTTGATATTTTTAACCGACTCTAATAAAAGGAATAGAATCAAAGATTTAAGCAATTATTAGTGTAATTTTCTAAAAAATAAGAAAAAAAGAAATTTGAAACGATGGATTTGAAATTGTTAGAAACTCGTCGTAGTCGAATGACATAATGTTAATAGTTGGATGATCGCGTGATGATCCACGAGAAGGGCGGGAAAAAAAAAACGAGTTTCGAAAGAGTGGAACGAAGAAGTGGGCGGAAAGAGATGCCCGAAAAACACAACGTGGAATGACAAAACGAGGCAAGAAATACCAGGTATTAAGCATGAGCCTCAGAAAATGAGTGTTTATGGCTCTTATGCCGCAATTATTATCAAATAAAGAGTCGTTTATGAGGCCTGCCTGCAAATGACACTCGAGTCTTTGTAACCTGTAATTCTATAGTCGTTGCGCCCGTATGACCTTCGAATTTCGGAATTTTTTTCTTCTTACGAGAAATTTTAATTCAACCACTCGATAATTCGATTCTTATAAAACCAATCTCCGAAAATTTCTAATTTTAATAGAAATTTTTCAAACTCGTTCAAACTGTCATCGAAAGAAAAATTATTTCAAATCAAGGATTAAAACTCAAACACTATCGATCCATTCTATTAAAATTTTCTCGAAGCACAAGAAATAACAATGATATCCGATTGTAAATTGATGTAATTTTTGGTGGACTCGAGGATCGAACGAAAGATTCCTCCGCTTTTGTAAAGGAATAATAATAATAAAAAAAAATTGTAGAAAAACAACGAGACCAGTATCATCACTAACCAATAATTAAGGGGAGACCCGTAATATCCCCCTGCTATGAAATACCATCATAATTATCCACCAACTCCCTTTTTTAAGGAAGAGTGTGAATAATTTCACGTTGAACTCGTGTGACGAGTAGGCCATCGCACGAAATGGCCAGGTGTCAGGTGGGGCTACGTCACGAGACGAGGGTGTGCACACTGTCAAAGGGGATTTTATCGAAATTGGAAAATTACACTCGCGACCGATCCCTGGGAAATTATTTCCACGGAGCAAAAGCACGACGTCTCTGCCTCGGTTTCGTAATAGCAGTTCGAAACTCGGACGATACGGAACGATCTCAGTGCCGTGACTAACTCTTGGGAACAGGTGGAGTTTAGTCTAGGCCAATTATACGCCCGGTCATTATTAACTTCGTGGAACGAAAAGCATGATCCCCAGATTCTTGTCTCGGTGTCTAATTTCTTTGCCCTTGATTTCTCCGTTATTGCGCGTCCATCGTGAGAAATTAATCAATTCTCTCTCACTGTTTTTTTTTTTTTTGAAAAAAAAAAAAGAGAAAGAATTATTGGATAAGAAATTAACAGCGAGATAACAGCGAGCGATTTTAAACAGTTTCGAAGAGAAAAAGAAAGACTTTGGAATATTTCTCGATGTACGCGTGTTCCGTTGAACATCGCTTGTACCAGCAATTTGTAGTCAAGTTCTATCGTTTTTATTAGAATTTCTAGGAATTCATAAAAATTCCACGACGCATAATAACAGCGTGTATTAACACGCCGCTCGCAATTTAATTTCCCTTTCCTCTACGCACGAATTTGAATAATACAATCTTTCGATTGACGTCACTCGTCAATCCTTATAGGTGACACCATAATTGCGCCAATTAATATCCACTCGGCAATTAGGAAGGAGGAATTCTAAGAAAACATTTAAAACCCGCATCGCAAATTTCTTCCTCGTTTTTTCTTTTTTCTTTTTTCTTTTTTTTTGACGCGTACTTGTCGAGCAATCGATTTTAATCTCACAAAGTGTACGAGTGTACCTCGTGAAGAAGTGCAACCTGTTGGAACTGTTTTCGAAGATCAAACCTCAAACGGGGAATAAATCATTCTCGATGATGGACTGTGAACCTGTTGGCAAGCTCGATAGCGAGTGGTTGCATCGTGAAATCATAGTTTGTTGAATTTGTATAAAGGAATACAAAGGGGGAGCGATGCGTGACGCGTGGATAAAGCGAGATTCGGTCGCGATACGGCCTCTGTGTATTATTAAGATCGATATCTTTCGCCTATCCTCGCTCGCGAGGGAAATTATTCTGGCTAGGAAAATTACACGCGATCAGAGTTAATCGTTAATACGAACTGTTAACCGTGTCCAATACAGGGTGGGACTCGAAAGTATAAAATAAAATTCGTAGTTGGATACTTTCCAATTAAGATTGTTACTTCGGATACAAATAACAAATGTTTCTCGCTTTCGTTTTCCGTAGGAATGAGAAACAAAAGCGTAGCGAGAAACAATCTCCGGTGTAACAACATCCACTTCTCAGCTGGAAGAATGATGGATTTATCGTGGGAATTCTAAAGAGGAGTCGAATCGAGGCGTTCGAGAGGCTCCATCGCGACGGGGACCGAGATCTTTCCTCGAGATTCAATTGGCGGAGATCATGAGCGACCATTTTCTCCCGAGAAGTGAAATGTTTTTGCGCGACCATCGCGTTGTTTGTTTCGAGAAAAATCATCGCTTTTACGGCTCAATCGTCCTGACTAACCACACCCCTCCCCCTTCTAAGTAAGACACCGAGAAACGATTCGGCGAATCCAAACAAGTGAATTCGAAATTTTACCGAGAAGTAAATTAAAATCGAATTTTAATTTGTTACGAGTATATATATTGAAACGAGTGGAAAAGGATCAATTGTCGATTCGAATATCACACTGATTTGGAATCAATCGAGCCTCGTTCACCTCGAATTAAGAATTAATCCGCCGCTTGAAACTGGCTTTCAACAGCTTCGATAACGAATAAATCAAAATTGTATCGTTCGTCCCAACGTGTAACGTACACAAATACATCACGAAAAGAGGATTACAGCTGACGCTGTGATCTTATCTCTCTAATCTCCCTTATCTTTTCTCTCAGAGTCGTCAAAACTCGTGCGTCAAAACTCGTGCGTCAAAACACTCGAATATAATAATAATACGAGTAACAACAATACGAAGGATGGAAATGCACGCAGAAGCAAGGAGAGCGACATCGCGATAGAAGCGTATCGATCGAAGTAGGCGCGGGCGATGAAGAAGAGAAGAGAGAAGGGCCGGTGCGAGGGCGGCGGTGTTACGAGGAGAGCGCGTGGTGGTCGACGAGGAAAAAGAGGCAGCAGATAGAGGAGGGAGAGCGGTGGGGCCCGATCGAGCGCCAGGCTCGGGGGAAAGGAGAGGGCGGAAGGGAGGGGGGGTGGATATAGCGCGCAAGAGGGGCCTGACACGCGATGCCTGCCCCGGGGAAGCAATCACGCGGCGGGCGGCGGGGGCGGGCCACGAGAGGGGGCCTCGTTCTTCCCCGTGCCTCCTACGCCGTGCCGCGGTCCCCTGCTCCCTCCCTCCCTCCTCGCTGCACCCAAGTCCCCCTCCGGCGGCGTCGAGCCGCCTCGACGACTCAACCTGCCAGCCAGCGCCTCGAACCTCGGTCCCCGTATCCCCTCCTCCACCTTTATAGGCCCCTCTTCCTCCCCCACGAATCTCCTCCCCCCGTGCAATGAAAAGAAAAAGGGGGGAAAAATGTAACCCTCCTCTCTCTCTTCGCGCAACCCTAAGAAGAAACGGTATACCATGATCTTTCTTCTCTCCCCCTCGAGAGTTGCCTCGCCGCCCCCCTTTCCTCCTTCTTCTTCTTCTTCTTCTTCTTCTTCTTCTTGCTGGTGCTGCCCTGCCCTCGTGGGGATTACTCTTGCGGGGCTGGACGCGCACCGCTACGGGGCACTGTGATTACGCCGCATAGAGGTACGACCACCGCCGACAAAACGAAACGCGATCGGAGCGCGAAACAGCCGGTAAGGCTCGTCCGTTCTCGTAATGAGTATCGCCTAGGTGTACCCCTCCCTCTCCCTCGGAAGGATTTGTTGCAACAACCTCCGGGGTATCGAATCAACCTCCGTCTTCCCGATCGACGTGCAGCCCTGCACTTTGATTCCTTTCGTGCCGCTCGCTGCTAACAACAGCCAGACGATACTCGAACCCTCTATACCTTACGATCCCCTTACGTTCGTATATTTCCACTCCCTTTTACTTCTTCCTTTTCTTCTTAGTACCGATATATATATATGTGTGTATCTACTATTCTAGCAGATATATACGCGGTAGAGATCGATGGAGATCTTTCAATCGCTTCAGAGTATCGTAACAACACGAATAATAATGGTATGTGCGGACAGAAGGAAACTTTCGAGATCGCTGGTTCCTTATCTTCCACGATTAAAAACGCTCCTTCGGTAATAATAAACAGCGGAATCGGTTTCGTTGCGCGTGTAGAGATCGATGGAGATCTATCGATCGCTTGACACCTTCTCTCCAGAGTATCGTAACACCAATAATTGCACGGAGAAGCTTTCGAGATCGCTGGTTCCTTATCTTCCACGATTAAAAACGCTCCTCCGGTAATAATAAATAGCGGAATCGGTTTCGTTACGCGTGTACGTAGTTACGACAGGCTGGCAGAAAGAGAGAGAGAGAGAGAGAGAGAAACATTACAGTTGGCTCGGCAAAAGGATCGAAGTAATGAGCATCCGGCCTACGGGGGTGCAGTGTATCTCTGAACTCTCTTGTCATCCGGTTCCTTCGCGCAGTTGCTGGGCGATCGATTAAAACATTCGACTCGCTTTGGAATATTTATCGTCGCGTTATTAAGCTATTTCAACGGGGCCTGGTCCACCGTAGCCACCGGGGGTGACCGTTCCCTTCCTTCCTGCCCGATAAATCAACCGCCGATGTAATTATAGAAGTAGACCTGCCCGCGATGATAAAACGAGGAACAACCGTAACACGATCTCGTAACAAGCGTTCCTCTCCCTTATCTCTCCTCGATCATCCATTGGCCCACCAACTTTGGCGACTTTCCAAGAAATCCACAATTCCCTCGCCGGGAATTGTCCTCGAATCATCGGCCGATCATCGGCGAAAATAAAAAGAAACGTTGGAGGGGAAGGATCGAGGGTGAAGAATCGTTATCTGGAGAAGGACGCACACATTCGCGCGAACGAACGAAGGGAAGAGAGAAAAGGAAGGGAGAGGAAAGAAGAAGAAGAAGAGGGCATCTGCAGCTCCGGGGCTAACTATGTAAATGAGAACGGAGAACGGATCGCCTCGGTTCAATAGACCTTCGACCCTTGGGTCCGGATAATTTGTTTATGAGCAACGCACGCGGCTATCCTCCGTATCCGCCGCGGGGTAAGAAGCTGCACGGTCCATCTCGCTGCGGATTCTACACGCGGGGCCTTCTTCATCGAGGCGGTCGCGCGACCAGGACGGGAGAGATCTGCTATACGATTTACATACGATTACCGGGCAAAGTGAAGGCACGCACACCCACGCCACGCAAACGAAAAGAAGAGAGAGAGAGATAGAGAGAGGGTGTATCCAAGGGAGATGAAATCAAGGGAGGAGGATGAAGGAAGGATAAGACGAGGATGATGAAGTTGGAGGTGGAAAAGAAGAAGGAAAAGAGGAGATATATGACGAAGATGATGATGATGATGATGATGATGATGATGATGATGAAGAGGGAGAAGGAGAGACACGGAGAGAGGAATGGCTGTGGACGGGGAGGATCGTGGAGAACCGTTCTGGATTCGAGTCCTGGGGCTGTCGGGATGTCGATGAGCGGCAGTCGGCGTGGGCCGCTCAGTAGGACGCCAGCAACCTGAAGAAGCCCGCACCCTTCGGGCGAACTCACTCGGAAACAATGCCTACAACCTGCGGGACACTGCGCGCCTCCTTCCGACGTCTACTTTTACTTCCGTTTTAAAAGGTGGAAGCCTCGAGGACCGAGTCGAAGGTGACCACCAGCCTTTCCTCTTCTTCTTCCTCTTCTTCTTCTTCTTTTTCTCCTCTTGTCTTTCTTTCCTCTCTAGGTTAAAAGTTCGAGAAGAACTCGAAGATAATCGATGCTGATGATATTAATTAATAGTTTCATCGACGATATTATTATTCGTTCGTATAAAAATTGATTGATCGTGGCGGAGATGTGTTATACGCGCTTAGCAACACGCGTCCACGTTTCGACTGAAACTATTCCCAACGAGGTATCACGGTTTGTAAACATTTCGTAATAATATCGTGTACGTTATAATTCGCGTGAGTTTATATATTTTGATAGAAAAAATTAATGCTTAGTACGAGGAATATGAATATCGTTGTATCGCCGTTCATCGATTCGACGAAATTAATTTCGCATTTCCGAAAATATTATTTTTCGATTATTACACGCGTGATGAATAAATTTCCCCTCGTGCATTTCGCTCTTCTCATTTGATAGAAAATCTGTCGAATATGCATTCATACATATGCATGCACGCATATACATATTAGAGCACTCTTGTCTCATCACTATTCATCTGAACGCGTATTTAGTTGTTCCCATAGAAAAGCAGCGTTCTGCATTTTCAACCTCATCAAAACATCACCCTACATCGATGCTGATAAACTTGGATGCGGATTTATGGTGTAGAAAATTCACCGTCTACTAAAATATCCCACGCAATTTCGTTATTTTTAAACCCTTCTAATTTTAACAACATTAATATTATCTTGCGTGTGCATTTTACATATAAAAAACTGTTGTAAATATTATAAAAATCGATCGTTAACAAAATTCATCGATTTTTTAATCTTTTCAATCGTTCGAGTAAAAAGAGTAATTGTAACGTTCGAGGCCACTTTCGAATAATTGTAAAGTATCGGACGAGGAACTTTCGAGCCAAAGTTTCTAATGAAATCGTGAGAAGAAATTAGCGAAATTCCCTCGTTTCCAGTTTGTTCCATTATCGGGAAGAGACAAGATCGAGGGAGTTCGTAGAATGCTTAAGTGACCGCATACTTTCACTCGACGGTTCATAAAAGTTCAAATGTCAGGAACGGAATCGTAACATTTAAACCATGTTGCTCGGATCCGCTATTCTCTTATATTTTCTCGCGCATTGCCAATTACACGTTCCTTCGTATAAATGTTGCATGCTCGATTGCCCCTCTCGTCGATGGTTTATTAAAAATTTAACAATTTTTGTATCCATTTTCGGATCACATTATTTATTCCTTAAAATTTAAGGAATACGTGTACAGGTATTTTGCAAGCCGAGATAGAAGTCGAAGAAAAATACGGGGCAAGATTCTTCGATAAGGGAGCTATATTTCAGGGTGACAAAACGTGTCATTAAATGCGAAAACGCTGAAACAGGTCCCCTGAGGATGCCACGGATTCGAGTAAACTTTGTCCCAAGTATAATCCATTATTTCAACCGAGTACAACAAAAGTAAAAATGTGAAAACTTGAAGAATAAATCAATACGTTTACGATCCCCGTTCACCGATATTACCTTTACTTATTTACACAGGGAAATCGATATTTACAATAATATTTTTAATCGCAAAACTGCAATTGTCGCGTGGACAATAGTGGTCAAAAGAATTTTTATCCGCGAAAGCGATAACCAAAGTGATTATTTTATTATTAACAAGCACGGTCGTTTAACTTCGTAACCAGTTACTCGCAAAATAAACAATAATTTAATTTCAATAATAAACAGTTATTCCGAATAAATATAATTCGGGTTTCACAAACCTTTGTGAAAAAAAAAAAATAGTCACAAAGACAAAACTCAAAATATTGCCATCCGAGTCTGCTCTTAAAACCGCCGCCATATTAATTCCATCCCCCTTCTATTTTCCACCATTATTCCTTAAAAAAAAAAAAAATCACACGTTCAATCGTCGATGAACTTGAGAGAATCCTTCTTCGCCCTCCTCCAAAGAGGAACGAACTAACCTAGAAGTAAGAAACGAGGGATCGAAGAGCAAAAGTTGCTCATACGCGCCATGTAGCCGCGTCCGCCATCTTGTAATTAGGGGGATCAAGAAGGCATCGCTTTAATGAGCTGCGAGGCTCGTTCAGGAAGAAAGAGAGATCCACCCAAGGGGATAGAGACAGCGCGAGGGAGTAGAAGAGGGAGAGACGAGAGGGAATGAGAGTAGAAGCAAAACGTGCAGTATAATAAAAGCGAACTGAGAGAAAGAGAGAGAGAGAGAGAGAGAGTGGAGGTATGTGCTCCAGGAAAATATTTCATACGAGGGGCAGGGAAGGACGAGGAGGAGAGCAGTGGTCGGAGAGCAGAAGGAGCGACCAGGAGAAGCTAGAAGGTAGAGGGAAATGAGAAGATTAAAAAAAGGAAGAGCAAGAAAGAAAACAGTAGTAGTAGTAGTGATAGTAGACGTGGTAGTAGTATAAGAAGATTATAGAGAAGACGGAGAAAAGAAGGTGAGGAGGATGATGATGAAAAAGCAAGAGGAGGAAGAGAGGCGCGGATGAAGGCGAGGATGATGTAGCAACGCGAGGGTATGGAGGATCGGTATGGGCGAGGAAAAAGGAGAGGAAAAAACGAGGAGCAAGCGCTCGAACGGAGGAAGTGAGATAAAGGGAGGAGAGAAGCTGGTAAAGCGGGCGAAGGGTTGGGGGGGGAGGGGGATTCAATTGCAATAAAAGCATCGTGGCGGTAATCTTAGACGGCGAAGGCGTAGGAGAAGGAGAAAGAGGTCTGCTGGTAGGTCGAGCCACTGCACGAGTTACGTATGAGGAATCCGCCACGGGCGTGGCCACATCAACGAGTGCGCGAGCAAAAGCTTCTTCGCGCGATTTTTTCGCCCGTCCTGAACGCGAGCGTAGACGCGTTGCACAGCGCCCAATGCATTCCAGTAACGTAATGAAAGGCGGTCTCGCAACTCTTAGCCGCGCGACTCTAACCCTCCAGCCTGATATTACGTCCGGCCAATCTTCAGACACCGATGGCGCCCTATCGAGTCGATTTCGATCGCCATCGCTTTCCAGTCGATCTTCCAAATGCGCTCTTCGATTTTCTTCGAATCGGACCTGCCATTCTCTACGTATTTCTCGACTCTCGCTTCTCCAAGACAAGATCCAAGATTTCATCCCTGATAAACGATACACCTCCGTCAGATTTTCTGGTCTGACGTGTTTACACGAGCAAGGATTCGAACGTGGTTGAGTTTGTTGCTTGTAATCTTCAAGATTACGATTAATTCCACGACTCTGCCACGAAATGTTCGATTTCTTCGAGTACGCGTTGCTCTCTGAACAACGGGGGGGATCGTCTCGTAATTCACGAGGTGTAAAAGTTCCAACTGCTAAACACATTTTGTATCGGAAGAAACGGTTAACACCCTATCTCGATCGTTGGCGCTATAAAATACAGTCGGCCGGTATCCGCCAATCAGCCGGCCGACACGGACAGCACGTTCGTCTCGTAACGGATGGCATGGATAAAATACAACCAATAAACGACAAAGGGCAAGCGTGCAACGCGTATATAGCAGCACGTCTTTCCACGAAACAGACGTGGGAGCACGGACGTGGCAGCAACTGGCTACTCCTTTATCGGCAACAACCTCGACGTTGTTTTATTTTTCAGCTGACAACGTTCGCTCAGCTGAAACGCGAGAAAAAAAGGAGGAGGAGGAGATCGCGTCAGAGATAACACGCGGAGGAGGAGGACATCAATTGGCCGAGTGACCGACATGCGTAATTGCACCACGATGGCCATCTTTTCTTCCAGTTGTTCCAGTTTTGCGGGGAAACGTTTATCGTGCCGTCGAAATCGACAGCCTCGAGTGTTGAATTCATTAACGGCTGATCGACGTGCCGTTACGAGGGGGTCGGACTCTTCTTTGCCGCCCTCTTGCCCCGCTTCCTCGTAATCGTTTTAAACGTAACTTAAACGGTGTCGCGTACACCCGCGTGCCCCGAGAGAACGAATTTCCGCGCGACAAAGGAGACGTAATTGGCCGCCGCGCAGGTGAGCAGAAGGTAGCTTGCTCCTTCGAACAGCTAAATTTCGCGACGAGATCGGTCGCGATAAAGCGCAATCGTCAAGCTGCGTCGATTTCGAGTTTTAAAATTGCTCACCTTTCAAAGATAACGGGATCTGCACGCGTTTACAAGGTGCAAGTTGATAAAAAAGGCTTCCTTTTTTCCCTTCTTTTCATTCATCGATAAAGATTCGCGCTTTGTCGTCTCTGCTGTTTTATTATTCTCGAAGCTTCACGAACAAAAGATTCACGAACGAATCAATAATCTCGACGGTTTGTCCACGAAGGTGTGCGAGATCGAGGCGTTTCGTTTCGCGCGCCCTGCTCGACGTGTTATTCGTCGATACCTACGATAGGCTCGCTTCGGCCTGGACACGCGTGCTTTTCGCCACGACCGAAAAAGTTTACTCCGTTTACGCCGGCTTCAAGCCTCGTGGATCAGATACAGGTATCCGCAGCATAATATATCACAGAGGAACGTTTGGCTGCGGGCCCTCGGGACATGCGGGTGTATAATCTTTGGCCGGCCGAGCGGAGCTAAGAGTTTGGGCCCAATTACAGGGCCAGTACCACCGAACCAACGGACGGACGGACGGACGGACGGACGGAACCGACCGACGGACGCAAAGAAACAACGCAACGCCTCCACCTTCCTCCAGATAGAGAGAGAGAGAGAGGAAGGGGGGGGGAGGGAGAGACTTTTGGGGCATCGCGATCACCGCGTGCGTGCCCGTTTTGCGCCTGTGCCCTCGTGCTCTCCGCGTTTCGTGATGCTCGGGCCAAGGACGTACAGGAATTTGTAAAGACTCGCCGGAAGGGGATAAATGATAATGGCCTCGAAACTCCAAACCTTCTACTAATCTCTCTCCCGCGTTTCTCCTCCGTCGATCAGGACACGATTTTTAACGATGATAAGGTGAGGGTCGAGCGATGCAAACAACGATCGGATCGTAAACTGTCGAAGAGAGTTGGAGGAACGTCGCCAATATTGCATATTTCTTTCTTTCGAGGTATCTCGCTTTTGGAATACGCAAAAAATTAATTTAACTTCTCCCATTACGATATCACCATCGTATACCGATAAACGAGCTTGTGATGAATACTCGTGAATGAATAAGCTGTTGACACTTGTATGAAAATTTAAGTAAAAAAAAAAAAAAAAAAAGTAGAGCGTAACAATTCGATTAAACCTATTGACATACTTTATCTACGGACGATAGTGTTCTTATCTTTTACACGCACAAAACGATCTTTATACGCGCATTTCGTTCAAAATAAACATTATTCGTTATTAATAACAATCGTGACTAATCGTGACTAATAATCACGCGATCGATCACGATTTCACTTCAGAATGAAGAGAAAGCGCGAATCGTATTAGATTTGCCAACCTCTAATAATTTACGTTCCATCTTTCGCGTTAACGAATCAATATAATTTATTTAATTCTTCGCTGTGATCCCATCATCCATCTCGACATATACGATTACACCCGATTACACCCCTCCTCGACGAAAGGAAAATTGTTCCTAAAACGATCGTAGATAAATTCTTTTTTTCGCGGCAAAAAATGGCGTCCGTTCTTATTGTTTAAGCAACAGGCGAGGATTTTATTGTCAATGGGTGGTCGGGAGTCCGAAGAGGAAAGAATGCGAGGCAAGGGCTCTCTCTTCCTGGCCACAACGTGGCCACGAATACATCTCGGCTACATAATTAGCCGACATCTATCAGCCCGCAGCTATCGCAGCCCCGCTGTACCCGAGTCTCGAAAGACGCTATACGCTACCCTCGAATAATCCGCATTGTACACGCCACTTTTTTTTATCCCGTCCAATGGGACAAAATTATCCGTAACGCGCGCAATCTCGAGACGAGTTTAAATTTCAGCTGATCGGGACTAGGCCATCATCGGATCGTTTATCCTATTATTAAGGCCAATTACATTTTAAGGCTCGTCGCCAACGATCGGTTGCTAATTACCATTAAAAAAAACGTAGCGAGAAGAGGAACGAGTTATATCGGGGGGCGTATCGAGTTCGAGCGTGTATGAAGTCATTCGAACGGCTTAGGATGGAAAATGAGAATGGACGGAATGGAAGAAGAAGAAAAATTGGAAACGCGAAGGGATACGTATTTTTCGAGATAACTAATCCTAGTAAACAAGATCGAACGAGACAAGATTAAATAAGATAATGGGCGATGCAAACGTACAGATGATAAAAATAGATGTATTTATATGGAATGCGTGTATCAATGAATCCCTAAAAAACTTTGTATCCGTTGCGAGCAACTTTTCTTTCTTTTATCGATCAACGAATCGTTTCGAGTTCGTAAACGAAACCAGGCGAATTTATCGCTCGTGGCGATCTAACTCGGTGTCACTCTCGACTTCCACTCCGACAAATTAAGGAGACGGGTCACATTTAAATTCGTGACGAATTTTAAAAGTAAAATTCCCCTCCCTATCGAGGATACGTGAGCACGGTGTTAATACAATTCGCCGCGCATTAATATCCAAACGCAAGATTAAAACGAAGATAATGGCACGAATCGTACGTATACGTATTATTATGATTTAATGCTTGGTAATTGCTATCTCCGAGTTAACCAACTGCAGATTAATCGTCCAGATTGTATAATACTAACGAACAAATTGCCATCGAACGGTTTGCCCGCCACGGTTTCACGCGTGGAAGATCGATCAACGCGAAAGAGTAATTTTTTTCGAATTTTCCAATTAAACGAATAAGCTTATTCAATGAAGGGGGCGATCCTCGTGCACGAAAGAGGTGAATCAATCGCGAGAATACTTTCACCCTCAATTTTTCGCGATAAATAAATAGATGGAGCGAGTTATGGCGCATCTCGAACGAGTCGTAAAAGTTAAATCGTCCAATTCCAGATGAAAAGAGAGTACAAGCCTTCCCCACACAGTGCGCAATTTTTGATCGATACACGTATTTCGAAAGAGAGAGAGGATCCTTCTCACGTGGCGAGACTTGGAAACTAATTATTTTGTCAGCTGCATTTCGACAGAGAGAGAGAGAGAGAGCCAAGCATACTTCGAATCGACAGGTGAACAGGCGCCTCCTCCTCGTGCATGTCAAACGATTTGTCCCTCAAAATATTGAATTCGTCGTTTACCATTCCCTCCCTCCGTTTCACGGGGTATTAATTTTCGTCTATCGGCTATCAACCGACCGGTATATCTCGGAAAACTTGCCAATCAGTGGAAGGCTGGGAATATCCGCGATTCCATTTACAATTGGGCGCGCTGCCGCTGACGTTTTTCAAATTAAAGTCTCTCTTATTCCTGCTGATAGCGGCTCGATCCACGGGTATAACGCATCGAATGGATCTTCCGGCGGCAGTTCTCGTTACCGGCGGATTGATATCGAAAAATTGGCTCAAGGCTGGCCACCGATATCGATGCATTATTACACGCGCGTTGCAATTTTTCACGATCGTTATATATATATATATATACCCTTATAGCAACAAGATTATTAATGATATTAATTTCGTTTACACCAATCGTCGAATTGTAAAATTGTCCTGCCCTGTGATCACTCACACGATTCATCGATCACTCGTCGTATCGAGTATTAAGTGAACCGACAGTTTAATATCGAGCGGCCTGGCATCAAACGGCGTGCGATATTCCAGAATTCGCCCTATTTAATCCGTCAACAGGTCCTCAAACTCGTCTCTCAAGGCGGGTTTTTTTAACTCGAATAACGGGTTTTCGAAGGCAAAAGGTATCCTCGAGACGATTCGTATGCAGATGATCGGCCGCTAATTAGAGTTCATTCGAGCGCCTTTCGGTACAATCGATGCGGTACAATGCGTGCTCGACTCGACGCGGTTGATAATATCGATACGTTTATCTCGATCGATTATTATTATTTACAGGATTTTATGTCTTTGCGCGTGGCCCGTTCAAACTTATTATTACGGAATAATAATAACGAGGAGGAAGGGACGCGTGTTATCCGAGTGTATCGATTGTCCGAGTTGATGGGTCTTCCTCTTTGTCCATCGAATCTTAATCGTTCTGCATTCTGCTCGCCGGTAAATCGATAATCGGAAACATTATCAAGCGGAAGATTTAACATTTGGATTCGGCCACCTGTCGAAGAAGTTTCACTCTTTTTCTTCATGCCATTCGATCAAAATCGAATCTTGCGTGTGCATAACAACGTGCACTTTTAATTTATCAACAATTGTTAGTCAAATTTAAATTTTTGGAAAGAATGTAACGATCGAAATTATTGTGAATTACAATTTGATTACAATTACGAAAGTAATTCGATGAAACACGATAAAATGTTATTCGATTACTTTTCACCTGTCTCGATTATATTACACTCGAGTGAAGGTGTTGCAATAAAATAAGTTTCGCGAAACGAAAATTGCCTCCTCGGTGATTTCTATAATTACGCGTAACCCGGCTCAGCGTGGGCAATGACGCCAATTAGAAGGAAATTGGAACGGCCAATAAATCTCGAAGAAAGAGCCATTTTCGCGGCGGGGGCGTGTCGCGTGCAAGAAATTAAGGGGAAATAGATATCGAGGCGGCCGATCGAAAACATGCCGACAGATTCGAGTGCGTGGAATCGGGCCTCTAATTTACAACCTGATAACTCCAATTAAAGCAAGCTACAGGCCGGCTCACCTACATCGATAAAATTGCCTCGCGATAATTCATGTAACGGGCCTAATTGATAGAAAGTTTAAATAAGTTGCAACCATTTGCGATTGCTGGAACACGACGTAACGAGAAATTTTACGTAACAGTTTGATCGACGTGATGGATTTAAATAATTCCTATAATTTCTAATTCGCCGAACGAAGTGCGAAGAGAAATTTTTTTTTGAAAAATTGCAAATTCAAGAAGATCGAACGAAATACTTTTAGCATCGTTACGTAATGCAACGCCATTTATTTCGACGTTTACAGCAAGCCAGCCCTATTGAAAACGAAAATGCCACGGGGCAAACGGAACATGCTTCGATTTGATATTCGTTTTGCAACGTTCATAATTACAAGCTTCGAGTGTCGTGCCCCCCCTCTAATAATCTAATCTACTCGCTCTTCGACCAAATTCCTCCAAAAATTCTTTTCTCGTCGCTTCGAAGAAATGTATGCTAATCTGCATACGACCCTGGATAAAGAATTCCATCTCTTTCACCGATGTTTATCGTAATTCATATTAATTGTCCCGAGCGCAGCTGTCCCAAATCCCACGCGAATTTCGCTCGCGGGACGAGAAGCTGGAATAGTTTCGCCGTGCCCTCTACTTAAGGATCGCCCGAGCGGAGCATTATCGTTTCCGCGCAACCCGTTTCCATCCTCCATTGCGCGGTTGAAAGGGTTGAAAAAATTCGAGCCGAATTCGAATTATCGTCGCCCGGGGAAATTGGGCGGCGTGAGAATGAGTCGTGTAATGCCACGATGCTGTAGGAGAGGAGGGAGAGAGGTAATTTTGAGAGGGATCGCGGTTTAATGATCGGGAGTGTCGGTGGTCCGGCATTGAAAGGAATGTTCGAATTCGCGTGCTACGTTCTTTTTTTGTTTTGAAATGCAAAACGAGTCCTTTTTACCTACACGCGGCGACAATTTGCCCCGCTTCTTCTTCAAGAGGCTGAATAGAGCGTGGATGGAAAGCCGATGACATTTGAGACTCGAAGAGAAGCTATTCTCTCTGTTGATCTTTTACGAACTTTTGTATCGAATCGAGGGAAGATACTCTTTCTGCTCAAATTCGACTCTGAGGTTATCCCTTGCTCTTTGCAAGTTGAAGGCGAGAGTCATTGCAAGAGGTTGCCTGTTTCCTTGCCCGGTAAGAATCGTCACGCATCAACGCGCCGATGAAATGGCAATGAACGTCACATTTTCGGAATATATCGTCGAATTTAAGTGGAGTTGAACTTTCGCTTCTATTTTATTATCGATATATCGACGCAAATATAAATTACAATAATAATAAATCTCATCTATGATAGAATCTCGATCTCGATTCGTTCCGAGAATTATCTGAAATCAACAGTGATCGATCCGTTTTTCAAATTCCAACGAACGAAATTCCAAAAACTTTGGAATCCACGGATCGATAATTGAATTGAAAATCTACACGACGATATAACGTGCCACGATTGATATTCCACTCCTCGCAAATGTATCCAAATCTCGCCTGGTTCGCACGGGAATCGCTCCATTGTGGCCGATCTCACGGGGCGATAATGTGCGCGGCACCTCTCGCAGTTCACCCACCGCTCTTTTCCATCGAGAGGAGAGGGCCTCCTCCACTCCTCCTCGTATCGGTAACAGTACAACTCGGACGGGCATAAGCCCAACGCCCGCTGCTCGTTTCCTCTTCACGGGTCCGCGGCGAGCAGCCACGTGGCGGCGCGTGCCGCGAAACTAAAAAAGACCCCCTCGTGCTCTCGAGGTTCGGTCGATTCGGGACGAATATAATTAACCATCATCAGTTTTAGGTTTCTTCTAGGTGGAACTCTGACGAATATGTATGTACATATATTTCCTTCTTTTATTTTCATGGTTTTATGGAGCGGAGGAAGAGGGAAAAACGAGGTGGAAAGAGAGAATCGATGAGAAGAGGGCTCGAGGGGGTTTTGGGAGGGACACGGGCAGCCGGAAAGGCGGAATATATTTGGCAGGTTGAACGAGGCGCATAAATAAGACAGGAGGAATGGTATTAAAACGAGAAGTGGAAAATGTGACCGTGTTGCGAGTAGATAACGGGGTGAGGATAATTGTCAGGGCTGGAACACTTTGTAATGGCACGAATCTTGATAAAAAGGGGTGGTTTCCGTCGCAAAAACGTTTGTCTTGTTTATTAAGAGGACGGTGCATCGATAATTTTAACGTAATTAATTAACGTAGGAAAGAAGAGCAATTGAAATAGTCTTGAAACAGGTAGAATAATTCCAACTTATTTATATTTGATCGTGTTAATTTTATGAACTCTTCTATTGTATTCAAAGTGAAATTAACCGATGAATAATTAACAGATGAATAATTCATCTGTTTCGAAATAAATTCAGAAGAATAGATGATCCCACGTGTGCGAATAAATTTATATTTTTCTTTACGCGATTAAATATGGATGCAATTATAATCGATCTTACGATTAGACAAATATTGTTCCTGTCGTGAATTTCTCAATTGATTCACAATTGATGATATAAGAAGATCAACGTCATAAACGTTTACATATATATATATATGAGCTTCACGTTGCGGGCACATCGATATCCCGATTCGTTTCTTTTTCAAATATTTCAACCAATTTTTCAGTACCCGTCGTTGGCCGAAGAAAGAAACATCTGCCACGGAAGCGATCGTGATTTAATTAGCAAAGTAATTGCAGGGTCGAATCTTTCGATATAGCTGAAGGGGACGTTGACGGGGTTGATTGAAACGTTGCCGGAAAAAAATAATCCAATTTGACCAAGGCGGTCGTTATAGCGTTAATTGCGTATAATCTCGAGCCTCGCTGTTCCAGCCCTCGTTCCAGATAATAGTTGCAAAACCGTTCAACCGCGAAACCTTCGATCATACCAAACTATCACGTTGCACTGGACTAACGATTAACGCCCCCAACACTCAACCACACTTTTTCCAAAATAAAGCCACCAATCCGATTTGTAACTCGTTAATGTTTATCATTCCTCTCTTATCTTCCCACGACAAGATTAAAAAACAAATCTCCCTTCTCTTTTTCTTCTTCGTCAATAATCATTCCACGGGTACGTCGATCATCAGGGAATGCTTTAAAACAATTTCCTTGATTCTTCTTATAAATATAATCTCTTTCAGTCTCGCGAGAGAAGTGATATTGCGATATTATATTATCCCATCGTTGCAAATCACTATCGAAGAGGGCAAGCACAAAGGTGAATAATAGACAGATTACGGTAAACATTAAACAGAACGGTGAAAAACACCCGCTGGGCCGGCAGGGATATTCATCATTTCAGACGATTAATTAATCAAAAGGCCGGGGCTCGCTGACAGCGGCCGATACTTCTGGTTTGAAATCGGCGGGCAACGAGTTGGGCAAGAGCACTCGAACCCGAACGGGCCGTGAAGTGCGCTTAATAGTGCCGTCTAACAAACAACGGGTACTTCCGAGTGCACTTCGCTTAGCAAACAGAACGGGCACGTTGGACACGTGCGAAGCTAAAATCATGATACTGTAAGCTTCACTTTTGTTGCGCTCACCCTCCCGGTACGGGAGAGAGGAACGTGGCACACGAAGTAGACGAGGCCGGATTGATCCAATTTGCGTCTAGGCGATTTTCTTCTACGCCGGATTTAATGGATTTTATTAGCCAAAGCCTCGTTTCGCGCGGCTATCGATCGTTTATCGGTATGCATATTCCCGCGAGAAATTAATTCTTACGGCTGAAAACACCGGCTAGACTCGATTAAAATTCCACCTGTCGCATGTACAAAAAAAAAAAAAAGAAAAAAGAAATAAGAAATCGACGACAAACTTGTGTTAATTATAAATTCACAGATTTTTACAAAATGAAAGAATATTTTTTTTCGCGATTCGAACGATCTCAATTTCGTCGAAAATAATTTCTGATTTGTTCTAAACGGGGAGGGAGGGTGAAAGAAGGCTGGTTTGGAAAGGAGGAGGGGAGAGGGAAAAGAGGAAGACGGAGAAGAAGAATCCGCGAAAAAACGAGGAGCAAGAAGGTTTCCACGCCCCCTGCGAGGCGTGGAGGATCATCGTCGCGAGCAAAACTCGTCGGCACGCGAGCGATCCATTAACCCGCGGCCCGTAATCACTGCCAAATTCGATATTCGAATCGGAGAGCGAGCTCGTGGTTAAGTATTAAGTGTCAGCGTGCAAAACGATACTTTCCATTATCCACAACCGATCTCCACTTCCGGCTTCCGGTTACGCGGCCGGAGGCGGTCGGCGCCCAGGGCCACCGAACGCGGCCCCCCAAAAAATAACCAATAAGCGACCAATAAAAGTAGACCGTTAAACGGCCAGTTGTTACTCTCGCGAGTAAAAGAGAGCTACCGGTTAATTACAGGTCTAACCCAGCCATAGCACGGCCCCAACCGCCGCAGACTTAATAGATCCGTCTTTCGACCAGCCATCCCGAACCGCGTTTGCCCGCTCATTTCTTGCTTTCATCAAGAACCCCGTGCAACGCTCCAAACCGAGTTTACGACGAACCAACATTTTTCGTGGAGCAGAAATATTGCGTCTCTCTCTCTCTCTCTCTCTCTCTCTCTCTCTCTCTCTCTCTCTCTCTCTCTCTCTCTCTCTCTCTCTCTCTCTCTCTCTCTCACTCTGTCAAGATAGAGCTTACCACGGGAATGGATCGATCAACGGGACGGAATTTAAACGGAATTTGTTGGGTAACAAATTTATAGAATTATTCGCCATAGGTGGAGGGAGGGGAATAGAGTAATTTCGTACCATTCTATTTCAATATCACGCGAACGTTCACACGTGCGGTTCGATGTAAACCACAACCCCGGCTAATTGCAATTATTTATCATTCGGCCAATAATCACTGTCGACAGTTCGATCGAAATGCCGCCACGAATTTTTCACACGCGCGCAACGAACAAGACCGTGACAGATATACCGTAAATATAAATTGTCCTGCTCGAACAATTACGAAACGAATCGTAAAATTATCGGGGGCAGACTCGTGAACGTGAAAGTTGACGTATCTAATTGTAACGCATCAATAATCTCCGTCTCGAGGAGGCCATTCATTCCTCATCAATTTCGGGGCCACCGGTTTCTCGAAAAGAAACGGTCGACAGGTTGACTTGACCGGACGGGGCAGGCGCGGATTCCCAAACGGAGGCTGTTTCGGGAGTCGTGTGCTCGCCACGGGGGTCGTATCCCGCAGGGCCCCAGCACCGACACCTTCCTCGACCTCTTCTCTTTCCACCCTTTCCCCCCTCCCTCCTGCATCCTCCTATTTGTATTTATAACGCGCATGAAACTACGCGCTTCCCCTGCCCCCTCTAACAACGTCTCTCGACGCGCGTTTACCCTCGTACGCGACCGACCCTCCCCCCCCTCCCCCTCCCCTCTTTCCATACACACGTAAATGTTAAATGGTATTAATACGATAGGAGGGCGCGATAATATAATCGAGGTATTTGATAATTTAATATTTGATCGCTCGCCACGAAGCGCAAACCAACCTTTTCTCGCCACTTCGAATTTCAGAATTTCAGACCACCCGTGTCTTGGGAACGAGACTCCCCTTTTCCTTTTGTGTTACGATATAGTAGCTAGCTACTACCGTATAGAAAGTGTTCTGCTCTCTCTCTCTCTCTCTCTCTCTTTCTCTCTTCGTGCAACAGGGTTATATTTCCGTTTTGATTACTGCGATATTACGCGCTTTTGTCGGCCACGATATATGTGTACAATTTATAAGGGATTTTCAACGTTTCGCAAAACGAGTTTGGATTTGAACATATATAACGGATAAATAATTCCCGCCGTTTTTCGTTGTAATTATCGCTCGCTTTCGAATCGCAACATTCCGATGTTATATACGCGGGAATAAAGTGAACTGTGGAACCAACCAGATCCTTTCCTTGCTCGGGGTTTTAAACGAAAATTTCAATCTCGTAAGGGATTTGCTCGATTATCAACGAGATTTATTGATATATTGATTTAAAACAACAAAACAAGGCGGCGAGAGGGAATTCAATGCAATGTAATGAGGTAAACGGGGAGGGGGATTTAAATTGGCGAAAAACATTCGATTCGAGGTATTAACATTAAAATCGTATTAATATCTAATTGAGGAGTTTTAATATTCAACCGCCGTCCAGCGGATATATAATTGAATTTCCACTCTACCATTCTACCGCATAAATAAATATTTCACCTTTTCACCCCGTAAAGTTAAAGCTAATTATCTAATTTACGAAACGTTTCATTCATCCCGGGGATAAAATACATACATCGAACATATAACGAACGATCGAATAATTATCGTTGAAAGTATCGCGAGATTAATATTTAATTAGTTTTCGATAAAATACCGCGGAATCGTTCTTCCTAGAACGATGATATTTTTTTTTTTTTTTTTTTAACGAAAATACAAGTCGATCGAATATTGGAGCAGATCTCGAGACGAAATTTTTCTCTCCCTCTCTCTGTCTTTCTCTCTCTTTCTCCGGAGGAGAATCCGAAGCGCAGCGTTAAGGAATTGATTAAAAAACAAAATGAATCACGGTCGATGAAACCCACGCCACTAAAAACTCATTAAGCTACAGATTCTGTCGGTGATTTATCGTGGATTATATTCGTTGGCGCGCTATGGACACGATATAAAACTACGCGACTCGTATAATTTACTGCTGAGACGATGCTGTCGTTGAGAGAATTATCGACCATGCTCCCTCCCATCCCTGTTCTACTTCACATTTTTCAAAATTTTCATTCCCGATTTGTCGAGAGAGAGAGAGAGAGAGAGAGAGGGCGTCATCACGATCAACTCGTTATTTTTAAATTGAGACGAGAGATCTATCGTCATCGCAAATGTGATGAATAAATCAAAAATCCATGCTATCTCTCTATGCCAGTATCTCGAATTCAAATTCATGGAACAACGTGTCTGGTTCCATGTTTGGACAGAATACATCGTAGAAAAAAATCAGTTACGATCATTTCTCGCTGACCAATCTTGAGAAATAGCGAGGCACGCCAGGTATATCCGCTAAACGACTCGTTAATTGTATTTTTAGGGGCTTCCTGCGAGAGGTCTCAGTTCCTAATTTACCGACTCGCCCGTTTGGTTTATAGGCGCTCCGATGTACCGTTTATACTATAACCGACACCACACCTCGTTAAATCAAAGGACCGGAATATGCTTATATGCACGTCCCCCAAGAATTATAACCAAACGAGTGGAGCGTCTTCTGCCTCTCGATCCAACACACAGTCGAGGCGAACCGTACACGAATTCCTACATCGTTCAATTTCAACATGTACGAAGAGATTTCCTCCCTTTTTTTACGCTCCCCTGTTTTCTACGATCGTTATAAAATTCACAAGGGATAATCGAAATTCTGAATTGAAAAGAATTTAATCTAAATCACACCACGAAGGATAAATCGAACTATAAAATAGACTCAACAACAATCATCAGCTTAGGATACTTGCACAATCGTAAATAACGTCGAACGAGCCACAATTTATGACTCTGTTCAACCTTTTCTCCTCCTTATATATATATATATATATATATATATATATATATATACATCGATAGGAAAGAACCTGCCAAAGATGTCTCTCCCTTTACGCATCTATCCATAATCGAATCGAGCGAGTATAAGAAAAACAAACTCTCCGACTCCTCTTTCGCGATTCAAACTCCCCGATCGATCGTACCATCCGCGAGAGCCACCACCCCGACGAGAGGAGGAATTGCGCGCAAAGTGTCCAAAGCTCGGGATTCAAATGGACGCTCTTTATTAGGTCACCCTGTACAGAAGTTCGCGAAAGGACGGTTGAAAGAAAGGAAGAGAGAGGAGCGGCGAAAAGGAAGAAAAAAAAAAAGAAAGAAAGAAAGAAAGGAGAGAGAGACAAAGGGGCGGATAGAGAGGAGGAGCGAGAGAGAGGGAAGGCATCAGCCGTATGGACTTATCCAGCAACGTAGCCCGAAAATAATAAATCTCTGAGCGTGCTGCGGGATTATTAAAAGAGTCCCTGGCTCGTTCCCCTTCGGTGGAGGAGAGGGAGGGCGTAAAAGAGAAACAAAACGCATTACCGTTTCTTAATGAAGCTGAGGGATACGAACGAGCCGAGGCAACGAACGAGGAGAGGAACGCGGCAACCGACGCGCCGTGCAAACGGCACACAGACGACCGACCGACAGACGGACGGACAGACGAACAGAATGGATGGACAGACATCGGGGATAGACGGACAATCGGGACGGTCCGACGTTCAGAACTAATTGGAGCCACGAGATATTAAGAGAGAGCCAAAAGGAGGCGAGTTGAGAGGGTTGGGAGACAGGGAAGCTGGACGATGCCATGTTGGGAAAAAAGCTGTGGGATGAGAAGGAGTTCGAAAAGGAGATCTCGTTAGATGGGTGGTGCACCGATCGAACGATCGCATTAACGGCTTCAGTTTGTTTGATAACGTTTCGTCCTCCAATTTGCCCCTTCTTTTCGATCGAATCCTTTCGATCCACGTTCGGATCACAACTTTGTCGAGATTGGGATTTCAACAGGAGAAGACGAGATGGGAAAATTAGTTTTAGGGATGGGTGCACATTAGTTTCTTTTTTTTTTTTTTTTTATTAATCAATACCAATTACTGAAGATATTTTGCAAGGGATGGGCTGGCAGTATGCAAATGGAAACGAACGAAAGGATCAAAGAATTGTTAGCGAAAGCAAAAGGTGTATGATAAAGGAGTAATAAAGGTATACTGGCGTTGTAACTAAAGCGTTGTAGGGCACAACAGTATATTCAGTATAACAGTTCGAAATTGAAAATGAATATGAAATATCGATATACGGGAAATTATTATAAGGCGAATGAAAACAATTCGATGAAAAGTTATAACCGACATATTAAATTATACGATACGGTGCAACATTAATTAGCAGTTGGACCGCGTGACGCGAGTTTGTTTAACGATATTGCGCTGAGACGTTTCGTGCATTATAAACATGATATCCTTGTGCGAAATGATGTTTTGGACACGCGTTGCGTTTATTTGCATTAGCTTTGCATGCAGATGCACCAGAAATACGCCTTGGGTATCGTAACGAATGGTGACTCTCATCAACCGCTATGACGATGGCATAAAGTGAAATAATATTCTGTCAACGTATTTCTCGAGTATCGGTTATAAATCTTCCGTTCGACCTACTAAATTCAGATTATTTCTATCTCTTAATTATTAATATCAAGTGAAATAATTAAATCCTTAATTAAAAAAGAATAATTAAGAAGGGAAGGAAATACGATTTTTATTTTAATTGAAAAACGACGAGCTGTTGAAATGTTTTTTTTTTTTTTTTTTTTAAACTTTTTCGTTTTCGATATATTATTAATCATTTAAGATTACGGCCTCCACAAAGGTTATACGCTCGTTATAATTCGACGATAATTACCAAAGGAAGAGATTATTTCGAAGTGTGAGTTGACAAAAGGAAACTGGGGCCCCGCGCCCCCTGCTAATAAAAGAGATCTATGATGATATTTTAATCTCTATTTTTATGTTCCCACAGATTATAGGCATCTTGGGTTACAACAAAAGCGAAATTAGCATGCTTCCACGATAAAATCTGTGCCCTCGTATCATTATCGAATTATGCCCGGCTGAAGATCGTAATCAAACTATGATGATTCGCCTAGAAAAACGCCTACGTCGTGACGGTCCTCTCCTTTTTTTTTATTTTTTTCACCGTTAAAAAGGTATAAAACAAAACATCCTGAATATTAAATTAGACGAAAGAAAGAAAAAAAGAAAAGAAAAAGAAAATGAATCGACGATCTCGCATATTCGATATCATTATAATTAAACGTGACGAAAGAAATTGTGATTTGCATAATTTATACAAGATTATGCGCGAGATAAAAAAAAAAAAAGAAAATAAATACAACAGGTACGCAGAAGGAAATATCCTTCGTTGAAAAAATTAATTTCAACGACTTGAAGAAATAATACACGTTCGTTAATCGGAAATATATAAAAATACATCGAAACGGGAAGAAAAAAAAACGCAGGTTTCTTTATTTCGAGCGCAAGACCCTATTCGGTCAGGAGGTTTTCAAGTTCACCACTTTAAAACGTGTATTCCTTCAATTTTCTAGTCGAGTAAGCGTTCGTTGAAGGGCTCTTGTGTGTCTGGCAAAGCGTGCACTATCCTGTTACGCGATCTCTCCCAGCCCGCAATCAAAATTCAAATCACACTTTTACAGCCGAACATAAAATCAATATTCGCCCTTTGGACACGTCCCTAAATTCCATCGAAAACAAATCAATGCACTCCTCGCGTTTAAGGACCAAAGATATCGACGAGCGAGCGCTTTTCATATCTTCCTTTTACTTTCTCGCGCACGAAATTAAAATTCGAATGATAAAATAAAAAAAAAAAAAAGTATTCTTTTTGATTAAAAAGATACGTATCGAAAATTTATTAATCCACAAAAAATTGAAGATTGTTCGATTTAATTACTGTAACGTATTCGTGGCCCCATTCGTGAAAGATAATTTAATAAAAAATTGAACTTGAATATCATATATATATATATATATCTCACGCGATAAAATTTTAACTCAAACTTAACGTAACCACGATCCATTAATTGTTCTTGAAAATTGAACGTTCTCGAAAACAACTCTAACTCGAGTAACGAGTAAATAAGCGGAATTATCTAAGCGCAAGTCGAAGGAAGGGGAGGGTAAAAGGAGAGGAACAAGGAGTGGACGACTGGTATACACGTTGTTGCATACCTGTCGACACGAAAAAATAGATCGTCTGACGTGTGCGTAGTCGAAAGTGTAGCAAAACGAAAAGGACGCGTCTTAGGCGCATCCGGAATAGTGCCCTTATAAATGGTTTTTCTATATTGCCTCGTGTCTGGCTCACGTTGGACATGGACATGGGTTACCAGTTCATTTAAATAAGTTAAGGGTCTCGCTTAGTGGCTTAGCGGGTCCATTACAGCTGGGCAAAAGCGGCTAATTACCTGCCTGACGTGAGTTATAAACCCCACTCCGGCCATCGCTCCCACCTTTGAATATTTTTTAACCGGATCTCGATTTTTACAATGAAAACTCCCTCCTCCACCACCAACCAGCCGCCCAGTTTCTACAAACCGTTTCCTGACCTCGCTTTATTATCGCTGTGTGGGGACCCATTCTCGCTCTCCATAGAATCCTCTCCTCTCCTCTCCTCTCGTGTACGCGCACGTTATACACTTACACCGATACGTCGATAAGGGCGAAGTTAATTAATGTTACATGGAGCGTACGCTGAACACGTGTAGTATAGGATATCGAAGGTTGAAACAGACGGGACAGGATCGTTTAAAACGTACATCCACGAATCAACTCTCGCGCGGAAGGATTCTGTTATTGACCATTGCGTTTATACGAGGCGACGGGGGTGGCAATATCGGAGGGGGGGAGGGAGTTCGATACGTGAAAAATTAACTGTCCACAGATTCCGTGAAAACTGTGTATATGTTGATGAAATTTCTTACCGAAGGTAATTCGGTGATATATTCGATGCTATTCCCTTCTCCCCTCCCCTCCCCTTCCCGATTATATTTTTAGATAACCAGGTTTCAAGCTAAGCGAGAAACTCTTTTATACTTTTATATATAATCGAAGCGCGCGCGCGGGGGGGAGGGAGGGGGGGGGGGGACTCAATTACGAATGTTCGATACACCGAGAGCCGTAATTCGGGAATGAAAATTTGTCGTCTCGAAACGTTGCCGTTGAATTTACGTTTAGTTTTTTAACAAGCCCCACCGTGTCGAATCGAAACAATCACGTTCAACGACGAAAACTCGATTGAGATCGTGTACAAATGTTACAACGGATGAAAAAAACTACCCCTAAAAAAAAAAAAAAAAAAAGGGGGGGAGGGGGAAAAAAACAGAGAAAAAAGGGTAGAGAAAAATAAAACGAACGTCGGGGCGACGAATCGTTTTCTAAATCGCGGGATCAATTTTTGTTTCGCGGCAACGATAGGTTAAACGCCGAGTTTTTTACCATTACCAGCCACGGCGGATTCCTGACAGACAGGAAATTTCGTAACAAACGATCGGTAAGGCGGCCCCTTTTGGACAGAAAATTAATCTAGTTTGTCATAACGTGGGCGGGTTAGTTCAAAGTGCCGCTAATGAGAAAAAGGCCGACCCGCGTCCTTCTTATTTGTCAATGGGATCATCGTGCCCATGAATCAAGTCGGTGAGATGCTCACTTGGGTTTTTCAACCGCGTTGAAAAGGTTGAGAAACTATTCTTTTTCTTTTTCTTTTTTTCTTTTTTCTTTCTTTCTTTTCACCCTTTCGATAAAATAGTTTCGCTAACTTTCTCGACTAATTAACAATCGTAGAAATAATTAAAGATAATCAATGTGCATGATCCCCTTGGGAAGAATGATGCGTGTTACAAGAGGAGGATGTTGGTAATTAGGTATGCACCGTGCGTTCTTTTTTTTTTTTTTTTTCCTCGAGAAGTAATTTGCAAAGGCTTAAGGCTGGAATTATCCCCACGTGCGTTCGGCTCTTGAACTTGTTTAAATAATGAGAATACGAGGGAATTATAAAAATTGGATAATTCCCTTTCGACAATTATCCGGTCAACATGCATGTATGCAACACCTCCATAAATTATATATGAAAAAATGATCTATCTAAAAGTTACGTCTATTTACAATCGATAATCTCCTTTAGAATGGAAATGAAAAAAAAAAAAAGGTATGCACGCTACGATTCTGATGACGCGTCGTCAAAGCGAGCGCCAATTTCACTCGAGATACCAACGAACGTTTTTCCTACGTTTTCTTTAGACCTGATACTTCAATTTTGCGTGCACTGGCCCTAAAAAGCCCTGCGGGACTGGTTAGCTTTGGTTAGTGGTTGTGGAACGATGCGAACGACACGAACGGCTGACGAGATAGACAGACACTAGGGCGGAGGGAGTCTATTTCATGGTTAATTTGGCTAACTCGATTTCACCACCACCATTGCGACCAGCAACTACCACCCTCGAAAAACCAGGACCACTAAACTAGATATAGGGTGAATTCGATGGTCACCCTTCTCTCTACCGACGCACAGGCCGCGCCACAGAGCTGTCCTATGAAAAACCTCCGATATTCACCGTTTCGCCACTGGCGAAAGATGTAAATAATATTTCAAAAAAAAATTTTTTTTTTCCAACAACGAGAAAGAAGGTATCGAGCCGAAAAGGAAATATCTTCGACTTGCTTTAAGGAAGCGTCTTAAACCCCTTTTAATTCAAACTCTTAAGGAATCATCCTGATTGAAGCAAAAGTTGCTTCGAACGAGACAAATTAACAGCGACAAAGACTGAAAGAATAAAAAGAAAGAGAGAGAAAAAAAAGGAAGACGAGCTGTAAGTCGTAAGAAACGAACGAATCGCGAGAAATCACGGGAGAAAAGTCTCTTAAATCCCGTCGAAAGACGTATGTCTAAGAAGAGGGGCGTATAAAACGAGGGAAGGGAAAAAATCGAGAAGGCAAACTCGAAGAAAGAAGTCAGGTGTGTAATATGCGCGCTGTTTGTCAGATGTGCGAGAGAGCAGGAAGGAAGCAAGCAACGAGCCGGCAAAAGCATGATCCTTTGTTTCCGTTGATACATAAGACGACAGCCGGAGACTAGCCATCTTAAGGCCGGTTTTTCTGCAACGACGCGGATAATCCTCTCCCCCACGAGCGTCGTCGGGGAGCACTTTTCTGACAAGCCGAACCGGGCCAGCGTCGTCAACGTCGTGTCTACCGGCTCTCTCGCGAATGACAAAGGGAAGCATTCTCGGGGAAAAAAAAAAAATCTCGGGAAAAGTTGGAAGCAAATATTAGTTGAACACTGGACTAGTCATTATTTCTCTTTGTGCTTGCAAATGCTACTCGCTACGGTGTCTTCCGCAAAAGGGCAGAACAAAGGAGCATGTCATCGTACAACCCAACCCTACCCTTTCCACCACCACCACCACCACCACCACCCCCCTCAACCGCCTCAACGCTCACCTTCTCCCTTTTTTTCGCTCTTCTTCTTTCACTTCGATGCTCCACCTTTATCACCAGCCACCCTATGCCACCTACCATCCACCCGGATTCTTCTATTTCTCCCCCTCCCCTGCTCCTCCTCGACTACTTTCGCTTCGCCTTCCTCTCCTTCTCTTCTCCTCCGTCCCTCCGTCTCTCTCTCTCTCTCTTTTTATGCTCGAGTCTTAATTACTGGAAGCAGAACGGGTTAAAGACTAAAACACAAGCCGACGTCGCTTGACTGATCACGGCGCGTCGCGTCTGACATCCGTGCCAAATGAAAACGGTCGAGAAAAATTATTATTGCGGAAGATATGTGACACCTTCCCCACCCGCTATTTCTCTTTTTTAAATCCCCGTGGTTTTAATCGGTTCAATCGTGGGATTCCATATATTTCGTTGATTAAATTAAATATTTACCCAAGAAAAACGAGTCGTTGCACGATTCGACGATTCGTTCCGTTTCCCTTTCGATCGCTTTTCGTCCTCGTTTCGCTCCTCGAACGCGCGAAAAGTAACGAAAGTTCATCTCTGACGGAAGAATGGCAACGCGTCGTGGAACCGAATTTGCCTTGTGCATTAAACAGGAACGTGTGTCCCGTGACATGGCACGGTGTACATAAGCGCGCATGGAACAAAGTGGCGGCGGCCCTTTGTGCCCGATGGGGGTGACAATGGACCTCGCTCTCCGCATTGTCACTGGGTTAACCAACGTTTTCAGGGGAGGGGGGGGGGAGGGGCTATCACGGATGTTTGGCATCGCAGTGGCTCGGCCAACATCAGCTCATCATCTTTTATTCAACCCTTTGCGTGCTGCGGCACGCTGCGTACGTGACTCGCCCGTGGAACTATAATTACTGAACATCAGCCGCGTACATTTTAGAGAATTCCAGTTTCGCTCCGCATCGAAGTTTGAACGCTAACAAAGCGGAGCTTAGTTTACGCTACATGTCTCCCTTTCCACGACTGCTCTACCCGTTTCTCTGGTTGCGTTTCAGCCTGTACAGAATAAATAACAATTGAGCGAATCGTATCCCGTTAGACTACTGATATACACACCACGTGTACGTGTACGTTTATCGATCTTACCCATCAATTTCGAAATGCGTGCCAAAGTTGAAGAAAATTCGTGAAAATCAAGATTATTGATACACGTGTAAATATTAAAAATAATAAACGAGTCCTTCGAAATTACCATGTTCGATGAATAGAGCAAATAATATGTCTGCGCAACGATGTTATCGTACAGTTAAATGATTATACGATATTGGATACATCGTTCGAGAATCGAGATATTACTTCGATATTAAAAGAATTTTCAGAAAGATCGTTGGAAAAAGTTTTTGACAGTTTTACAATCCGCAAATCTCCGGGGCCGCACGGCGGCAAACGTCAAACGGGGAGAATGAAATCGAAATTCAATTTCTCGTCCCTCGTGATACCCGTTCGATGCGCGAGGATCTCCCCCGTGAAACCATCACACGATTACGCTAATTCGGGTATCATTTATTTTTCGTTCGCCCTTCCTTTTCCATCTTATCCTCCGCGCAATCGAGCCACCCCTGCCCTACCCTCAACCCTCTCCTTCGGTGGTGGGCTGTTACACGGATCGAGCAACTTTGAAGTGCGCAGGGTTTTTGATGTAGCCACCAACTGTTCCATGCACGTTCCTGTTCGCCATGCAAAGCAGTGAATCACGCATTAGGCCCAAGATGAAGAGACAAATGATCGAAGTAATCGAGCATTGAAAACCGAGGGCAAACAATTTTCCTTTCCTCCTCCGAAAACGATTCGTAAATCTAAAACTTCCCCATCTAATTAATCGTCCCTTAATCGTAAAAAATAAACGATTTTTTTCCTTCTTTCGAGATGCGATGTTGTTCGAAAACGACTGGTGATATTCGAATCTCATCGTAAAATTCATCATCGTCCGAAGCAATAATAATCCTCCGATCGATTCGACGAATCGAGTTGAGGCGAAGACGAAGGGTTTACACGGGGTTTCCACAATGGAGGGGCCGATTTATACCGGTGGTTGTCGCGGCGTCAAAGGGATTCTAGGGAAATCGTAAAACACGACTGGTCCTCCTTGTTCGCTTAATCGAGTGCACGCACCCAGTTCCCCACGAGGACGATCGTTTCAACGCGCGAACACGAGCGCGAAAGTCGAGTGGATGGCGAAGACAAATATGCGGGGGACACGAGACCGCGGTTCCAGCCTCTTAACTCTTCTGATTCCGGCCGCATGCGTGTACGTGTGCGCGCACGTGTGCACTCGTACACGCGTGTGCGACCAGCCTAGATGAAATATTGGCCGTATGTTGTTCGTGAGGACGAGCCGTGCTTGCCTTCGTGGTTTTCCTATCGTTTACCGGCCGCCCGATCGGGGGCAAGATTGGTGGAAGTCGCGGTGGAACGGACAAACAGCCGTGAGGACGAGGATGGAGGGTCGAGCAAGAGAGACGAGTCCAGAACGATACGTGGGAGCCAAGTATTAATTCCACGTACGTGTGCACCCCTGTTATTTCAAGCAAAGACACGAGGCTCGCCTTTGCCACGCGCACGCATCATACTTTATTGGAAAATGTGCAAATACTGTTCTTAACCCCTCCCTTGCTCCTTCTCTCTCCTCTTTGTTTTTTTTTATCTCGTTCTTCCGTCTCGACAGCTTTCCCGCGTCGAAAATCGAGTGCAAGCGAATGGAATTTGTGAAGAAGAATGTGCACGCGTTAATTTTTATGCAAAAATATATTATTTCGTAATTCGTCGCTACACGAAGAATGTAAATCGGATCGCGAATTTAATTGTACGTTCGATGAAATACATATTTCGCTCGAAACGTATCGAACGATATAATTGCGTTTTTAATTCGTGCAATTTGCAACAACGACAAACGACGATCGAAATTTATATATATATATATATATATGTATATATAAACGCGTGAAAGATAGATATATAACGTAAAAACTCGAAATATCAAATTTTTCATCGCGTATGAAACGATGTTTCGCGCTTTATCTCTCGCGGGGATGAATTCTAAATACGTATTCTCTGGACCGGAAGAGAAGTTACAACATCAAAACCATCGTCTTTTGCGCGAAGCCTAGGTAAAGCTAGGTTGAAGTTCTCTAACAATATAATTCGATATGGACCGAGTCTGCCTAAACTTGTTTCCGTTATCCGCTATGGTCGAGGCCTTACATTTCCTCCCGTCGCTATGTGATTTCCGTGGCTACCGAAGGGGAATCTTGATACACGCCATACTGTGTCGAATATATCCCGGCGTTTTTCATCTCACGAACGACCCTTTTTACGTTTCCACCGTGATCCTATTAACTTTTTATCGCCACGAGAAGTTTCTTTCTTTCGAGCGAAAGTCTGGCGTGCGCGATTAATTTTTCGAGACCACCTCTGATTCAATACTTCCAACTGGTCTCCTATATAACATCCGCCAAGAGTGTTGGAGAATACTCCAACGAAGAGATGAACAATTGCTTCTCGTTAATAAATCACTAATATCAATTGTTGAACAAATGAATAAATTTCAAGTGGTTTACAACAGAGAAAGAAATATCAATATTCCAACTAAAAACGTTATTAACTTCCTCTCGAAATAAATGCCTAATGATTCCCGATATTTTTAAAATTGCGATCTCTCCCTTTTTTTTTTTTTTACACATTCCATGCCGCGTGCGCCCCACTCTCCATTTTAAAATATTCTCCGTGAAATGGAATTTACAATAAAAAATAAATGCTAAAAATTTCCAACACATTGAAAAATAAAAATAATAATCCCTTTCGAAACTATTGAATCGAACCCACCCAATTAACTTTCTAAAAAAAACGGTTAAACTCATAACGTCACGAAATAATGTCAGGCGTACACTGTTTTATAAATGAACGTTTTTCAGCCTTAACGCAGGCGTAATCGCGCAAACTGGTTCCCCACACAGAATGTCGGTACACGAATCAGGCGTCGCTAATTTGCCTCGATAATGACTGCAACCACGTCGGTGGAGAATTAACCGGCGAAAAGGGAGCCGCGGCTCGATCCGTATCTGACGCATGGTTGGCTGCTTTATGAATGGGGAGGAACCTCGATGATCGTCGCCCGATCACGGAAGAAGATTGATCTGTCCCCGATGATCTGCCACGTTTATTAGGAATGCCCGAGGCCCGACTATCGACGCGAGTTCTCGTTCGTGATAATAGGCCGAAATTGGGGCACGCGACCGTTTACCTTAAAAATCCTATTTCCTAGTTCTCGAGTGTCGTGGAGGGAAATTAGTTCCGTCTGCGTTTCCAAGAGATCGAATGTTAAATTTGATCGGGATAAATCATCGTGTCCTCTTTCAGCTGCTTTGTTGATTAATTCTTTTTTTAAAATTAGAGAAAGAATCGTGAGGTAATTAAATCGTTATATTTTTGAGTAAATAAATCGAGATAATATATTTTTAAAAAATATGGAAAATAGTTTAGAATTAGATTATCGTTTTATTTTTTCACAAGGATGGATTTTTGTACAAAAAAGGATGTCACGATCGAGTAATGTGTAAAACTTCGCGAACAAATCTAAGGCTAAACTGTATTGAAGTTCATCGAGTAACTTATCTATCGTTTGTAGCCACATTGTTTGAGGAAATTACGTGTATTACAAGTTCCATCAAATTGTATCGCGCAACAATAGCACACAGACCTCGTTCAACTTTCTTATCAGAGCTATTTAACATTCGATCTCAATTCCGCTATATTGAATATTACTTGCGTCCATGTTCTAGACATTTTATACTACTATTTTCAACACGCCAATGATTCCTAACGCGCGTGGCAAAATGAACAACGTGAATTCATCGAGTGCACAACTCGACGCCCATAAAAGCAATCTATTCGTCAACAAATATTTACCATCTAAATTATTGCACTTTCCGCGAATTAAACGGCACAGCTTCGCCGTGTTACCTCTGTTCGCCGTACAACTACAGTATTTACACGATGTAATTGCATTTACATATCATTCGAACCAACTTTTGTGCGCAACAGTTCGCCGAGCATTTCCCTTGACTTTTGCACGGGTTAACACATGTCGATAGAGCCGAATTAATTGAATCGTTCGAGTTATTCCCTATTGTGGAAAGATAATTAATAGGGACTGTGCCAGTAGAACATTTAATGGAACGATTGCTAAGTAGTGAATAAAAATAATCTCCGATGAAAAATACTCCGTTAACTCTCGATAGAATTAACGAAAAAAATATATTGCACCTCTTCGCTAAAAAGATTATTTTTATTAAAAAAGAATCTTAACTTTTTTGGTGCCTATAAAACTAACTTTAATCTTTGTAAGATTTTATTTTAATAAAAATAATCTTTTTATAGAATATATAAGAAGACTTTTCCAAGTTATTTTATACGATCAAATTGTTAAAAAATTATTCTATCTAATCTAGCTTTACATATATGACATAGATGTTCCGTTATTTTTGTTCAGAATTGATGTTTCCATGAAAATGTAAGTGAAAAACTGAATTTAACACTTACCTGCCAGGCGTTGGAGTCCAGAGCGAGGTACGACATATTGTTGTTACTGTCCTCCGTGATTGTAAAAATGTTGTGGACCCTTAAAACCCGTGGCTGATCGGCACTTTGTCGATATGGAAATTTTCACTCACGTCCCAAGACGATCGGTCGGCGGCATCTTCCGTCGGTGGCTTCGACAACGTGCAATGTGTTCTGGAGTAAAAAATAATTTATAAGAAAAAAAGTATATTTTTTGTTACATATTTCTATAAATTTACTAATTATAATAGTTGTAAAAAATTATAATATATGTAGGAATTGTATAATTTAAAATATTACTAGATGGTATATAAAATATTTTACGCAATAATATTTTCTAATCTTTTATATTGTATAATATAAATATTATTAAAAATAAATTAATTATTAAAAATTATCGACGAATAATCTGATATTCCTTTTACATCATTTTATTAAATTTAATTTTATAATTAAAATATTATACTAATTAAATCATTACATTCTTATACTGTGCGCTTGATGATGAATTTTCAAATAATTTATCGCATATTATCCTATTCTTAATACTTATTATATTACTAATTGCTTATATAAATCTAAACTTTTCATTTATCAAATAATTCTTATTTTTATAATTCGTTTATTTTCTGTTTCATATTTCCTCTATTACGCAATTTTATATTATTTCCACAGCTTTCATTTCTGTACTCATTCATTATTAATACGCTATATTACAAGGGACAATAAAAGTAATTTCGTTTATACAGAAATAAATAAGCAAATATTAATGTGCATACCACGATTCAAAGCATCCAATTTTCAGATAAATCTAACGCACCGAAATAAAATTCACCATGGGAAAAAACCAATGGAAATGTTGCTAATTTTAGCCGAAAAAATTTAATATTTATGCAAAAGTATTTTTTCATACAACTGTTCAACAATTTTCGAAACAAAATGAAATGGAATCAACGCAACGACTATTTGTAACAATATATTTCGAATGTATTAATAATGATGCATTTATTCCTATATAGCGATACAAGATCAAAATCTAACCTAACCTAATCTCTACTTACACGACCATATTTGATACCCGAATTTTAAAAGACGTCAAACAAAACGAATATTCCAAAATCCTTGACACGAATTTGATGAAAGATAAACGAAAAATTGAAAATAATATGAACGGAAAAAAAAAATAAACGAAAATAATAATATCATAAAAGAAATTGAATAACCAAGAGAATTACGAAGAAATAGACGGAACCGAAAGTCAGCGAAAAAAATGTGAATTACACTGTCGACGTTTCAAATCCCCCGGGCGTTCCGTCAACGGATCGAGAACTTAGTTAAGCAAAGTTAAATACAACTCCCCGAGGTAGCACAACTGCCTTTTAATTGTAAACACTTTCACAAAACGAAAAGATAACCCGAGCCATTCCGGTACACGGTGATTTTCTGATTAGTCATCACGCTCAACGAATACATATTTCCATCACTTTGAATTATTTATTATCCTATTTTACATCGAGATATTTCAGATTTATAATTTCAATCTAATTATCATATTACTTCATGCTTTCGATCGGCAATAGTCCAACAATGCATACTTATTGTGTAGATATTACGATTATAATTAGATACGATCAGCATTAGAAAGTATGAATTATGTAAATTTCACTTTTTAAACGTGTAGATATCCAAGCATCGTAAAAAATAAAGGAAACGATAAATCTGACATTTAGTAAACAACGAAGTAAAAATTACATAGATGAATATCCTTATTATCGACTTAAAATTACAGACATTTTGAGAAAAAAGGAACAAATACAAGTAAAATTGATTTAAAATTTCTTAAAATTATGATACATTAGGATTAATTAGATAAATATAACATTTAATTCTTTTTAATTGAATACGAAACGCGTTCACGTAACCTGTACACGATGCAAGATAACCTAAATGTCATTCGTCACGTATCGAAAGAACGAAACAACGTAAAATTAAAAGAGAAAACGGAAAACGTACTTACCACAAGTTTTTCAAGACGAATGATCGATTATTCACGTCCAAATCACACCGAAATCAGTCTCAGATGACAAAAAATTCAAAATCACAGAGTCACAAGCAGTCCGTTCGTTTTTTTGAGCGCGAAAATGGTGCAACGTCACACGTCACGAGGACGATCGTTCGAAAAAGCACTCGCGATGTTCTCGCCGATTGATACGTCGTTCGACTCACGTTTGAGAACGCATAAACACGACAGAAAAATTACAAACGCATCTTCTTTTCACTCGTGTCAGTGGCCTCGCAAGGATCCATCGTGTCGACGACTCGCGAAACGCAAGGCAAGCGTGCGCGGCGCGACGCGACACCGAACGTAATGTGCGTCGTTAAGATATTGTCGCGTTTCCAAAGCTTTCGACCTCCTCGCGAATAATAAACATTCTCTGGGTCGACTTTGTCGAAAACACGAAATATCGTCGACTCGGTTGTCCTTTTATTTTCGAATACACACTCGCGCACGCTTATTCACAAACACGATCCAAGGCCCGGTAACCTAATACTCGGCTAGATTAGCAAAGGCTAATTCGAAATGCAACCCGCGTCTTCCTCTCTTTCTCATCGACTTCTCGATCCCCTTCTTGCCCTCTCTTTTACTCGCCTCCCCTCTCCATACCTTTCGCCTTTTCTTGTGCGATATTGCTCCGTCCTTCGACTCGTGCCTCTCTCCTTTCCTCTCTTTCTCGTTCCTTCTTTCCGTTCTCCCTCCCCCTTCTTTCTCGCTCCCTCTCTCTCTCTCTCTCTCTCTTTCTTTCTTTCTCTTTCTCTCTCCCTTTATCTCACTCTCTTTGTCTCTCTTTCTCAGTCGCTCTCACACCCTCACCGCGACTACTTAGAACGATGGCCCCCTTATATAATCGGTGAACACTACGATAGCAGAACCCTGCGGTAATAGGACACGAAATTTTCGGAATATCAAGAAGTGGACCGGTGTAGCACGATAAAGACGCGTGTGGACGAGGATGAAAACGGCGTTGAGCGCGACGATACACGATGGGAAGGAAGAAAGTGACTTTTGTACGTTGTACCTCCCCCGGTGTGTGTTGCCACCGCACGTGGCGCGTCGCGACGTCGCACTGCGCTCGAGGCAAGAGAGGCGCCGCGGCGCCCCCCAACTCCTCTCGACAGCCACCCTTCGTAAACCACGCTCCCTACCTCCTCATCCTCCCTTTCGCTTCGTCAGCCCGCCCGCCCGCACCTGCGGCGCGTCCACCACCGACCTTCCCCTTCTCGTTGCACCCCACGGGGGTGTGGTGCCTCCGCCTCCAGTCACATGACGGACCCTGCGCGGCCTCCCTGCTATACGCGCCTGCCGGCGGGGATAGCCTAACCTAACCTACATGACTGCGTGATATAACCTATATGAGCGCGCTTCGTTTAACGCGTCGCGCTTCGTCAACCGATCGCCATATATCGTCTCTCCTCAGCTCATATCGCTTTCCAAAATTTTTCCCTTTATCCAACGTTTATCGATATCGATATAGTATCGCGATATATATATATATATATATATATATATATATATATATATATATATATATATATATTTATACGAAATAATACAATTATAAAATAATGATAAAAGAAATATTTCAACTGCTCGGAAAAAAATTTATCAAAATGAGATAAGATAAAAAGAGAATAAGAGGGCGAAAGAGATCGAAGAATCGAAAAGAAGATCGAATACGCGATCGACGTGCATCTCTCGATATAGTTATCGCGTAAACGATGCGTGAACGTGTGTGCGTGCGCGCGACGAGGACAGAGGGTTGGATTCCGCTCACCACACCCTCTTCATCCCTAATCCTAGGACGAACTGGATAACTGTATGACGCCAATACATTTGTGCCGCGTAACACGAAAAGGACGACGAATGCTTAGCATCGTCTGCGCATGACCGATCAATGCCCCTTCCTTCTCCGCAATCACCCCTCCTGACGAGCGACTACTACGCTACTACTGTACGTATACGCCCGACCACGTACCACCCCACCACCCTGCTCCCAGCGAACTAGGACTACAGCCCCTTTTCTTCGTACAGCCCTGCTCTGTCGCTACCTCTGCCGCCCATCCCACCCGCCACTTTCACCCCCTAGGTTTCCAGAACGAGAGGAAGATCAAGAGGAGAGCGCAAAAGGAGGAGAAACGTTCAGAGGTGGAGTGAAGAAAAGACTTCCAAGACACGTCGAGACTTCTGTTTTTCCCTCTGGAGATTTCGGCAGGTTTTCACACCGTCTTTACGTGTCTTTTCACCGATGTCTCTACTTCCTGTCTTTTTGCCGAGCATTCCTTCTATACCTCCTACTCTTTTCTTCATGCAATGCCATGAATCTTCAATTCGATGGATCTACTCTGGATAAAAGTCTCTCTCTCTTCTCACGGAATAGAATTCGATATCTCGCCGTTTCTCGAACGATATTCTTTATTCTCGTATCTTTATGCTCTAGTTACGATTCGAAGTCGTCAATAGAGAGGGTAATAACGTGTGTTATTAAATATCCGGGAAGAGTAATCGCGAATAGAAGAAATAATCATTGGGATCGATAATAAAACCGGAACCACAGAAAGATCTATCGGGCCATTATTCACCGTGTTTCTATATTTTTCCTAGATTCCGTAAGGAAAGTGATTACTTTCACGAAGAGGCAAGAGGTGTATACCGTCACAACGTGCCTCCAGTTTCCCTGATCGAACGCTAGACTCGCGGGAGAGGTCAAACCGTCCATCTTCTTGTAAGAGAGGCGCACCACGCCTATGTTAAATCGTGACTCGATCGAGAAGAAGGAAGCGCCGGTGTTGTATTAGCGGCCAGGAACAACCTGATGCGATCCTCCGGGGTATTCACGGTGGTTCGTGAATAGCCCGCGGATAAAGAAGCGAGAAATGCAAGATCGACGAACAGCGGGTCGGGCGTTGCGCAATTAACGAGACCAACCGATTGAACTCGAAACTCGTAAGCAACTCGTCGGGTCGACGGGGTCAAATCGAATGATTTTTCGTCACTGAATTCGATCTACAGCTCCCTAGATGTTCGATATCTCGCGCTTATCTTGCGGACGATGCTGCATCGTGCGGACATCGGAGCAACACGCTTGGAGGGTGTTCGATGGAGGGGAATTAGACTTCTCGTCGCTGCCTCGATATATCTACCTATCCGTAGTCGCCTGTTGCCTGGCCTCTTCCACGCTCGAGAGCATGGATTAACGTCCAATATCGTATGATATACCATTTAGGCTATTTCGTTCTTATTTTTCCTCGAATCTTAGAAATCGGATGATTCAGGGGGAAAGTTTTATTTATCGCATATATAGCAATGGAAGACAGAAAAGAAAATGCTGATAGAGGCTTTGGAAGTGGAAATTATCTTGAAAGATAAAGATGTTCACGTATCTTGTTTTGGTAGAAGATTGATGAAAGAGGCGAAATTAAAATGAAACAAATTGAAAATGAAATGTGTACGACGACACATTTCTATGTTAACGAAATTTTCTTTTCCAATTAAATTTTCCTCGGTCGAGGTTCGACGGCGAGGTGTCATTAAGAAATTTACTTGCCTCGTTGAACGACGTACGTACGATCAAAGACAGAATCTTTCCTGTAACGAAGCTTCGCAAGGTAACCGGGAAGTTATTCGCTAAGAAATCCACTATAATCCACTTTGTTCCAGAGCACATCACATTATAACGCCATAACTCGCTCGTGTGATGCAATTTAACTACCACATCATTACTCCCAAAGTTAAACCGGTGTAAGTTGGAAATTACTAGTTAAATTGCATATATCCATGCAAGAGCCGAGAGCGCTGTGTAATCTGCCCATGTGTTTATCTATCGGTAGGTAGTCTGCCATATACCGTGGCCCCTCTCCATCATCGGGATGGTCACGGAGACCATCTTACCCTAATTACCTAATAATCCGAAGCGATGACCTAACTTTGGCCGCGTCTAAGTGGTTTCCGCGTCACAGCAAGTTGAATGATGTATCTATAACTCCGGTAAATTCTAATAGGCATACGCGAAACGCGTACAAACTTGATTATTCCACAATATTCGTTTCCAACAAATAAATATCAATTTTAATATTTCCAATAAAAAAAAAAAGAGTGAAACTTTAAATTAAAATCCTCTTGAATATTCAAATCGAATCAGATGGTTGATTCGAAAAGTTTTACAAGCAATAAATAATAATATCTTTCGTATAAACGGAAATTTAAAAAATTTCGTTAAATGAATCTAAAAAGTGTAATAATTTTTTACTTTTTAACGCAGCAACAATTTCACACACGGTATTACACGCGTAACAAACTCAACCTGACATGATTCCCCTTTTTCTATCCGAGTTCTCCTCCCAATAACAATTTTTCTTTTTTTCCTCACGTAAGCATCTTTATACGAGGACGGAAAACGATCGATGGTACGACAGAATCAATAGATCCCGGATGATCCGCCCGCTGCCATAAACAGATCCTACGAAATCGATACTGATCCCTATTGATCACGAGGACCGCAAACGCGACGCGTCCTCGGTATATATCCTTTCACGAACAGCTCGAGGCTGTCAGGTGCTACCACCGTCAGGACCGTAAAAATGTGCGTATCTGGAGCTGATTTTTCTGAAAACATTCGTGCATCTTGAAAGCCCACTGAATAACCTCCCCTTCTTCTTCTCCTTTTTCTTTCTTCCTTTTTTTTCTTCTTTTTTTCAACCGCGGGCGGTGAAGAGCTTGTTGACTTAAGCGCGTGGCAAATTTCGTCCTTTCAAACGTTTTCCACCGCGAATACGGATTCTCTACCCCACGCTTCTTCGAGGATTACGCCCACGAAATGGTTCTGTGTACTCGTTGCATCGCATTGTTACATCGATCCTTTTTTGTGAACTCTTTTTTTTTTCTTCCTCCTTTCTTTAATATTGATTGAAACTCTTTTAAAATAACTACAGTGACTACAAAAAAAAAGAAAAAAAAAAAAAAAGAAAGGAAATTATTTACACACTGTTGTTTTCCTACGAAGCATATTTTTATCAAGCTATATATCAAGCTTTACTTTCAGTTTCGTCAAATTTTTGTATTCATATGAATTCGAAGTTCTATCGAATGAACACGTTCACGAATCGAACAAGGCTAAACTTGTTAACGTAACTTATGCAACTTATCCACGTGATAAATTAAGAAAATTTATACCAACCATGATTTCTCTTGACATTTTTTTATTTGATTGATCGAAAATTAATACAGTATATAACGAGAACGTGATAAACACGTTTAAGCAATACTAATTTATTTTATCGAATATCCTGAACTTTTTTCCGGGCAATTACGCGTTCGAGTTCGAGACGGTAGACTTTGAGGTAGAGAGAGAGAGAGAGAGAGACTGGAAGTCGAACTTTCGTAATTACAATAAACAAGTCCCGGTTGCCGCGATAAAACGCCCCGCCACGAAGCACAAACGCCTCACGGTAATAGCATGCAAATTGTTGGCTTACCTAACGTCTGGACTCCTCCGGTTCTTTTGAAATGTGATTTCTTACTACTTTGAATCCGAACAGGGTTTACCGCCCTTTGAAGCTTGATATTTTTGTAAGAGGGTTCGAGAGTCTTCCGCGCGAGCGGAATATCGAGCACGATATTATCGCGGATTTATTTTCGTCGCTGCGAAAATTCTATCTTCTTTTTTCCTTTTCTGATTCTATTTTAACATTTCGATGCTAATCAATCGATCGCTCACGATTAATTTTTCCATCGATTTCTTCACGATCTTCTCCATAACCTCCGAGGCAGGAAAAGCTGACATCTAAATAATACAAGATCCCGCTCGAATCGTTCCACCCCCGAGGAAATCGCTTCGAATAATAATCCCCCTCTCCAATAACCATAAGTTTCTCGCCGCATCCTCCGCGGCAATGGAACCGCGTCCCGAAATTAGCGTTCATCTTTGCCAGGCGAAACACGGAAAGACGTATGCATCCTAGGAATACAGGTACTTATACGGCCATTCTAATAACAGTATGCCAAGCCTTCTCTCGTTCCGCTATGAGCGACGTTCCGTCCGTTCCCGTGGCCGTGGCGAATCGCCCGCAGCGTGGCGTGATCCGGTAGCGTTTGAAAACGGCACACGTCCCGATACACGTCTCTCCGCCCCGTGGTCCTCGCGTGGAAAAAACAAGGGCCGTGAATCGACGTATACACCATATTTGCACCATTATTCGGCCGATTCTAACAAGCGCGCGTCAATTCCGCTCGTCGATAAAGCAGAATCGGACCGTTCGGCCATCCAAGAATCGTCCGTGGCCTGTGGCGTGGCGTGATCGAGTGGCATTCGAAAGCGTCCTCCCGCGTCCGAATCCCGAAAGATCGGTGGTAGGCCGATGTTGAGCGCCTCTTAACTCGTGATAAAACACTGGTTCGCCCAATTATTGGGCATCCACCCACGGCGCGAACACGATATTCTCCTTCCCCTTCGGAATTCCTCACGGGAATAGCGTGCATGCTAAAAAAGCTTGTCCGGATTCGTTCGAGGTGCGCGCAAAAAAGAGGCGAGCTGGAAGGAAAATACGAAAATACGAATCGTTCACGTTCCAAGCGTGTTCCAAGCATCAGCATAACCGCCCGTGAAGAAGGAAACGATTTTTCCGCGGCGAGACCGCCTTGAGCAGCTGTTAATATCCTCTATCCTTGTTCACTTCGCTTCCGTTGCGATTAACCGTGAAGCCGTAATTCACTGCGAAATTCATCGATAACGTTCGATCATTTTTACTTCCCCCTTCGATCATACACGCACTTACACCAGACACTTGTGCACGTACGTGGAAGAGGTAGCCGAGGCGCTAGCAGTAGATTCAGCTTCAGCAAAGGAGGGGGAAAAGTCGGCGGAGAAGAAGAGAAAAGATTCGGGGTCCTGGTACGGAGAACTCTGAAGAGACTTTATCATCGCGCTCGGTCGCTCGCCTCTCTCATTAGTTGGCTGGCACGCCGCCCCCGGGGCCGGCCTGTGCGTGAGTTTAATCTGTGCGCGAACCGTGGAGCGCGTGTATGCGTGAACTCACCGCTCGTCCTCGCTTAACGCGCACCCGTCCCGTCCTGGACCCGCACACGTAGCCCTCCTCCTCCTCCTCCTCTTCTTCTTTCCCTTCGTCTTCTTCGTTTTCTTCGTCGTGATTTGCTTCGTGCACAGCGCGTTACGAGCATCGCGGCGCGCGGGACGTATCATCGGCTCGGCGTGTGCGTGCGTGCGAGATGCAGCGTGGGCGGCGCGCACGCTACGGCATTCCGGAGCTGGGCCGGCAGCAGCGGCACGAAACCGCGTAATATGGGAATGCGTGGAGGCTTGATTTTAAGTGGAGAGAACAAATATGCCTCCTCGCGTCGGGCATTAGACCTCAATTATCATGGAATCCCGACGGGATAAATTCGAGGTTAGACCTGGAAGAAATTCAAAGATCGGAAAGGGGGGATGGCTTGGCGGGGAGGAGGCTCGCGTGAGACTTTTCGAATGGAGAAAGTGCGTTTGATCGATCGCCTTTTACGCAAACCTTTATGGACGAGGGTCAACGAGATGATAAACTTATCATCTCTCCCTCTCGAAACGAAAGAAAAACTTCTCTCCACCGATAAATATTAAACAGCGCGTTCATTTCCTTCCACAGTTCCCAACAACATCGATCCTCTCGCGCATTCCTCTTCCCCAAAATCTTTTCGAACGAAGAAGCTTAAGAAAGGAAATCGTCCTCCCTCGTCGAGCACGATTCATCTCGATTCGATCGTCGGGGATGGATATCCCCGCCAGACGGGGAAGAGGAGGAGGAGGAGGAGGAGGAGGAGAAGAATGCACCCGTCATTACGCGGCTACGTGACGATCAAAAGGAGGCCTGCCGGTATTTACAGCCGAGAGCACGGGGCACGGATCGCGCGGCTACCCGATCGATCGTTCCGCTCCTGTCGCGCACCGGGGAACCCCAACCGAGCGCCGAGCAATTCTCGTTCTTCAAACAACGCCAATATGTTGGTTCGTGGGTCACTGCTTTGGCACGAAACTCGTACACACATGGTCGGCGGCGGTGTGGAGGGAAGGAGCGCGGGCGGGGCGAGGGGGACGGCGTCGTCTGCCGGCGGTATAGGGTGAAATTTAGTGCGGAATATAAGGGACCCTCCCGAGCTTGGCCTAAGGCGGGGTTTACAGCCCTCCTTGTGAATCTGGCCGTGTGCGCATACATTTTCAAAACTCACTTCGATCCCACCAGGTTGGAAGGGATCGCATTGTCGGAGACAATTCTCTATCTCTTCCTTCCTCCCCCCGTCCCGTTCTCTCCCCGCGTTACCTACGTACCCTCCCCTTCCCCTTCCCCCTCCCCCCGGCTGGTTCCTTCTTCTTCCTTTTCACACGAGGAAGGGGAGGGGGAGCAGAGCCACGCGTCCACAACGGATACGATGTTGTTGGAGACATTTCTCGAGAACTTGCTCCCTCCCTTTTTTCCGTCAGGCCTTCCTGCGAAGAAAGGGATGCTGCCGTCTCTGCCAACTCCTCCTCCCCAAGGTTTTCCGCCCTTCGCACCACTTGGCCGACGACGCGCCCGACGCGGCCCAATTAAACTTTTAGTGGCCGGTTAAACGCGCGCGCGCGTCCTACGCTTTTTCCTCCAAATCCTCGGCGGCACGGTGTTGTAATCGGTGAAAGGGAGAATGCGTTCAATTTTATTGTTAATCGAACGATTATCGTTGTTCGCACGGTGAGATAAAGGTATTCGATATCGATGTTTATTAATGGGTATACATTTTTTCTTCGAACATGAAAATGTGATAATCTCTACACGTGATACAAATGCGTAGAAAATGTTATTCAATGTGGATCAAACGAATGCAAAGGAATGCACGTTTACAAGGATAGTTGATATTCTAAATAATTTTTGAAATTTAAATATATGTATGTCGTTGAACGTGTAACCCTGAGAAAGTTTGATAATTTTCTGCAATCGATGTTATTTGCATTTTTTTTTCTTTTTTTTTTTTTTTTTTTTTTTGGTATACGGAATAAGAGTGAAACCGTGCGGGAATAAAATACAATATTATTTCAACGGGAGAGTAAATAAATGTATGACAAACGCGCGCGCGCTGTAATTAAATTTGTTTCAAATACGAGTTTTATTCAACGATCAAATATCATCGATACAATTGCGCGGCCAGAATTACGCGTTCAATCGCGATTCAATATTTTTGATGTTTAAAGCAAAGTGACGGAAAATAGAAAATAATGTACGTATGCACGGAATCACATCACGTGCTCGTTTATTTTGTTGCATTATTTATACACATTTGCGTATACATATTTTCCTCGAATTTGTTGCCAAACTGTTTCCAATCATTGACTCGATACGAATCATCGTAGATGATTCGTCTATTAACGATCGGCTGACGAATTATTTCGAAACGGTCTAACGCGAAAAATGCGGGAATGAAAAATGGGGGGGAAGGGAGGGGAAAATAGGGAGAAAATTGGAAAAAAATGAATAAAATCAACAGCCTCGATAGTTATTTAACGCGATAATTGTTCAGCCCGCTTTATTTCGTATAGGAACCCGTGGAAAGTAGTTAACGTATTGAATTTCCGTCAATGTCGAGTGAATAAATGAAAATTCATGAGTAATCACCGCCCCAGGCTGGATATTTTCGATCACCGCCAACAAGCCGGGTCTCGCTCTTAAATCGTAGTCTTAAAAACATCATGCGATTGTCCAAATATTATAGGAGCAAACAGTTCGCGGTTCGTTAGTACGCTCGTATAATTTGACGAATTTGTAGAGAAAACTTTGGTCTGATTCAACTTTTATTTTTGCTACCATAGAATCACAAAAATTTGTATGCGAGTATAAAAGTAACGCTCTCGTTTCTTTCGTTTAAAAAACGTGCTACTTAATTTTAAACATTTTGTTCGTCGTGTTAAATAAAGTATATATATAAAATAACATCTAACTTTTCAATACGTATCCGTACTCTTCCCTCGTATCTCTTTATCTATCATTCAAAGATAAAAAAGTATTCTCTATATCAAGAAGATAAGGAAGCGCCATAAGAGATGCTCTTTTTCTAAAGTTATCTGAAGAAAACTCATATCCGAACAATTTTCAAGAAAATAGTTCTCGATACTTCTCACACGATACTCGAAATTATCTCCACGAAGAAGTTAAGCTAAGATAACCACGCGTTGCGTGCAAACTTCCAATCACTGACTTACTCCAACCGATACTTTGTTTATCGGTTGTCGTAGTCGACGTGACATCGTTACAGCCAACCAGATCGCACGAAAGGAAGAGTTACGAGCCGAAAGAAAAATTATGACGGGGCTCGCCCAACGCGATCAAGCCGCGATCACGCGCACGTGGACGTATACAAGGTGCTTCAGGACAAGTGGCACAAGCAGAGGATATCATTCTAAATTACAAGAATTAACCTAAAAACACTTCGTATTGAAGAAAATCAAACTTGAAATAGTTTGTCGGATAACTCGACCGTTTCTCTTCGATCGAAAATTAAAAGTCGAATATAAAATTGTTGTATTTCACTTTTCTATATCTATTCCAATCAATTCGATTAATAATCAAATTCGATTCAATAATCGAAAACCTTTCGATCGGGAAGTGAAACGAAAAAAATTCTTTTTTTCTTTACTCGTTCGTTCCCGACACCCTGTATACGCACGAGTTAAATCCTCTTCCCTCATTCCAGTCGCCCCTCATTCTTCCTCCTCTCCTCCACCTTTCATCCAGAGTCGATCTTCGTCCTCCTTTTCCACCTTCCCCGAAAACATATTTCTCCTCTTCCCATCCGAGGACCCGTGTTACCTGTGCGTGTGCTGATCCGCGCTCGCGCATCCCTCCTCCTCCTCCTCCTCACTCTCTCTCTCTCTCTCTCTCTCCGTATACTTAAACGCAAGACATATATATTTTAGCGGCGCTCGAGCGCCCCGCGGGCGGTCCCCGAAAGTTTGCCGATTTAAGGATCAGGAGGAACATAAATTGAAAGTAATGGCTCGGTGTGTACGTGTCAGGTCGGATGTCGACGTGAATCGGAGGGCCCCGGCCGCCTCTCGCTGCGGCTGTTCTGACCCGTCGCGACGGTGCAAACGTTGTCCTATCACGAAACCCTCTTCTCTTTCTCCTCTTTTTCTTCCCCCCTCCCCCCCTTGCTCGAGAGGGTGCGCTCGACGCGGTTGTGCACCGATGTGCGCCAATCCGATCGCTACGCACGGCAGCTTGTAAAACAACCGTCGTACCAACCGTTGTATGCGCCAGGTATTTCAGATGGGGAGGAAGCGGCAGCAGGCGCGAAAGTGGAAGAGGAAAAAGGAGATCATCCACGGAGGATGGGGAGGGAAGGGGAGGGAGAGAGAGAGAGAGAGATGGGCCCGTAGCCGTGGGCGCGATAAGGTGTCTCGAGCCCCGGGTGGTGGGCAACCACCTACTGGGAGTTAAGAACTCTAAATTACGCGTGGACATGGGTTTATGTCTTCATCGGTTACAGCCAACGACCGGTCTCCGTGGAACTGACGTTCCGGTTATTCCCGTGGCTTTATTATTATATATATTTCTCGCTTTTCCCCCGTTGCTCGCGTATAAATCGCTTGGAGCTTTGTTCGTGCAAGAAGAAAGGGAAAAAGGAGAGGAGAGGAAAAAAAGAAGAAGGAAGAGGAGAGGAAAAAGAGAAGGAAAGGAGGAGAGGATCTCGGGTAAGCGATTCGTAGTTGGCACGCGGGGGGGATCCGAAATATATATATATATATATGTATATGTGTATGTGTGTATATGTACACGTGTATGTATATGTACGTTTAACGAGAAATTAACCGTGGCCTCTTCCATGCGCCGCTTTTTGCCCCGTTGCTAATTAACAGGCATCGCGCCGTTACGGGTTAATTAATTATTTTCGAACTCGCGCCCTCCCCTCCCCCTCCCCCGAATATCTCGTTTGTTTTCACTCCACTGTTCTAATAGATGAAACTTTTATAGATGAAACTACGGATCTACTTTTGTTAAGTATAGATCGTGGATATTGTTTCGGGATGTTTCCTTCTCTTCTTGTTCTTTTTTTTTCGAAGAATTTTAGACGATACGACACGTCGAATTTATCGACTCGCGGGATGTGTTACAAAGCGGAAGAACAGCAGAAGCCACACCGACGAGAATCATCCGAGTTTCTTACGGGGAAACGCCTTTAACATAACCTAATATCCTAACGCAGTTCAGTCATTTCCTGGTGGCCATATAGCCGTCCCTAAAGCGAGTCCCCGGGGAGAATTTTGTCAAAGGATCTTTATTCTACGTGGACGTATAATACACTATTGCGCCCCGGGCGAAAGGGAAACGTGATACGGTGAGTGTCACACCGCAAAAATTTCGATTACGCACCAACGCGTTGAGAACGGATCGTCAACGACCTATTTCTTTCTCCAACGGTGTCCGCAAACGTTGGAAAAATTGTAATTAGAAAGTCAACGGGAAAGTCTCGCGTGCCTGTAAAACCGGTAATTATTTATCACATTTTTATCGACGTATTTTATCACGCGTCTTTGTTTAAAAAGAAAATTTTTGTAAGCAGTTCGCGGCTGATTAAGAGAAGTATAATTTTTCCTTTCTTTTTTGGAAGGAGGAAGCTGAAGAGAGATCGTTCGAATATTTACGATTGAGTCGATGCGATTTATTCGTAGAAACATAAAATTCGACTCTAAATGATTAATTGAGACAAATACATTACTGTTCTGTCGCAGCATCGCATCATTGGATTGCTTGCTTCTGTCACGTGACATTAAAAAAAAAGTCGTGTCCTCGCCAATGCCATCAACCACTTCTTAATCATCGCTAGTTTTTTGCCGTTTCCAATACCACGGGGATTCGTCCACCGACCTGACGAACGCCCGATTGGCCGGATGCAGTTCGACTTCAGTTTTAAATATTGAAATATGAAAACGTCAGGGCTTTGAAGCACGACAGGCTAGCACGGGACGGGAAGGCTCGCGTTTTGTTTGACGTTCGCCGTATTTTCAGAAATTTCAACATCGTACATCGCCCGAAAGCCCTGCCCTCCCCCGCCGATCGATCGAAATCACGGCCGGAAATCGTATTCCCTCGCGCGCAAAGTACTCGAGTTGGATCACATTTTAATAACAGAACTCGTAAAAAAGTTTGTGTCACCGATATTTTTCGATAATGCACGAAGCAATAATGGATATCGCAGAGAATCGTTGAATAAAATTGTTGTTATTTATCTTATGTTAATCTGATTATTCTGATATTAATATTTAACATATTTATTTGTAAATTTATTGAAACATAAAGAAAAAATTGTTACAATGATTCTTAGTATTCTTTAACGAATATCATTGTCTACTTCGCATTAAAAACAACTAAAACATCTAAAGAATAACGATCGTATCATAGACAATCGAGTCTTAAGACGATAAATTGAAAAGATGACAACAATCATACTCGAATTACGCATCTCGATGTTGCCTTGCCCCTTCGAATTTTCGATTTGTGGTTCGTGCCACTTGAACTTCCACGCCACGATCCTTTCGAGTCTTTTTTTTTTTTTTCTGATAATTACAAGAAGGAAAAACAATGGGCTCAATCACGCTGCGGAACAATGGCGAAATACAACAATTGCGTGTAGGACCCCCCATGAAGATACGCGCCCAGCTGGTAATTGGACGTTGGTTTGCAGGGAGCCCTACGTGCCAAGTGCTCAAACCCCTTCGCCGCTAGATACTTGCATTGTTTATGCCTCTCGTTCGTTCTACGTGCATCTTGTATAGTTAGAACTTAGGGCTACCGGCGTGATACGCAGTTAAGGACAAGCGATTCTCTGGCAGCGCTTACTCATTGAAGAGAAAAAGAATCGCCTAGTTAAGCTTAGATGTCTCATTAATGAAAGATTAAAGCTTGTTATCGAGTAGATTATTCCGATATATAAGAATAATCCTTCGTTATGACGTATGTATTTTGAAAGATTTTATAAAAGAAACTTCGATTTCTATCGTTGTTCTCTCTCGATTTTTTTAATGGTAATTTTTTGTCTTTTTGTTTTCTGTTTTTTCTCTTTTATAGTTTGATATGTCGTGTAAAAATTAACCCCTTCGTGATTCATTTTTCATAAGAGAGAAACGATTGCACGATGAAACACGAGAGAAGATGATAAATTAGAAAATGTTTCCGATTAACGAAGGACAAGAATAATGAAGAGAATTGGTTAATAATTTAGAGAAATATTTGTGACGAATAGCATGTCGATGATTTGTATTAGTTTAACGATTTCTCTGATATTATAAAGCGCGAATAGCCGATGGCGCTACTTTCCGCTTCTTACTCGATTCCCGCCCAAAACCATGAATTTAGTTTTCTACACAGCCCAAGGCGATACGCGGGATAATATCAATGTAGCGGTTATATTCGATTGCAATTGAAATGCACGGTTCGATTCGCCACCATGCATCTTCGGATCGCGTTAATTTCGCCCGTGATTTGACCTCACCTACCCCCTCCACCCTTGATCGTGAGAATCACTCCAATTTTAATGATAAAGTGCCTTCGTAAATGGTTCAGGATTTAGTAGTAAATCGATATAAAACGAAATCTGGAGAGAAGAGAAAATATAAATCAAACGCTACCTACTCAAATAACTGGAAACAATTTGCATCTACGGAAGAAAGTAATAACACGCTACCAGGAACAAATTGCGACGAGGCATCAACCGTGAAAACGTTTTATTAAAATGATAATTCACGACATTTTCATTGTTTATAGTCCCGACTTCTTCGATAATATTCGGTTAGCGTGTTTTCTGCAAAAATACGTAACGTAAGGCGCGCATAAATCCGACGGGGAATATCCGGTATCGTTGGATATATTACCGACTCTGTTTTGAACCAGTTTCGCGCAACCACGCGTCACGATTTACTAGGGTGGACTAGGAACTTAAATGCTGGAACTGCGTTGTAATGTATTATAATAATAATTCATTTTCCATCGTCCACCGTGGTTAACAATGTTTCAAGCTCGATAAGGCGTATCAAAGAAAAAAAAAAGAAAACAACCCTTGTCAATTTTCCTTGTAAAAATATCACTTCGATAAATTTTCTTTACTCTATCGTAGACTAGGCTGTACTATGTTATCCGCAATTACGTTTCAGAGGAAATATTCGATACGATTTATCGAAATTGTAAAGTTAGAAATAGAATCGATGATTAAAAGATTGTTTTCGACATGAATTCTTTGATTATTCGCCATCTTCGAGTCTTTTATGGCTCTTGGATCTCGTTCAAACGATTTATAAATTCTCCACTATAAATTGCGCACTGTAGATCCGATTTCTACCAATTAAAAGTATAAAAACATCGTTCCACCGGTCGTTTGAATCGCGAAAAAATTCTTCTTTGAAAGCTTGGATAACCAGTATCTCTCCTTCTCGGCGAGCTTTTTATTTCGTCCGCGAGCACGAGGGGGGATGGAGCGTGAGGGGTTTGAAAAGGAGAAGTTTTAAACTGCGGGAGCGTAAGGAAAATGCTTTTCTTTTAATAATTTCAGATAAATACGGCGAAGAGGGCGAATCCCCGTCTTTTGTACTCGCTCGGATCTGTAAAATTTTCCCGGTAATTGACGAATCCCTTTACGCCACGATTAATTCAAATCTCTGGCCAATCCCATCTGATGAATTTGTGAATAGTATCCAAGTTTTTGGATACTTAAAAATATCTAAATTATTTAACAGAGACACGAATCATTTCTCTTATAATGGAAACAAATGCAAAAAAGCTAAATTGGAAAATGGCTACTTGCCAAAATACAAACGATTTGTCACAAATTTTCACGCGATGATCCGCGAGATCCTCTTGTTGTTAAAAATTATTTATTTCGTCCATTCGAACACCAACGGAATTAAGTGAGTCACCGGTGGAAAGATTTTCTAGAAAAATGCCGATCCATCTTTCGTGGGAGAGTAATATCCCGTGTGTAATGGGAGCGTAAGCGTCGTAAAAGCGATCGATTTCGTTTAGGATGTTCCGTTAACAAGCGCGCGCGCGGTGGACAAAACGTCGTCGATGGAAATGTTTCGAAAATTTTCGAGCTGGCACGAATGTCTCAGAGCAAAAAAGACCAAGCACTCAGAGCGCAACTTTTCCATCGGCGGTCCGCCCGGGGGCGTAAAATCGTGAGGTCTGCCGTTCCCTTCGCTATCCGCGTATTCACGGCCCGAGGTCTGAGATCCCGGCCATCTGTCGAAAATCCTGATTTTACATTTTCCTTCTCGTTGTAGTAAGTAAATCGCAAATCACGGCATTCGCGCGTGCCACCCTCCCTCAATTCGAGAACGATATCCCGAATCGAATATTCTTAACAATTTTCTCAACAATTTTCGACGATGAAATTCTAATAACTCGAGTTGACCACAATTAAATTCCCTCACGATCTCCTTTTAGAATTAAAAGGATAAATTATCGAAATTAATTATTGCATTTTTGTGTTGAATTGTCGCGTACGCGATTTTTATGAAAAATCAACTAATCGTTTGAAACAAACCCCACCATAACTAATTAAAGTTCGATCGAAAATTCGTTGAATTATCTTCGTCTTCCGATCGAGTTCATAGAAACAACCTACTCGATTCAGATGATGCAACGATATAGATATAATCGTGATAATCTTTGAGCAGAGAATTTTCACGGCGTTTATGAACAAACTGTGTAGCTTTGTCTGTTCAAGTGAATGGTGGCCACGAGATGTCTGGGCCACTGTAGCCTCTGAACTTCGATAATCATACAGCTCAATGCACCACAAAGCAAATCTATGCGCGGTAATCTCCTTGCGGAATATGAATTTTCATAACTTTATTTCACAACTCGAAACAATGGTGTAAAAGCGGATCAGAGCTTGATCTCGATATACAGCTGTTAATTATTGCTGTGAAAGTCGTCCAAATCCGTTTCGAGGATATTAAGAAATTTTATTACTTAACACTTGGAAAATTTAGTAGGTTTAAAAGCTTTTTGATTGGACAAGTATAGTTGAAATTATTAGAGTTATTTTGTTTGTTTAAATTCTTTTTGAATTTTTTGATACACAAAGGATTGTTAAATGAATGTCGGATACAAAGCGTTTAAGTGATTGAAGAGAGATTATCGAATCTTTTTTTTGTAAATTTGATTTTTACTTTCATTGCAAAATTCACGCAACATTCACGAAACCATATAAAATAATAATATTTTGACGAATACGTAAGAATTCTTCGAAAATTATTAAAAACGTTAATTACGATTCGTCGAGAGTTATATTACTCTCTAAAAGATGGAAGAATTAGAAGCCAAATTTTCCAGTCAATGGGATACGTAAAATAAATCTGTTCTTAAACAAATGTAGATGAGGAGAGGCGAGGATTTCCAGAAGATGTCAAGATCGCCGCAACCACAATCACTCAGAATGTCTTCCTCGGTTACAGCGTTCATATATCCCATGAGAAACCCCTTTCTATCTTACCACTGGGTGGGAAGATTATTGGGACGATATTAGAACGTAATTGATTAATACTATAATTTTGGCCAAACGCGAATATCGACAATATCGCAACGAGAAACCTATGACGTATTATTCGTAGAACTTAATCCACAAGTTCAAGCTTAATTTTATGATATTCAGAGAAATATAATAAATGAATCAAAGAAAGAGAAAATATCTGAAATACTAATCTATCGCGTATAATCAAGATATATTCGCTAAAAAGAAAAAAAAAAAAGAAAAAAGCTGCAGCCTTCAAAAATTGTCTCGACGCGAAAAAATTAATCTCGACGAGAAATATACTCTCGTGGAAGATCTTTCGTGTTATTGCTTCGTGGAAAGTAAATCGATGAACTTTTGTCGTCGGATCGATACGAACGTTACAAACGTATCATTATCAGACCGTGATAGAGAATAGTCGAATTGTTAACGCGCGTCCGGGCACGGTTAATATCAACGCAACATTTAACAAGAAACGAACATTAAATACGTCAAAATATCATGGTTCTGGCTGGCACGGAGTTCGGACGGTTTAGCTGGCTTTGATCTTTGTACGTAACGGTGCTCAAAGTCTGTTACAACGGTGAATTATACCCTCCAACTCCTGTCGTTTAACAACAAAGCGACCTGTTTCGTTTGGTATATGCTCCCTTTCTCTCTCTCTCTCTCTCTCCCTCTCTCTTTCTCTCTCTGTCTATTTCTCCGCTTCTATGCTCTCTTCGTCCATTTCTGTGAATTTCTATCGTCCCTTTACGTGCTTCCGGGGGGAGGGGAGGGGGAAGAAAAAAAAAAGGCGAAAAACGAGTTAATGTCTCGCGGCAGGATCCAAAGCGTTCCCGTGCTTTATATCATTTACCACGGAACGAGAAGAACCGGCAGCATGGCCAGATAATGATGACACGATCGTTTAACGCGTTTAAGGACATTAATTGCTCGTCTCTGTTACGAATTTGGAGGCCTGGGATCTTTCGTGAAACGAGAACTGGGGGAATGGAATTTTTCATTCGGTTAAATGTTTGATACGGATGCGTAAAATAAAAAAAGAAATGGCGAGATAAATATTATTGATAAAACGGGGAAACGGAATAATAAAATCGGAGGCTCGAATTAAAATAAACGATTATTATCCTTGCACGATTCAGAAACTCGTTAAAATCAACGAAATTGTAGCCTAACACGATGATTTCGAAACGATTTATAGAGATGAAATTTATTAATAGATAACGTATTATTAAATGTTAAATGTAAAATGATAGAATGAAATGTTATTGACAATCCTGGAAACGGAATAACATCGATATATAGAAAATAAAAGTTTCAACTTCCCTCCTCAATTATTCGTTCAAAATTAATAATGTTCTGGAAAAATTTAACGGAATAAAACGAGTTCGATAAACAATGAGGTTGAAACATCCAGAGCCATAAATTATATCCATGGGGATCGAATCGAATTTTTTATCTAAATATTTGAAATTTTACAAAACGATACGTATTGGTAATATATAAATGGGAAAATAAATATTACTTTTAGCTTTGGAATATTGCGCAAAAAATATAAATTTTAAACAATCCTGCCCAACCTTTTACAAGCTTGTTAAAATCAATAAATAGTAACCATGACGCGCATAGTAGATTTGAATAAAATAAAGACAAAAAGTAGCAAGATTGAATCTTTCACAAGGATTGAACGAAATTGTAACTATTTCGCAGAATAATATCTTTTCAATCTTCCCTTATTTTCCATTTACATTATCCACCTCTTCTTCTCTTTTTCCATCTTTTCTTCTTTATTTCTAACAATTTCACTAATATTTCAACATTAAAAATAAAAATTTTAAGAAAACACTTCCTCACTTTTTAAAATCAATAAAATCGTGGACCTAACGCCATATGATGGACCGTAGCCGATTCTAATTAAATGGAACAAGCTCGAAAAATAGCAGAACGAAAAGGTTTCAGAGCCACGATCGTCTAAATCCGCGAGGAGGCTTTGGGCGAAGCGATTCGACGAAATTCTAGCCTCGAACCCGGCCCGGCATAGATCCACCCTCGCTTCTAACCACACATAAACGGTATGGATAACCTAGCATTTTATACGCAAGATCTATGGAGGCTAAGCAATAACGTTTAGCGATAATTCTAGGGTAGCCACGGGGCCTCGGGCCTTACGGATGACTTATGCTCGCTCAAGTTATTTGAACTCGTCGGTGCATCGAGTAGTGGCACACTGAATCGTCCCCGACGTCTTTGTCGATGCTCTGTGCAAATGTTAGCGCACAAGATGTACGCCGAATCTCCCTGTGCCTGTTGTCTCGCTCACAGAGAGAACCAGGATCCTGTCTTGGTGAAATTGAATTGCACCCCTTTCGCAATTTCCACGTGAATGGTACGGCATATGCCGCGTCTCAACTTATTAGCAGCTAAGTATTATCGATCTACGGAGAAACAATGAAACTTGAATTTATTAACTTGAAGATATCTTTCGATTAGGTTTGACAAACAAAATTTTCCGTCTTCCTTACTCCTCGATATTTATCTCTTCGAACATGCGAATCGTTATTTTGCAATATGTCAACAAGTTAAAGTTTCCAAAGAAAGATAGTTTTAGTCACATCGACTCACAATGAGAAATGAGAATAAGAAGAAAATGAATGTTTCCTGCAGTCCTTCGAGAAACTCAGAAATCATGATGCTTGATAAATAGTCAAAATTTCGTTCATCTTACGAAAGCTCCATTTCCTCTATCACCAGAGATATCAGAAACAAACATCATTCATTCTGGATTTAATTTTTAATCCTCCATTGGACATATAATTTTCTCCACAAGCTCGCTTTCTAACCTCGCTTCCACCTTCGAATTTACCTCGTACGCAACCACTTTCTCCGATGGAACGTCGTATTTTTTTTTTTCTTCTTCTTCTTCTTTCCATCAATCTCTCGACCAAACGTGTGTAAACGAGTAAAACTCGATGACGAGCGACCGACCCTCATCTGTAAATGGAGGAACCGCAGAAGTGTTCGGCCGGCACAGGTAGTAGCTCCGGGTCACGCAATAAAGATAATTGCAGTTTAATCCAGCCTAGGGATCCCCAAGCAAGCCGAACGAAGACTATTTCTCTCTCTCTCTCTCTCTATCTCTCTCCCGTTTAGAAAGGCTGATCAAACCGTTTCGCGCATACACACGGAAACGGACAATCTGTTGGATTGAGAAGAAAGGAAGAGAAGGAAGAAGGAACGAGTAAAGTAAATGCGAGAGATAATAGAAATACAGGAGAGAAAGGAAAATTTCCAGCGTGGAGGAGAGAATTGGGAGCGAAACAGAGTGGTGGAGGAGGAGGAGGAAGAAGGAGAGAGCGTGGGCAGGGAAAAGAGTGAATCCGTTGGGATCCCCCCAGCCTCCTGGCGTAATTCTGCTGGATGACAAGACGGGGGTTAGAGGACAGGTGCTACTGACGCCTTTGATCTCTTCCGCATTACACGCTGCGGAGTATCGCGCTCAAAAAAGGGAATTATCAAAATATCCTGGCTGGTTGCGCCCACCACGGCGCGGAAAGAACGGCGATCGATACCCGCTTAGGGTCATATCAACCGTGACGTTCTCTTTGTTCTCCTTCTCGTTTCGAATCGTTCCTTTCGAATATTTCACCTGTATGTACCTGGTATCTACTGCGTCGCGAAATCGCGAAGGAGCAACTCGAAAGATCTCCCTTTGCGCTGGTGGAAGAAATATATATGGGCGAGTGTATAAAATTTGATAAAATTGTACAAATTTCGCCTTAAAGTTTCAGAATATTCGAAACATTCTAATATAAGTAAGCGAGCAAATTACGGGAAAGAGTATCCGTTATCGGGCAGCGTGAATAATTCCGTACTCGTACTCGCGCCACTTCGTTTAATTTATCTTAAAATGCGAGTATATATACGTAATTTCCCCACGGTTTTATTTGCACGTAAGATTATGAAGCGACACCCGCAAGTTTAAATTCCTCGACAAGGAATAAAAAAAAAAACGCGAATACGAATAAAATGTGAAACAGTTTTTATACGAAACGGTAGCAAAAAAAGGAAAAAGAAAAGTAAAGATATGTTTCAATATCTTTTTTCGAAACCGATTATTAATATTCCCTTTCTCCCACATTCCGCGTTCCACTTCTCGCAAGCTATCATTTTCGAAAATAAATATATCCCAACTCGCGATCCTCCTTCGCTCGAACTCTTATCTTTCGAGAAGGGAGGAATCTTTCGCTGCGAGGAAGTCCTCGCGGTTCTTACAAGATTTACAGTCTCGTCGCCAGGAAGCGTAAAACGAACTTATTTATCGATTATCATTTATCACATATTGGCCGCGATCTCGCGTTTCTCGGTATCGAAACGGCCGAAAATAGGCGGCCATTAGGCGTAACTTCGTGGCTATATATGTACGCGTACGTGGCAATTACGCCAAAGGGCTCGAGCGTCTCGAGACGAATTATCGACACCTCGAGCCAAGATTCAACGTCTCGGGTTCCGCGACGGCCGACGATAATCGGCACATGTCGTTCCCGTGGCTGGCAAAAACTAAGATTCCCAATGGAGCTAGCGAAAGCTGTTGACGACAAATCGAGGGTTAAAATACTATCGGTAAATAGCGAGCGGAATGGGGTTGGATGGTAAGGGTGGCTCGTATCAGATGGCACAGGGGGGATTATAACCCTAATTTCGGGTATCCGCGTGACACTCCAGTTTAAATGAAGTAGCATGCTCGCTCCCATGGTCGGCCAATAATCAATCCTCGTTATGCATGGAAAAGCCTCGTTATCGTGCCCACACACGAGATAAGAAATTGTGAAAACGTGGAATCGTTTGAAATTTTTGATCCTAGTCGGCGTGTCTGTAATAATACAGATTGTATTAAGCGAGTAATAAAGAGACGGTTGAGAATTGTTATTTGCTTTTAATCTATTTTTATTGTTACGAATAGAATGAGAAAGTAAAATCTTTGATATACGATATGATCATTGATGTGATTGGTGCAAGAAGATAGATAAGCCGTTGTGAAATGCAAAATTGACGTATTATTCCTCGAAATTTTCTTAGTTATCGTGTTAACAAGTGAGTAATAAGAAATTCCCGATGATACGTATTTATATATTTCTTATTTTTACGAGACGAATAAAAAATTGCAAAATGTTTTATCTTTCCATTATCAATCAATGCTCAATCAATATTCGAATCACTGAAATTTAAAAATCCAATTTCTTTCGAGCACAAACTTCAAACATTAAATTATTCTTTAAAATGTTGTGATTTACTTGCTACAACCGTCTCTCCACGTTTCTAACTTCTAACATCGAAGAGTAAATTTCTATGGTGGATCGGTTCGCAATAATCTCTTCTCCAAAACTTCACGCACAAGAAATAAAAATACAATCTAGCCTAGAGCGTGCTAGCTAGCAAAGGATAAAATTTTCACGTTCGAGTGTAGGGGGCCATTTCGGAGGAATGCATCTCGCGGTTCCTTTGGAAACGGTTTGCGAGATTGCAGAAGAATTTCGGACGTCCACGAGACGTGATTTATGGAGGACCGAGGTGGAAATAACTTTAACCGCCGTGATCACGGTCACGGTGATTTTATCTAATCAGTGGCGCATTATTATCACGGATTAACGAAAATGGCGCGAATTAACTGGAAGGGGAATAACTATCGTCGCCTAGAATACTATTATCGTACATGTCCACGTTTTATCTTTGAACAATTAATCAGAGTTGAAAAAAAATTTCGAAAGATAATTGCGATATTTGAATATTCAAATATATTATTATTATTATTATTATTATTATTATTATTATTATTATTATTATCGTAATCTTATCTGCATTGTCAAATTAAGATCTCATATCTGGAATAGATTCTATATTCTAGATTATAGCTACGATTACATAGCAGATTTTCTGGAATTATCACAAGTGGTATTGATGATTTATTTAATTAAATAAGAGATCGTCGGTAGGTTGTAATTGATTTGATAAAGCGAGATAAAAAATATAGACGATCATCACTTTGAAGAAAGTGAAACGTCATCGTTCCAGTTATCATCAATTATTTATAATTAATTGAAATTCCGTATTTCGATGAACTTATTAAACGTTCTCGTTAAAAACAAAACCAAAACGAAGCTATAAAATTATTCCCTCTTTATCGAGCGTGCTACGTAACTTCCTCTCCCTCCTCATATCCAGCCAAAGACGGGGAAACGATTTCTCGCCTCCACGTTTCCTTCACCTTCCGTGACCAAGTTGGACGACAAGACGCACGCTCGATCGTGGGAGAAAAAAATGGACGATGCGTCGGCGTTGCCTTTCGACCGAGTTTTTTTCTTACGTATCTGCTCACTGCATGCCGCATAGCCCGGAAAGATAATTATAGTTTCTCGATCGACGTAAGAATTTCCGAGATTTCTGCCAGCTAGCCGGAGAAAAGTGGCGGTGGTAGTGGTGGTATCGTTATAGGGCACGAGTGTGGGCGAGTTGGCCGCCCCTGCAGCAGGGGGAGGAGGGCCAAAGTGAAGGGTTCGCCGAAGAAAGATTAGCAGACCGGCCAAGACTTTCGTGTTTCTCGGATCCACCGACCCGACGTAGATCATGATAATTGTGAGAACAATTCATCAGGTAAATTTCACGGTCCCCGGATTCGTGTACCGTGATCTATCCATATTCGGCCTGGATCTATTAATCATTGGATATTCGATTGTCGGCCAACGTTGCTCGAGTTGCGTCTCAACTTTGCCCTTTCTTCGTCTCGATCGATCCTCGTACGTGTCCATTATGTAACACTCCTTCTCTTCGTGACGAAAAGGTGTAGCCATTATTGATACTTCCACGTTTGTAAGAATTATTTCTAGATAGGCGAGCCAATTGGAGAATGATTTATCGGGAATTTAGTAAAAGTAGAATGAAGAAAAATTCAGAAATTTTAATTCGAATAATCCATAAAATGAAATCACCATTTTTATAATTTATGATCTGTTTGTTATTCGTCGAATCATTCGCAACAATTATTTAATATATTGGGAAACGATTTTTTGAACGATCGATAGCCAGGTTTCTCGCGTTGACGTCTTCTTCGCGTTGGATAAATGCTCAATTTGCCGCCAATTTCTACTGGTTGAAATCACTTAGCGACCATAAACGGTGAACAACCGGACGGGTAATACGTGTTTCCACTAATGGCAGGTCCTCCGTAAACATAGGATAGCTTCTATACGCGAGCAATTATTATGGTATTCTCGTGTAAGTATGCTCGGCTCGTATCGTGGCTGTTTATTGATGAAGTTTCATCATCGACATTTCAAAATCACGGCCACGATAACGATTAACGTCGCTGTTATCGTTGATAAGAAGCCAATACAATAATAATAATAATAATAATAATAATAATAATAATTGTGAAACAAAAAAGTTTCGAATTTAGAGAATTTCCGTGATTTCAAATGTATCGTTATCTTTTCCATTTTTCCAAAACAGACGATAAAAAAAATTGAATTTCACGCTATCTCGAGCGATGTGTTAAACCATTACCAAAGTTATCATCTTTAGGAGAGACCCATCTTTCCTAAAAACTTAAAATTTTTTCACACTTTTTCCCTTGTTCCTCGAATAACAAACAATAACCGTACAATCAGGCAACCAACACCTAAAAATGGAGCATCATCCCCCAAGAAATCCTTTCCCAAACGTTAAATCACTCGATACGACCATTAACCTTTTACCTCGAGCGATCATTTATACTCTCTCTCTTCCGGCATTGTATTACTGCGTAATAATTATACGCAAAAAGTTAAAAGTTCGGGGAGAGCAACACTTTGTCGAGGCGCGCATTGCTTCTCTGCCGCGGTGCGAAAGTCGCGGTTCGTGGATCGTGGGAGAGGATCGCCCGCGAAAAACTCGGCCCGCCGATTTCGTCTAAATGTAACCCTAAAAGTTCGAGGCACAAGAATGTATAATTACGAGGCATAAAAATAACCATCGCCCACTCGAAAACGCTCGTTGCGGCTGGCCAGTGCGTAACGACGACGGGTCGTCGCACCCACAACTCGAACACTTCGTTCCCATCGATCCCTGGACACCGAGCATCCTCCCTTTAGAGGATGTTCGGCAATTTTTCGACGAGTGATTACACCGGCCTGACCCCCGTTGTAAAAATGTTGCTTTTAAGTATAAGGCGCCGGGAGTGGACATCGGAGAAAAAGTCGAAGAAACTCTTTCGACCGTTTCGAGGAAGTTCGAGGAGCGGGGGTGGAGAGAACAGAGAAACTCCCCGGCAATCTTCGAAATCGTTTAACCGCATCGTGCTCGCGGCCGCGTTTTGCACCTTTTTTTCGCGCGAGAAATATACTATAAGGAATAAGTTTTTCCAGTGGATTTGGCAAGGTTGAAGGTTCGGGAAAGAACAACTTGTTTCTCTATTATTTATTGAAATCTGCAAAAAATATGTAAATGGATAATAATAGTCTACTATCTCCAAAAATTGGACAGTTATTGGAGCGCATCAAAAAATCGTAATGTAAAAATTATGTTAGAATAATTTTAAGAAAAATCGCCAAGATTTTTATGTACAAGCCATGGAATTCGAAAGAAATCTTTGCGGTATAAAACGTCACGCAATTGAATTTGATTATAAAAATATATTTTTCGCGCGAAAAAGAGGTTGTTTCGTTAAGAACGTCTTCCTGATTAAACCGGAAGCGCTTTCGATGGAAAGGGAGAGGGAGAGGGAGGGAAATCGTTCGGATCACCATCTGTCATGGCGGATCGTTAACTCGGTTATAGCGCACGCATATCAAATCGTTCATGACGTACCTTAGCACGAAATGGGCAGCGCAGTAATGCGATTTGGATATATGGAGAGTCCTCTGGGATATTACCAGCGCAGAGCTTTCTCCCCTGCGATACGATACAAATGATATGCATATGTAAATACGGTGACCGAGCATTACGAATCGGCCTAGCGCCGGGAAATCTGATTTGCAAACCTTTCTACGAATATTCAGAGATGCGCGCCATTGCCGCGATACGTGAAACTTTTCATCGTTTTTCCCTTGACAAGTGAAAACTTTTTGCTAGGCAAAATGTCTGCTTCGTGAAATTCGACTTCCAAGTTTTCTAAAACAAAATAAAATTATATTACAACGAAATAAATGAAGTTTGTTTTTAATTGGACAGGACCAATTAATGGTAATTACGAAGGATGAATCTATATATGCAGAAAATAAAGAACATCTTTTTCATTCGAAGCTTTTATTTTCGCATAAAATTAATATCAATGATTCATCGAATACGTCAATAATAGATAAAATATATTGTTATATCTGTATTTCTGATTTTCTTTATTGCCTACTTGTATCTATGAAAGATAAAAAAAAAAATAAAAAAATGCAAGATGATTACATACTTATATACTTATAATTTATACTGTACTTATAGTTTTAATGGATACGATTCGAAGTAATGGAAAAAAATAAAAATAAAAGACGAATTATAATATTATGCAATATAAGAAGAAGTTATAAAAATTGTTAGTAATATTTTATAAATATAAATTTTTAATTACAGATTCACGCTCTCTCTCGTTGCACCATTAATTTGGTCTATCGAATTAATACGTTTTCAAGTCCTTCTCATACCTTTGGAAAATAAATTTCCTCGAATTGCTCTAATAAAAACAATATCTCGATCAAGCGAGAAAAGAAAAGAATCTCCTAGAGGGGAAAAAAATACCAAGTTTCCTGTGGATTGATCCAGTGACCTCGAAACAACAGTCAAAGAGAAAGGTCCAAGGGAGTTTGGTTTTATCTCACGGTCTTTTGCTCTATCAGCGGCGTTCGGATGATCCTGTTAACAGGATCAAGGCTCGTGGCGCGGACGAAGGGTTCTTGTTATTCGCAATCGCCTTCTCTGATCCTTAGGGACGCGAAATCCTCCCTCCTGGATGCTCAGAGAATTACCAAGAAAGCTAGGAATATATTCATTTGCAGAGTACACAAGCTACGAAATTACTGTCATTCTTGTTAAAATTTCGTTAATGAAATTAAATTATAATACCATAGTATACTCGTGAACATTCATGAGATGACTTTTTCTTTTTTTTTTTTTTCATCACAAAAATTTTTCAGATTAATTATGAATAGTTATGAATGATATTCCCATTCACTTTGTTAATTTGTTATCCATCGAAATTAAGTTCTTTCTATTACGATCTTTGAACTACGATCTTGATAATATCAAAGTATCGATTCGATTATTTGAAACGTACTGCGCAAAAAAAAAAAAAAAAAAAATATTTAGATCTAGATTATCTCTAAAGCCACTTCTCGAGCTCGAGTTAATATTTAAAAACGGTAATCAAAATTAAAATACGAGATTGATTAGGAACGATATTTAGCTTCAACGTTGTAATTTGGACGAAACAACCGACTTGAATATCTTTCTCGTAATAATACGCGTTATATATATATATATATATACCTGTAAGACACCGCACAGACTTTTAGCCCTCGTCCCAAAGTACCAACCCTCAGCCCTTCCCGCCGTACTAATGATTTGCAAACATCGTCCCTCCTCTCGTTTCGCTCATTACAAAGTTTTTGCTTGGCGTGTTGCGCACGAACAAGACAGCCATCTTCCAGAAGTTTGGAAAGAATTACAAGATAAAATTGGAGAATCTCGTTTTTCTTTCAATTTTCATTCCTTAGATAAAACATCGACGATTGTAGACGATTAATCGTTTTTTTTTTTTTCCTTTTAATTTAAAAACGAAATAACGAAATTAATAAACGTAAAAAGTATGATTATTTTCTTTACTTTTTCTTACTTTTCCCTCATTTTTTTTATATAAACGAAACTCTTTGTTATGGACGAATACAGAGTCGAGGTTTTCAATAAGAATTAACGAGAAATGGAATAATCGATTCTTAGCCTCGAATCGAGGCTCAAAATAAATAAGATTTTAAACAGAAATTCAACTTTTGATGATGATGGCAATCAATATCGAAGTATCATGCAATAGAAAATTTTTTTAACGACGAATATTAGATCTGACAAACGAATGTAGAGGTTTTAAAAAATATTCAGAAATCATTCTGCAAGAATTCTTTTTTTTTTTTTTTTTTATCAAGGGTAACGCCAATTAAATTTCTATTTTATGCGCTGTTCGAGTGTCTGTTAATATCTAAATTAAACAATTGATAGGATGTACTTTGACAAAAGGCAATAATTAAAAAGATTAAAGATACGGGTTGAAATTCGATCGATTGATACGTTATATTATCAATTGAAATTTTCTCAGTATCTATTGAAAAAGTATCAATCGAATTCCGTATCGAGTTTATATCCGTTTTATCAAATTAATTGCTTCCCCTTTCTGATATAGTAGGAAAAAGAATGCGAAGAAAAAAGAGAGCGTTAATCGACAATACTGATAACAGACGATAATGATTTTGTCTTTATCGAATCATCATTATTACTCAAAGCTACTGAAATTTTTTTAAACGTCATTCACTTTTATTTGTTCTTATATACGCCCATCGATAAAAATCTAACATTTCGTTTATCCTTATCGATATGATATATATATATATATTCTCAGAGCGTATTAAAGCGAGTGAATCGATACACTTTTTGTCATTATTCTTGCCAACATGAATACTCTTAGTGCGATACTTGTGCTCTGCCTTGCAGTCGCTGCATATGGTAAGTAAGCATTTGAATCTAATCACGTCTAATTCCATTTTATTTAAATATAACGTAGAATTCTTTGTATTTTAAATCAAATCAAGATCAACCTATCTAACCGATTGGCAAATACGTGTTTAACTAATATCAATGAAAAGTGAATAAAAGTTCGTGCAATTGAATCGGAATCTTTTAGAAATTTGAATAATTTGCTTTTTACTGGCACTGAACGAGATTTTTCTTTTTTTTTAATCTTGAAGATTTTTACTTTCTCGAAACTTTGATTGAATAAAATTTTACGCGTGAAACTATAAAGAATAGAATAACTATACTATAATTTTATTGGAATAGGCTTCCCTGAAAGCAAAATCGTTGGTGGAAAAGATGCTCCAGTTGGTAAGTTTCCTTACCAAGTATCCCTGAGGAAGAGAGGAAGCCACTTCTGCGGTGGTTCCATCATCGATTCACGTACGATTCTCACAGCTGCACACTGTGTCGAGGGGTAAGTTTCACACTGAAACACAATATAATGACGAATAATAAATTTCTATTATGAATTTTATTATTATCCTTAAATAGAATTTTACTTAACTCGAATAAAATTTCGAGCCTCTCGCTGATAAATCAATGAAACACATTTGTTCAACAGATTAAGTAATTTGAATGGGATCACTGTCCAAGCTGGAACAAATCAACTCAACTCAGGTGGAGTTTCTTATGTGCCGGAGAAAGTCGTTGCCCATAGCGGTTACAACTCGCTCAGTCTCGTTAATGACATTGCTTTGATCCGTGTGAATCAAGCTATCTCATTCAACAACTTGGTCCAATCGATCAAATTGGCTTCGGGTAGCAATACTTATGAAGGATCATCCTGCATTCTGTCTGGTTGGGGAACTACTAGAGTAAGTGAAAAGATTATTAGTTATTTATTTTCTAAGGATTAACATTTTTATTTCTATTCTATTATTAATTCGTTATTTTAATCATGTCTAATCATGTGAAAGTTGCGTATAAAGTTATTGATAATACGTTCAACGTATATTCCAATTACAGCTGAATGGAAATGTACCAAACAATTTGCAATACATTAATCTGGTTATCGAGAAACAATCAGAATGTAAGAAAGCCCACTGGAGAATACAATCTTCTCACATCTGCACATTCACGAAATCGGGAGAAGGTGCTTGCCACGTGAGTATAATTATTACGTTTTATGTTCATATTCTTTTTTACAAAATATGATACATAGTTTTTCCATTATTAATATTAAATCAAATTACGTATTTTTCATTCTGAGACTCCATTCATTCTTGAATATTCGATTATTTGTAATTCAAACTTTGTTGGTTCGAGCTTTTGATTTATAATTATTTTTTCTCTCTCAAATTTCAGGGTGACTCCGGTGGTCCTCTCGTTGTTAATGGAGTACAAGTCGGTATCGTTTCCTTTGGACAACCTTGTGCCGTAGGAAAACCTGATGTATATACAAGAGTATCTTCCTTCACATCATGGATCGAACAACATAAGTCTTTCCTCACAGAGGAAAAGGGTGAAGCACCAGCAGACGGTGTCTACATTTCATAAATATAATTTATCGATCACTGATAATTGAAAATTGACAAAAGAATCATTTTCCATTACCAATTAGCAATAAAAATTAAATGTCACAGTTATTTTTATAAAAATATATACGTATAAAAACATATTTATAAAATGAAATTAATTCTGGTCAATAAAGTTTTTAATATACTTATTAATTGTATTACTTTTTATATGCATATAGTATTGTAAGCAATATTCATCTATAAATATAATTTGATATCCTAAAATATTGTTATTCGAAAAAAGATAGAAAAAGAAGTTAAATATATATATATATATATATATTTGTAAATATTTATGTATAAATATTAAAATTGAATTTTCTGTTGGCATATACTGTCAAAATTGAAGTGAAATATTATTATTTAAATATATGATAATTTTATATGAATAGAATTTATATATATATTTTCTTTTATAAAGTTGGTATTTGAAAACAATATCATTATACCGCGTAATCTTCATAGTAGTGACATCTACCAATGAAATAAAGAATTATTCGATCTGTTTCTATACTTCATATCATTCAATTATATTAAAAATCAATTTATACATGAAACAAATATTATAAATAGATTAAATTACCAAATTATAGGAAAAACTTATGACAAAATTAATAGATTATATGATCTCTGTTAATATTTTTATAATATATACAATACTATTGATTCAAAGAAGAATGAAATAGTAATATTATTTATCCGAATTATTATTCTTATTTCATATGCAATATTATCCAATATTATTCTAAAAGCACTTCATTATAGATAATCTTATATATTCAATTATATTTTATTATATAAAATTTTTCTATGAATCATCTATTTACATATACTTCTATTTAAAATAATCTATCTAATTAAATTAACCTTAATTTTTCGTATTTATAATATTTATAATAATTATGAATATCTAACTGTTATATTTCATATAGATAGAGAAAAAAATACGAAAAAGGAAGTTCAGATATCTAACATTAACTAGAATAAAAAAATATGTACTTACTTATCAGACAATAAAGATTTCACTACTTAAAACAAACGATTTTAGAAATGACTGCACTACTTTGAAAGAAACAAGGAGAGCAAATAATTAAAGAAGGATAGAGATAGAGTAAAAATACTGAAATCAGCGCCATCTTCAGAGTGCCGCAAATGAAACACAAAAAGAAAGGATAGAAAATAATTAGTAAAGGATAGAGATAGGTACAAACATACTTGTGGCGCCATCTCTTGAGTATTGAAGATATTACTTTACAATCAAGATAAGGTAGGGTAAGAATTTAATATCAGCGCCATCTACAACGGCAAAAATAACTTTTTAAAATACTCAAGAGATGGCGCTGATATCAAATTCTTACCCTACCTTATCTTGATTGTAAAGTAATATCTTTAATACTCAAGAGATGGCGCCACAAGTATGTTTGTACCTATCTCTGTCCTTTACTAATTATTTTCTATCCTTTCTTTTTGTGTTTCATTTGCGGCACTCTGAAGATGGCGCTGATTTCAATATTTTTACTCTATCTCTATCCTTGTTTCACTATTTACTTTCCTTGTCTTTACTGATGGTAATAGCTATGGCTAGTTTTTTAAACAAATCATAACTTTTTTAAAAAATAAAAAGAATTAAAATATTCGTAACTGTGTTTCTATTTTGTTTCTACTGTACAGGATGCTTATTTCTAAAATATTCAGGTATTTATACATTCGTTAATAAGGTAAATAGTTTATTAATAAGGAGCATTTTAATTTTTTTCATAAATGTAACCAAAAATACTATACGCATAGTACGTAATACAATTTATAATTTACTTTAATGCAATAATATAACCTTTTGCAAAATTATTTAATGACATATGTAATGATAATCAAATCAAATATATAATAATAATATTTCTAACAACCAATGATATACAAAATAGAAAAATTATAAATATCCATAAACTATTTCAATCAATCACAATTTTTTTGTGTTCAAATAATTATTTACATACACATAATGTGTTATAAAATTGAGATATCCAGTAATCTGTACATTAACCACAGATATTCCTTGATTTGAAGTTTAGGGCAGTTGATCAATAATTAAATCAGTATGAACACATTTCTAAATTGTAAATTTGACAAAATTTTTATATTTATAAGGTTTTTTTTAATATTTATTTAGATATGTTGATTTATACAATATGGTATATTCAGACTTATTTATTCATTAAAAGATTACTTTCAATTGTATATTTAATTGTGTATTGAGGAATATTCATAATTTGTGCATTATGAATAGATATGGATACTTAAATATTTATTATTGTGCTAATGAAAATTAATATGACATGTATGTAAGAAAAACTTTGTTGCTTAATAAAAAACATGAAAAATTCTACCATCATTTCTATGATTGAAAGATCAATATGTAAATATTAGAGTTATGAAAAACTATGTATGTGTGAATATATCATTTAAAAGATTCCTTTATACAAACAACACGAAAGATTTTGTATTTCATATAATCCTTGGTATTAAGCAATATCAAGATATTTATTGAAAATGTCAAAGAAAATATAAAATGGGACATATATTTACAATTTCTTAGGGACTTTATGTTTTTGATTTATATCAGAATATATGTTGAACTTTTGTTGAAAACTTTCTTTCTCAAATGTTAGATCACTAACTCATTATTCTTGAAGTATCTATGCTGGAAGACTAGATTAAAGATGTCTACAAAATTTAATAATAAATTCTATCAAATTTATTTATTTCATTTAAATAAAATCAAGTTGTGATTAGCCTACACTTCAATGATTAATGCCTCATTATGATATAATTCATTAATCATTAATACCATCAATTTTTTAATGAGTTTATATAAATCATTATCAATTAAATTTCATTGTTGAATCATATATATATATATATATATAAATTATTTATCAATTCATTCTCTTTTATCATAATCATCATCATTCATTTTAAGACATCAAATTTTAAGTTAAAAAGCTCACTATCGTCGTCTATTTAACTATTGTTTCCAATATTTATTTTTTCTTTTTTTTTTTTCAATTGCTCAAAACGAGCATCTAGCACCAATATAATTATCAATTTCCTTTATAAGATTTCAAAAGATTTTTATGTATTTAATATACAAGTCAAATCCAGCTCGAAAGTATAGGCAGTCGCGACTCTCCTCGCAACAAATCTTGTCTTTAAACGGTCACGAAGCGTTTTTTGAACCTGCAGGCTACAGGTAAAGAATCACTCCATCGCGCGATTCCCGAGAGTAAAACGAATCTCGATCAGAAACGTGAGAAACGAACAGCTTATCAGATACCATGATCAAATTCGTGATATCCCTCGGCACCGGTGAAGACGACGTCCACCCAAACTCTCATAGCCTCTGGACTCGGCGCCATTAAATGATATAGTCTAGTTGACGTTTTGATGATGAAAGTCAACGATGGCTGTGGTGAGCGTACGGTGTTCATATGGTCCACATAAACTTCTTCAATCGACTAAACAAACAAGAAATTATCTTGTGTAAAATTTTAAACTTAATATTTAAATTTTAATTTAACATAAAATTGTTGTATTGCAGCAATATATATATAAAGAATATTTTGTGCAAAATTAATTTGAAGATTATGTTTAATGTACAATTTTTATAATATTTAATAAAAATTATAAAGGATTTAAATTAACATAATTTATAATTTTATTAATTATTTCTATCTTATTTTTAAACTTAATTTTTTAAATGAATTAAATTCTTATTTTTCCTTCATCACTAATTACAAGTATTTTTACGAGTACAAGCCCCATTTAACCCATTTAACTCTTTAATCTAAATGATCGTAAGTAGCATTAATTATAAGATATCATATAAATTTCTATTTTTTTTTTTCTTGGACTTCTATCAAAAGAATTTATTACTGATATATCTAAAAATATATTTATTCGCTATTCATTATTTTTTCTTTATATTCGAACAAATTTTTTAACAGTTTTATCTATTAAAACGTGATATTTCAACGTGATTTTATGCATTATGTACCTGAAAATAGATCACTCCGCGTGCCTTTCTTGACGTGCTATCGCTGTAATAGGACAATGTCTTCCTTTTTCGATCAAAGACAAACCATCGTTTGTTCCAATGATGGAACTTCTTGCTCATTTTCGACAGGTAACCACTGCAACTGGTCGTATCAACCGTAACATCGTGTATCAGGGGTAACTGGTGCCCGGCAGTCTCGATGTGATGTCTCAGGTCCAGGGACTCCGACTTGATGGGAAGGTATCTCGTGAGCGGCCTCTGCGTCCATAAATCATTGAATTTACAAACCGTGAAACGGACTGTCGAGTTAAACGATATAACACACTGTTACGCGTCTAACGTGCGGAAATAAAACTTGAAATCGTGAATATTCGCGATACAATATCGTTCAAAAAAGTATTTAAACATGCGTTCGCTCATTTTTTTATCGAATATAATTACTTTAGGTGAAAGGATTGATTTTTATTTTCCACGATTGACGAAATGGGTTTTAATTTATCGTGAATTTATTATTTATTTTTCTGATTATAATTTTGAAGGTATAAATCAGATAGAAAAATTCGAAATTATCTTACATAATGCAAATATACACATGTTGCAAAATTACCTCTGTAATGATTTCTGTCTCTTAGTTTATCTTGACAACCATTATTAATTGGAAAAGTTATTGACACACTTTGAATGACCCTCGACATGTCATTTATGACGTAATCTATTCCGAAGCTTTTTATTCGACAACTCATCATTAATGTTTGACATATTTGCAATCCATGGATAATTTATCATAAATATCTTAGACATTGCTTTTTAAATGCTTTTTAAATGATAAAAAACTAAAAATAAAATATTTATACAATTTCGGAATAAAAATTGTTCGAACTATTGTGAAGATTATAAATTTTCCAGTGTAGTTTTTTAAAAAATTAGATTCAAAATCGAATGTAAATTAAAAAAGAAAGTGAAGAAATTTATTCACCTGCAGTTTTGCCTTTTCACGATGTTTGACTGGTTGCAGCAGTGGTCCAAGGGTGTCTAGTTCGCTAGAAGTTTGGGAAAGAGGGCGACTTCCGTTTCCGTCGATGATTCCCCCACTGTTATTGCTAAGTCTCTCGCCTTCCATTGATGTCCTTCGATCGTCTCTCATCTGTAACAGAAATAAACGTTATATATTAATTATAATAAAAATTAATCTTCATATTTATATATTCGCGATATTATTATAATCCAACCTGTTATTCTTAGAATAAAAAAATATCTTTAACGAAACACTCGACATGATTTAATCAACCATCTTAAAATCACTACTTGATTTAATTTTATGATACGATCTACTATGATATTTCTACATGCTTACACGTTATTTATTCTTCTAATTCTCGACGTAATTTTTAGTTGAAATATTATCAAAGAAATACGATATCAGCATAATATCATTTAAGAAACCTATCCAATAAAATCAACTCAAATCATTCTACATATTACGAGTACATACCAATTGTTGACTCGAACAAGTTCAACACACTGATTCTTGCTCAAACAATCAAATAAAATCTTTCCAGTGTTTAAACAATCGTCTCATTCACAAGCAAACATATCGAGACCTCTGTTGTAAATAGGAAAGAAAAGAGAAAAAAGAAATAAAAGAATCGAATTCTTTCTAGATCCGAGCAGAGATGCATTGCATATACACATCACTCGATCTCTAAGCCACGGTTATATTTATAAATCCGAAATCGAGGAGAGTACGCGTGCAAGCCACACCTGTTTATTCTGCTCTTTCAAAAGAAAAAAAAATCTTCCTCAAGGACATAATTTATAATTAATTGGATCGATTTCGCCACGAGAGGGAAATTAAAGGGAAAAACTTCGCCTCCTCCATATTTCTTCTTCGTTTCGAAGTTCACATTTCATTCAATGTCGTGACAAAGTTTCGAAGTTTCTTCGCGGTCTGGTAAATTTTCATTTCGTGGCAAGAAACGACAGGAATTAATGGATTGCTGGAAATAACTTGAAATATAACGGAGGCTCGTCGGCCTGCAGTGAGCTGTTAAGCACGTTTAACGAGAAAAATTTGTGCAACGGAGCGGGACACAACGGAGAGGAGGATGGAAAAAGAATGGCGTGTGGGTGAGAAACTCATTGCCTTTTGTCTTCCTTCTTCCATTTGTTAAAAAGGGTCCCGTTGTGAACCGTTTTGTCTCGCTGGGACGCGCAACCCTTTCAAAAATACACGCGTCACGCGACTAATAGACAAGAGATAGAATAGATTTTAAATGAGTTTTTAGTGAAATCAAAGTTTGAATAGAGTAGTTGTCCTACTTTGTTCTAACGTTTCTATTATTTATTTATTTATTTAGTCACATCGATTTATGGATTATCATTAATTTCAACGCATTATGTCGAATTTGGTATTTTAATTGCAATTTTCTGTTATTTTAATTAGTAAGATAAAAAGAACTGATTCAATAATAATAATGATAATTATTGATTATAATTATAACATCGTTAATCAATAATTGAAATTATTGAAAAAGAACGAACAATTGTATACAAATTGGTGTACGTTTATATGGAAAATCATTACAGTGTTGAAATGAAATTAAAGAATGGAATAAAATTGAAATAGAATAATAATAATAATTTTATAATATTCTAAAATGTTTAAGATGATTACATGTAAAATATTTGAAAGAAGAATTTAAAGATAGTGGATCACGCCATTGTCATTTTTAATCTAAAAATACTAGGATCTACTATTATATCCTCAAATATTGCCGCTTTCCGTCTATCACTATTTTTATCATTGACTAACATAACAGCTTTATTATTCGAGCCTCATAAATTTTCTAAACCGTGTAATTTTTCATTCTTTTATCCCATGTTATACAATACTAATGGAGAACATTGTTCAATTCTCGTATAAAACATTTTCAAATCGAAAAAAGAAAAGAAAGCAGAATCGTATATTAAAACAGTTGTACGTTAAAAATGATAAAAAACAATTTAAGCAAGAGATTAAATATAACGTATAACTCTTGGACTGTGACTTGTAAAGCGTGTATATAGCCGAGGATATATACAAATCCCCTAAAATTTTATATTCCACAATCAAAAAACACAAAGAATGAAAAGATAATTAGAAATTAAATACAGAATATTTCATTTAAATATAGAATATTAAATTAGAGCTTGTAAAGGATATAAAAAGGATTGTAAAAACTATATCTTCTCTCTCAATTTATTAATAAACATAAATAAATTTATAAATACGTTTAATAAATAGAAATTAAAAATGAAAATTGCTTTTGCAATTATATGCAATTTTTTATATCCTTTCATTGAAAAAAATAAAAAAATATCTACTTAATAATATAGCGATCATCATCATCTACATATTCACATCGAATAGCAAAATTATTTAACGCAGAAATGAAAAAAAAAAAAATCAATAAAAATATTCTTCTTATCACTTACTCTTCGCCTACGAACGTGCTTCTTCTTGCTCCTGTTCTTCATATAACTCATCCACATCAAAGACATTTTCAATATAAATTTACACTACTACTACTACTACTGCTACTAGTATTCCCAAACAAAAAAAAAATAAATAAATATATTAATTACGAAACGAAATATCTATCATCCAATATCCAACAACAAGACTTGCAACTTGTCCAACGAGTCTTAATATTAATATTAATATTCAATTTTCTTCTCGATTCATCAGAAGAAATTAGGAGATAAACTTGATTTTCAAGTGATTTCAAAAATTAAGTAGCTTCTTCAATTTGAACGTGGAGAGCGTATTCGAAACTGGATGAACGACAGTGAGAAACTGATGTCCGCGGACGAGCGTTCACCAGGCTGGTACGCGGGTTAAAACGTGATGTCTCCCTCCCCTTTTGCACGAAATCTTTTTCTGCGCACGGGAAATCGGTGTGGCTCATTCATGAGCAAAATTGTACGTGGCAACCACCGGTGACCACGCTTGGTGTTTCAACAAAACGGGAGACAGAGTCGTTTTTCTGCGTAGCATTCGAGGAGGAATCTGCGTCACTAGCCTTTTATATTCCAGCCTTTCTTTCTTTTTCTTTTTCTTACATATGTATCGAGCATGAAAAAAATTCGAACGCGGGACCACAGAGTTGCGTAAGCAACGGTGAAAATTTTCGAATTGTTCATTTGTTTTTTCCTCTTCTTCCTCCTCTTTCTTTCTCTTTCGAAAGAGGATTGAAAGATGTTTGGAATACGAATTGCATTGGAATGGATGGAAGCAAGTCATCGATGTACGTATTTTATTGTCTGGAAGTGATCAATGAAAAAATCGTTTGCTCGAGTTGAAGTTGACACTTGTGAAATTGTACGTTTTTGCTATTAATCTTTCGCCACGAACTACAGCATGTTTATACTAACAACTATGCTGTAAAAGAAAATTTCATCTCGTGTCAATAAGAATTTTCCATGTTACAACATGAAAGTAAATAATACGATATCTCTTCTAGAATTAATTCAATCAAATCTGAAACATTTACAACTGTTCTTCATCGATCGTGTCTTCTTCTCTTCCGAAGAAATCAATTCGATGAGTTTATTAAATTTTATTTCTACCGATGATCGAATCCCATTTCCACGCGGAAGCTGGCCGATTTTGCAACCTTCGCGCACATCGAGTCCTAGATGTGCAAGTATCGTCGCGAAAATACACGGGTGACGACGAAAACATTTGCCCCAGAATGTGCGGATATTTGTGAAATGCACGTTTGAAGGTCCGTGTTTCTCTTTTCGCTACTGTAAATCAAGCATCGTGAAAGACACATGAAAATGCAGCGTGTGGAGCAAGGGTCGTTTAATGAAAACCACGAAATGGCTCTGTGCAGAAAGTTAATTTCAGTTTTACTGGGGGAAAAAAAAAAAATGTAAACGAAAACGTATCTCGATTATATAAAATGTACGATTTTAAAATGATTGTTTCTAAATTTTCTGCGGGACAAGAATGCAATGTGTATTTCGAAAATTCCTCAAAGTTATTTTTCTTTTTTTCTTTACTTTCGCGAAATAAAAATATGAAGATGGGGTACAAGAATAAAAAGAAATGGAAAATTGTGGAGTAATATTTCGTAGCGCTTTAGAGAAATATCTTGGATAAGTGAAAAAATAAATTTTCCAACTTCTTTTGAATAATACTTTGAGTTTACGATTTTGTTTTTGTGTATTATTATTTTTGTAGAAAAAGTTAATAATAATTTAATAAAATAATGGAGACAGAAAAAGGATTTCTCAAGGATAAAATTTCAAGCGATGCATAACATTATTGATCGAATAAAAGAAATCAAAAAATATTTCTTCAGAAGAGTATGCGTCAAAAAATAATTTTTAATACTATATTAATACCATATATCAATGATAAAAATACAGATAATTGATTAGATATTATATAACTATAAAGAATGAATGAAATTATTTATTACTTTTATACTTATTAATAATAAACGATACTTAAAATATTTACAAATTCCTTATTGAAAGAAAGTTTTAAAAAATTCAAATCTTGCATAACAATACGATATCACTAAAAAAGTTTCACAAATATCGCAAACTGTTTAACAACAAGAGTTAACCAATTTCCAACTAACGAAACCTTTCGAGCCACCCGGTGTACAGACATTTGGAATCATAATCAAGCTGCACATCGTTCCTTCATCTAAGAAAAATCTCGAATCGCTCGATAACCTCGTTGAAAAACAAATGCATCCTCTGTTCATAATAAGAGACGCGTTTCCATCGTCGGTAAAAAGGGAAAAGGCGGTCATCACACTCGAGAGAAGATCGGCTCGTTCGCGGAACACGACGAGAGGCATGATCGACGATCGTCGACCAAAGACCGTATAATTATTCGAGGAAGCGATCCACGCTATTCTTTATGGTCGGCCGTAAAGTTTCTTTCTTTTTTTTTTTTTTTTTTTTTTTTTTCCCCTTGCAAACAAGTAGGCGAGACGAATTATTCCTCGCCTCGTCGCGTCGTTAAGGGAGAAAAATAGCAGCGAGTCGTTGCAATCGTGACGATTTCGAATGCCTAGGAGGAACTGCGTTTTCCACGAATCATCGCAACGCGTCATCCCGAGTTTACGAAGCTTTTTGAAAGTATGAAAGTATGCGTTTAGGAAGTGCAGATGTGCGGTTCGCGCGTGGGCATTGATTTGTGCAAAAGAGATCCTTTGATGTTTGACAAGCTTCGGTATTTCCCCGTGGACGATCGATAAATTGCGCGGTGCTCGAAATGTATGAACGTGTTGGATGGAATTTATCGAGGTTTCAGCGAGTTTCGAGTGAAGATCCGTGTTGAAGGGAGAAATTCCTAATGGATCGTTTAATTGGATGGAATACCATTGATTCTCGTGGTTGACGTTTACAACGAGATTCGATGAAATTGAAGAATTGAAAATTACGATCGACGAGGGTTTATCTTTTTTTTTTTTTTTTTTTTTTTGAATATTTAAAGAGGAGAAATGACAAGAATAATGTTCAGAATAATGGGAAAATGAGCTTGTATTACGAACAATGTTATTCCGACGATGTTTTTTTTTTCTTTTTTTTGAAAAATGTTTAGAATTTAATAAAGAAGACTCGAGATAATAATATATTATATTAAATAATATATTAAAAGGATAAAAAAGAATTTATATCGTAGTCATATCAGTGAGAATTGCTTAAAAGTATTCAATCAACATATATAAGAGTAAGAAATGAAGTCGAAAATTCCATGGATCTTCTTTAAAGGTATATTACAAATTCTTGGTGAAATGAGTTTCATATATTAAAGATCTTGGTGTGCGAATAATTTAAGATTCGTCTTCATCTCGTTAAAAGACATAAAACTACTCCTCAACCCCGGATGAAATCATTGAATCTGTTAAGCACAATGGTCGCCGGTTGTAATTACTGAAATTAAATTTTGTTTAAGTGAATACTTTGAAACGATTGACTGAATTACGATGTAGTTACTTCCAATTATTTCCAATCTTTTAACGTTTTTTTTTTTTGGAATGTAAAATTTATTTATTGTTCATATTTTCTTTTAAATAAGAAAGAAAGGGAAAGAAACAAATAATAATAAATAATAATACTTTGGGAAAGCATTGTTTGTTTACAAAATAAACGAGTTATTATATGATATATTATAATATAAAATAAAAATTGAATTATAAGTGATAAAAATTGAAGAATTTTTTTTTTTAAATTTCAAATTTTAATTTCAAATCCTTTTTTTTTTTTTTTTTTTTGTAAATCGGAAAACAAAAATAATTATACAAGAATGATTTGCATAAACTCTTCCCATAATCGTTTTCATAAGTTCAATAAACGATTTAAGTTAAGATAATTTTGAAATACAAAATCTAATGATTTATAATAGACAAACACTATTTCAAACTCCTACTGTTGTTTATTTGTCCAATCTGTTTTTAACGTGTCTTACGCAAATCGAATCGGAAATTAATTTTAAAATGGTCAGACATCGAATTGGATGACTAACCGGTGAACTTTTATCGGCATCGCGGTGAGTAGCAGATAAATATAGTGACGAGACTTTTGTTTGCTTTTTAACGATAGAACTTTTAAGCTGAGACTCGTCAGCAGCGATCATTGTCCATTTCGATAAGAAACAGAATTTCCCACAAATATCGATTTTTTTTTATTAGGTACACGTACCATCTGTTTAATATTCTTTGTTTTAATCCAGTGAGAATATTCGATTTTTATGCCAGAATGATATTTCGAGTTTAAACATTATATTATTTTCTTCTTGTTCAATATTAAAAAAATTAAACATTCATAAGATAATATCGTATTAAAATAACTATTTAAATTAAATTATGTATAATTATTCTTGAAAATTCTTCTTTAAAACGAGCTGCTTCCAAAACGAGCACGATGATTTAATTTCGACGTTTAATTTCGGGCAAGCTTGCCATGCAATTCCAGATATTTTTCGTTAATTTCCCCGCTCGAGAATATATTTCTTTACGTCAAAAGCTTTCGACGTTTCGTTGTTCGAGGTGTGTCATATTTTTCACCAAGCATAAAAATCTTGGCAACTGGACAAAGTATCGTTTTCCCCTAATTTGCCGTCGATCAAGTTTAAAAATCGCTGTGTCACGGAATAATATTCGATCGATTTTTAACCAGTCCAACAAGGTTTTAATAACCGTGAATTCGTGGAATCTGTTCTTTTCAATTGGAAGCATGCGTTCTTCTTCCGATTGCTCTGACTAAATATTTCCATTGGATTTTCCGTATCGTTGGAAAAAATATTTTTTCAATCATTATTGTGTTAATCAATTTTATGAAAATAATTATTTATGAATATTATAGGAAGATTATTTTTATCATTATTTGTAAATGTATTATTTTTAAATTATAGAAATAGAAATAAATTTCGAAAAAGAAAACGATTTATCAAAATATTTCGTTATTTAATTATAAAATTTTAGAAAAATAATAATAATGGTGAATTTATTACATCTACAAAAAAGAATTTAAATTAAATTTTTGCTATGATCAATTTTAATTTTTAAAGATATTCTTTAAAATTTTTAATTTTTTTGCCATTTTCTTGGTTGCTTGACTTTGTTTTGTGATATTTGCTATTAAATTTGAAAACTTATTATTATAATATTTTTAAAATTAGAAATCTTTTGGAAGAAGCTTGTAGTACAAGTATTGATATTATATATAGATTTTTATATCTAGTTGCAATTATCTATTTTTTTTAATGTTCATAAAAACATAATAAGTATCATAAATTGTGATTTATAAACTTACAGTGATTATGACCAATTATGCTAATTTAATACTCTCAGCAATATAAATTTAATCAAGTTATTAATTACAGATAGAATTTTAATAAATAGGAATAGTATAAGAAAAATAATAGTAAAAGAAAATTTTTCTAATAAATAAATGTAATTTCATGCTATAAAATAAAGGAAAGAGGATGAAATGATCATTTATTAAAATCAATCAATTCTAAGAAAAAAGGAAGATTAGTTTTATATTTATTTTTGTTTAAAAAAGAAGAAAAGAAGATTTTTACTCACGTTATCATTTTGAAGCAGGCTGTAAGAATTATTCGAAGGTCCTGGGCTGGGTGACGTGAGCTCCGAAAGCTTGCTAGGAGATAATTTCTCGCTGGTTCCACCTTCTGCACTGTCGCTGCTTCCGCTGCCACTATAATTGTAGTATCGTTAATTGATATCTATTTTCAGCTACATTCGACTACATTTGCTTATACGAGAAATTCAATTTACTCGTAATAACAAGTATATTTCCTTGAATTATAATACAATGTAAATTATATTAACTTAAAATTTGCATAATTATTTTCCGTTTCTAAAATGTGATAATTAGTAAAATATAATTTTCAACGTAATTTCGAAGTTACATAATCGTCTATTCATCTGTACTCTACCATTGTATCATTGCATTGCCATGAAATCTATTTATATGTTAATCCCTATTTGTTTCCATCGAACAAAAAAACACAATAGTAGAAGAGTATGAACCACTTTTAATATCCGTAATATCTGATTATTTTTTAATAATAGAAAAACTAGTAAAATTCTAAGTTCTAACCAAAATTATTGTGATATATTTGTTAAAAATAACTAAATCACTCTACTAATAGAACTATTGATAAAATCACAATGAAATTCACAAAAACAATAAATTTCCTTTTCAGAAAAATATAATTTTCTCCCAATATCAACTCGTAAACATCACAAAAAAATACTTCATCCTTGTACTTCAAGCTTCAACGTACACCCACTACCGCCAAAATGCCACTACAGCACGGCAACCAATTCAAAATCACGTATCAATATTAAAAACCAATCCAAAATCCTTCTCAATCAATTTCGAACTTCCACCCAATAACTCTTCCTACTTTAAAAAACCTGGCAACTCGAATTTTACATGCATAGCGAGCAGCCCGTGTAATAAACATCGTAAAAAAGAAAAAAAACGAAAAAAAAAAAAAACATCGTCCACACATCGATCACATACGTCGAATATCATCCGTTTTTCATCGATTCGCGGTCGAATTCGTTTCTTCTCTTCTTCCTTTCTTTTCTTCCTTCGTCGAACAAATTTCGAGCCCCGTCGAACTTGAGATCGGCGCGAGATCGCGAAAAAAAAAAGTCGGCAGAGAAGAAGGCGAAGAGGAAGGCTCTTCTAGCTGGCGAGGATCGGCACTACCGGCGAGGCCATAGCCGCGGCAGGTATTATTAAAACCTAACAAGTACAAAGTGACTTGGTCGACCGGTTCGACGGTGCCACCGGCATAGCGCATTTAATTCTTCTACAATGTTCAACGTATATACGAGGCGACACTCTTTCCCGATCCCGTTGCTATGGAAACGTTGTCCTTGACCCTACAGGAACAGGGTCATCTTTTTCTCTCCGTTTGCTCGTTTTGCTCCACCGTGCTCCTCTCCCGGTGTCCGTGGACGTGGTCATTGTCGAGAGGTGGAATGGTCATGGGGGAGAGAGAGAAAGAGAGAGAGAGAGAGAGAGGAGGGGAGGGAGAGGAGGTGCTCGCCTCGCCACGGACAGGGAAATGCGGATCACGTATATACTGGGTGATCCTGTTAGATGCAATCGTCTGTTCTGTTACCTTGTTAACGAGGGAATTCGTGCGGGATTACTGGTTTGCTGGTTTTTTGCAGCAAGAGTGATAGCTGTAATTTATACGGGAGGAATTTTCAGAGATGCTTTGGAAAGCAGAGTTTCTCAATCCTTTTTTTTTTTTCTTTGCCACGTGATATGTTCATTAGTGACGAAATCCAAGCTGAAATCGTTGTTGTTACACAGATGGATAGAATCGTGGATGTTTGAGCGTGGTTTAGGATAGTGAAGTTTTTTGGAGTGATGATTATTATTATTATTATATGTAGCAGTATGTTAATGATTGAACGTGATTTAATATTCGGTTGAGAAACACTGGTTTGAAGTATGATTGGTGAGAAATATAGGGAGTAAGTTTTTTTTCCTTTGTACGAGTTTTCTCACTGCGTTGCTCGAATTTGATGAAAATTTATTACGAGGTGTTATCGATTATAAAATAAGATATTTGCAGAAAGAGAAATTCGATGTAATATTATGTGGATTTATGATCGATGTGTTAAAACATTTCATGGAATAATACGTGGAAGATGTGTGATTTATAAGAAATAGTAATTAATGAAAAATTATTCAAGGATATATATATAATTATTGCTAATCTTGATAGAAAAAAAACAAATATACATGGAATAAACAGAAAAAGATTGACTTGATTATATATTTGTCATTGCAATATTTTTATTCTAAGTACTTGTTTTCCCGATCAAAACTTTTCCTCTTGTTATTAATCTATCCGTTGAAATCGTATAATCAATGTAATTATAAACAATATTAATATTTATCATTTTCTTTTTTTCGTAAGAAACAATTTGAAACGTTAATAAACTTCCTTTATTTTAATTAATGGTAGGAAGCTGAATTATCTATCAGATATACAAAATGATCGTTTAAATGTAATCCATCGGTGTGATTATCTTGTTAGAATTCGAGAAGATTATTTTAAATAAAGATCTTTTGACAAAATGAATGTAAAATAAAAAATGAAATTTAAACGCAACATCGAGGTCAGATTTATTCTGGCTGTTAACCTTCTTTTTTTTTCTGGTACATCAGCACGTGCTGCAATCAAGAGTGAAATCAGTTTTGTAATTTAGTTGGAATTGATGGCAACACATTGCGAGGAATTATATAAAGAAATTTATCATATAATATGTTAAATCATCACCGTTGAAATAAAGAAATGTTCTTTAAATGAATTTTAAAATGATTAGGAAATCTAAAAAGACTTATTAATTTCTGATTATTAAAAATTTTTTTACATTAAATTAAATTTAAATGAAAGAATTGTTTCGCTAAAATAAGTTTCTTTTTAATTTTCTTTATAATATTCAAATCTTTTGCTGATTCATCGATATCTCATAAGAATTTTTTTCTCATTAGTTGCACAAGTATATAATTATTTAAAAAAACAGCCGTGTCGATTTTATGTTTCTTACAAACATCATCTTAATTCTAACTTTAAACATTTTTTCCTCAAAATCACGTTTCCAAATAAAACTTTATATTTACGTATGTATGATTGAAAAAATGATTACGTAAAATCTCAAAGAGATAGCTTTCTATAGAATTCACTATTATGTATCTAAAATTTTATTACAGATATTATAATTTAACATGGAATATTCTAAAAATTCGATATGAAAAAAAAAAAAGACAAAATTTATATAAACTCACAAGTATCGATGACGAAGTTCACGCGAGCGCATTTCCAAGGGTCGACAACAATGCTCGCAAAGCCAATCCTTAGAGGTAACGTAAAACCGATTGCTGGTGAGGAAAGTGATCAAGCTGCACCCTCTGAGCCTAGCCTCGTTAAAAACGGACGTACCCACCTCCCTCGCGTTCATTCTCGTGCATTATCGTCCCCTTAATTCGCACCCTCTTGCGTCCAACGCACGCAACCCTTTCGCGTTCACCTCGAGAAATTCTTCGAACACGACCTCTGGCAAATTTTCAACTGCACACCTTTAATTTCGACTCACTTTCGACCACCTTCTCCAACAATAAATATTTCCGTTCCTTTCCTCCTCTCTTTTAATGATCTTTTACGCCTTGCCTGTGTTTTCACCTTCGAGACACGCACGCATCAGTTCACGAGATTAATAGCGTTATTACACGCTTGTACGTCGTATATTTGAATCGTTCTTGGACTTGAAGCTCTGGAAAAATTATATATAATTTTGTCTTCTGCTCGAAGGAAAATATTTTGATTTTCATTCAAATATTATGAAATTTTTCGAAAAATGTTATGTATACTTTCACTTTTGTTATTTTCTTCTTGCAAATAAATATTCATTTATATTATTACTAGTTTGATTAATCGATACTTGTTATACATTATGTATCGAAATCTTCAATAATTCACTCAGTATGTAAGAAATTTTAAAGAAATCATATAATTCTTTTTATAATTGAATTGTTTTATCATTGATTTTGCTTAAGTTTACACAGAAAATTTTCAATTATTGTCAATTTAATTCTCAATTATTGAAATGAAATATAATTACATATGATATATCGATTAACTTTTATTTACATTATTTCAATTTTTTTCATTACCTGTTATTTATCATCGACGATTTCTTTAGATCATCGATCGAACTTTTTATACGATATTTCCGTTCTATGATGAATCTCGATACTGCTTAAAATTTTTACGATTATACTACCAATCAAATAAATCTTTACACCGCTTTGTTCATCGTTGTTTGCATTGCCGCAATGTTCTTTGCTTTGTGTGATCTCGCAATACTACGATGCGTCGATTTTCTTCTTCGAATAAATGTTATTCAAATTGCATTTATCATTTCCATTATACTCGACGCGACGAAACTCTATCCCTCGCCATCGTTTCTCGCCTTATTTTCAAACTATAAGAGCCAGGAAACGCTCGAAATACGAGGCATCTCGAATACCATATTTTTTCCCCGCGATATAACATTCGTGAAACTTTGATCGATAAGGTTTCTTCAAGTTTCGTCCAAGTCTTTCGTTCAAGCATTTATCTTATCGCTTAAGTAAAATTTCAAATTTTTCTTTCTTCAAAACGATGAGTAAGATTCTCTTTAAGATTTTCTCATTATCGAACACAGCCGTTTATGTAATCCAGGTATTTCTCCCAAGAATCTTCTTCGTTACACATCTTTCCTTAAGATCTTTTCTTATTCGTTAACTTTTATTTAGAAGGAAATATGTATTTCATTCACTGTACAAATTTTAATTCTACTCTCTCCATTCATCCCTCCATTTTTCAAACATCTTTTCCCTCCCAATATTCTCTTCTTCCTCACTACACGCACTTTCATCAACGGTTCATCATAACGTTCACGATTTCCAAAAAGATCTACGCCTCGATCTTCGAACTAATTTTCATCCTTCCATCACCAAACATCTTCCAACAACTTTCAACTTGTCTATCTTATCAAAGCTATCCCAACTGCCAATATTTCCTTCTTCTTCCTATACACAGTTTTCATCAATTACAACGAACGACGACAACGACGACGACGACGACGAAAACGACGTGTCAACAGCGTTAGCTAACCGCGGAAAGGCAGCTCGCTGCCGCAGATACCGTATCGCCTGATAACACCCCACCCGAACGTGTCCAAGTTACGCTTGGGACAAGCGAGAGGGCCCGATAAAGCGTTTTATTGCGGTCGACGCAATCAGCCGGGTAATCTGGTGATCGTCGACGCCGATTCGGACGCATGCTGGCGGCGATACACACCCGCGACGCCTCTCTTCTGCCTCCTCGGCGGCGTCAAGGCTGCTGCGACACCTTTTACTCTCGATGGGTTTCCAGTTTCGCGGAACTGGAGGGATTAAAAGAGGCGTAGTGCGTATTTTATTCCTTGCTTGCACAATCCGTTCCATTTAGAGACGGTGAGAGAGAGAGAGAGAGAGAGAGAGAGAGAGAGAGAGAAAAAAGAGATTTCTGCTCGTTACGCGAAGATCTATTGGGTGCCATGGTAGAGTGGTATTGGCCATTGGTTAGGAATTGGATCGATTTCAATATGTTGTCACGAAGTTAACGATAAGTTGGTTCGTTTGGTTATAGGAATTTATATGAATAGAAGTTTAGTAATTGATCACTTGATTATGTAATATAATGGCAATTATTAAAATTAAAGAATTTGTTAATTTCAACGATAAAATTATAAATTTTTAAAGGAATGAAATTTGGAAAAGAAATATTGTATTTTATGTACCGTTTTTTTAAAGTGACTCTTTAACTTTGATATTAAGGATATTTGATACGTATTATATGTATTTTAAGAGAAATTTATGAAATTTGCTCGTATAAATTCTTATTGAACGAAGAAAAATCTTTTCTATTATTAACACATATATAGAACCATTACTGGCGAAAATGATGGCATGTATAATCATTCATAGGCAATTTCGTCATTCACAAGTATAAAATGACTATATTTACTATACACTTACTGAGAAACACTATCATGTCACTTTTACATTTCTAATTCTTATTAAATATTATGTAATCATGCTATTTAAAACTTAAAAAAAAAAAGTCAGTTAATGTCCACATTTTCATTTCATGTCCATTATCATTTAAATAAATTATGATATTTGCATACATATTTCTTAATTACTTATATTTGAAATAAAGAAAAAGACAATAAAAGTTGAAAATATCGTTTTAAATTTGACAAAGATACTCGTTTCTTTGTTCCGTCTCTCAAGATGGACATTTTTATCGAGAAAAACACATGAATCGTGAAATGGAAATGTTGAAATTCTGACGTGCTGTACTGTCGAACGCAAACCGTGCAATTTTCGTCTGTTTTCACTTCCTTAGAAAAGCAAACAGAAGAATGCACGATTTACATCTTAAAAGCGACATGATTGAACACGTGACTCACCTTTCTGTTGGCCCCGTTGAGTAACTGGAGGATTCTTCGCCTGATTCAACGCTGTTGAAAGAAGTACAATTCAACTTTCTTTCTTCCCATTGCGACCGAACTTCGTCTTGCACTCTTCGTTTCAATTCTTCTACTCTTCGTCTTTCTTCCGAAATTACTTGGCTGCCTGTAATAGAGAAAACCAATGCCAATTTGATTTATAATAAAAAAATAAAATAGTACCTGTTAACTAAATCAAATTCTTTAATTAATACATATATTGTAAGAACAACTATATTACTAAAGAAAATTTTTCACTTCAATTTCATATTTACTATCTTGGATCAAACTATTGTTGAATTGAATTAATTTTAACCAATATATATATATATATTTTTTTTTTTCGTACACAAAACGAATGAAATGTATAGATAGTAAAAATCTAAAATCTAATTAAATATTTTTAGAAGAATTGTAATTGAACGCTTTAAAATTTTTTTTGTAAAAAGAAAGATAAAATACTTGTTGTAGATAATTAATACATCTGAAAATTATCTAGTTTAATTAACTTTTACATACCCATGGAATTCTTCACAAATGATCACTGTAATTGAATTTTATTATATAATAGTTTATGAAAAATGTCAAACACTCTATTTACTCTGTTACCTAATTTTTATTATATTTACATTAAATTATGTAATATTTACCTTGTTTTGCTAAGTGAAGCTGTCGATTTCTCTCAATTTCCTTGAGGGACTCGATAGTCTTCCTTCCCAAGCTGCCCTGATTGTTTACAATGGGAGAGTCAGTGGTGACCCTGGAGATCCTGTCGAAGTCTTCCCTGCTCGGAGATCGTTTCTCATCGCTACTCTCACAAGAATTTTGCGCCAACTTTGTCAGTTCATCATTAATCGCTCTTACTCGGTTTCGACCCTATCACGACAATAGATAACAGATCAAACAAAAAATCAAAGATTAAATATTAAATACAAATTAATTTATATTTGTTTTCTTAAAGTAGATGGTTTATAATTGAAATTAATACGTTTACTAACTTCTTCCAACCGTTTCAAATGCGTTAATTTTTGTCTTTCGAGACTTCTAGCTTCTTTAGTCGCGGTGCTTTTCGCTTCAGATCTCTGCGCTTCCAAGTGGTTCAATCGAGCCTTCCTAGTCTCTATCTTGGCCGTCAATTCGCTCAAGTATCTGGAACAGATATTTGCATCATTAATTCTATGTTAAACTCAAATGTCAATTACCATCTTGAAGATACATATAATAAAGAAAATTTGTAAATAGTTTTGCAGAAGAAATATTCTGTTTTCTATTGTAAATTCTTTTTAGCCAAGTGAAAAAAGAATTAAAAATAAATTTTAAAATAGTAACGGAATATAGAACAAGAAATATATCATAGATAAAAATAAGATTAGAATATCTAAATATATATACATTTCTTAACTCTGATCATACGTATTATTTTTTCATAAAGATAATATCTTTACAAAATATATTAACAATAAATTTTCTCTATCAATTCCTTTCAAAACTTCGTGCATTCAATTCAAAAAATAGTATCAATTATATTTTAATCACATTTTCATATCACGACAGTGTTAAGCTAAGTTTTTATAGTGACAAAAATAATGAAAGAACGATTTATTACCAAGAGGATGGGAAGAATAGAAAACCGACAAGGATTTAAAAGGATTTATCCATATAATCGTACATGAAATAGATTTACCTCTGTAATTCTTCCCTAGTAGCCAGTTTACTCGCTTCTTCTTCCAGATGATGAAACTCCAAATCCTCAAATGCCTTCCTCTCTGACTCGAGGACGTCTTGTTGAGCCATAAGCTTCTCACTGATATCCTGTTGCACGGTTTCCTCCGTACAATTCGCCAACTCCTCCTCCAAGCGGCTGCAAGTCTGCTGAGCCCTTTGCACTCTTTGCTTCGCCTCTGCTTGCAAATTCGCCTGACTGGTGTTATCCTCGGCCATCTGTCTCTCGAGCTCGTTTATCCGCATCTGTACTTTTATCTTTTCGCCCTCGTCCTGACTCAGTTTCAACGATTCCGACTCGTACTCTGCAGAGAGCAGTGCCTTTTCTAATTCGAGCTGTTCACACACAATGCAAATACACGATCGGTTAAAAAAAAAATTATTAAGTTTCGAGCGTATCGTAAAAGTTTCATTAACAACCTGTTCTAAATTTTGTTTTAAAAATTTGAATGGGGAAAAAAGAAAAACGAGCTTCCTCATGTTATTTTTATCGTTTTTTTTTTTTTTTTTTTTTCAGGATTTAATATATTGCTCGATGAACGAATGATGACTGAACACGCTCGAAGAAGAAAGGATAGAATCTTATCTCTATGCGAAATACAAATGATAAATTTTAAGACAAACTCAGATAAGGGGATAAAGAGCTGTCGATGATCTTTAGTATTGAACGCACTCATATCTTTTAACGTTGAAAAGAAAATAAAAATATCTTTAAAATTGGTATCAGAAAGAAAAATTGGAAGAAAATAATATTTTTCATATTCTTTTTTAAAATACAAGAAATACTTTGCAACTCTAATCTTCTTACAATCGCTATAGCCTATACATAATCAGTTAAAAGAAAAGTTAAATCACACCAACCTCCCTACTAATCTCCTCCTCTTGAATCTCAATATCCGCCACGCTCCTCTTCAATATATCCATATTACCAAGGATATGCAATTTTTCATTCTGAAGAAACTCTATGTACTTCTTCCTATCCTCTTCCTCGAGTTCCTTCCTCTCTTTCTCAGCCTTAGCTTCGTTCGATTTCGCGTTGTCCTTCTCCGAATTATTCTTTTTAGGGATCGTGCAAATTTCTTTGGACTTGGAAAGCATGGAAAGCTGCTCGATAGCTTCCAGAAGGTCGTCGTTCGATATCGCCAGCTTGTTCTCGATCATCTCGCACGAGTTCGACAACTGGCCATTCTTCTTTGGCATGGAATGATTGTTTTGATTGTTGTTCTGCACGGAATTAATCACTACATTCTCGTATAAGCTTACGTTTCCATTCATCGAGTTACCATAATTTCGCGAATACTTGTTTTGTTGCCCATTGATCCTGGTCCCGTTCAATTGGATCGTTCCGTAAGTGTCTTTCGTTGGATCGATGATCTTTCCATAACCTACATCGTTATTGTTCAACATCGATCCATCGATGGTTGTATTCTCATAGCCTGAGCTACGAGCTTGCGAGATCGAGCCGGAAAAAGTATGGTCCCCGTTGCCAAGAACGTTTGGCCACATCGTCGATTGATTATTGTTATTATTGTTTGGCACAATTGATTGTAGATGATCTTGCGTTTGATTGTCCGGATGATTCGTCGTCTGGTTTCGACGATTGCTCGGCGAATTGCCGTTTTGGAACACCATTTTCGAATTTTGTACGTTCACGTTCTCGTACGAAGCCGAGTTTGATTGTTTCGTGGTGTCGAAGGAGAAGTGAGGTTGACTTTTTGATGGGCTCTTCGGGCTGTCGAACGGTGAATTATAGCCGAGGCGTTTGTCTCGTGGTAGCGAGCCATTCGTTTTGATTCTGTGAAACAAAATATCGAGATATTGTAGAGACTTAAAGTACAAAAGAGATCTATTGATAATATTTTAGCAGAAATACAACAAAAATTACTTTGACATAATACTTTATAAAAACATGCAGCGTGTATTGTTATATGAGAAGATCTACAATTCGATTTTTCTATTTATTTCAAAAATACAAAGTAGTCAAGTCCTCTTCTCCTAAAAGAGAAGAAGAGTCTTGCAATTGCTACGTAATACACGCTACATACAACGCATTAACAATCGTGGACGACGATATCAAAAGAGTACGGTAAACGATTTCGTGTCAATGAAAATAACCCATTCACCTGTTGGGTTGCCTGGGCTTCTCCACGGTACTCTGCCTCTCGTACTCGGCACACATGGCAAGGATCTCCTCGAGTCTCATTTTCTCTTGTCTCTCGACCTCCTGTTCCCGTAGCCTCTCCTCTTGCGCCTGTTTCCTCTTGTTCTCCGCCTCTCGTCGCTTATTCTCCGCGTCGATCTGCCTCTCCCTCAGCTCTTCCAGCGAGCAACCGCTTCCAATGCTGGGGGTCGGGCTCTTCACCCGGCCGAAACCTCTCTTCGGCTCGTTGTACTTCGGATTTCGATTGAACGCTGGGCTAGGCGGTTGTATCCTCTTGATATTCGGATTCGATCCAAATCCTTGCGCCCCGCCCACGCTCCTCAAGTTTGCACCGCAGAAATTCCCGTTGCTAGGGCTGTTGCAGATGTTAGGATTCGAGCCGAACTTTTCCAACTGGAGATACTCGGTCGTGGTGGTTTTGGTCACGATCAGACTTTGACTCATGTCGAAATCTCTCAAATCGTCCAGGTCGGTCGATCTTTGACAGGTGAAGCTCCGTGACATTAGCTCCGCTTGATTATTAACATTGTTCTTCGGCGTCGTTTGACTCTGATTGTTGTTCTCGTTGTTGTTGTCTCGGTAGTATGGCTTGTAGGTTTTCAGATACGATTCTGCCGTCGAGTACATTTGAATCTGATTGTGATTCGGGGACGAAATGTTCTGATACTGGTGGTTAGGTGTGCTGGATCTACTGACTGGCCTGATCTCCGCCCTTTGACGATTCTCGTCGCTGCAGTAGTTGGGAGAGGAAGAGACGAAACAACCGCCTGGGGAGGATGTGTTGAGCAAATGGCCGGGTGGTGTATTCGGACAACTTCTTTCCAAATTCGTCAAATTTTGCAAAGGTGAATTGTTGTTGCTATTCTTTAGCGAGATTAGACTGGAGGATCTCGAGTGGCCGAGAATTTGATCGGCGGGCACGTTGGTTGTAATGGCGCCCGCTGGAAACACTTTTGGCGAGACACAATTGTTCCTATTCTGCTTCGACAACATCTCGAATTTCGTTAGTTTCCCCAGGAAACCCATCTCCTCGTCCGAGCAAGAATTTCTCGGAGATTTTCGCGGTGCAACCGGTGGTTTCCTTTCCAGATGATAGTTCTCTTGAAGTTGGCCGTCCGGCAGAGAGAAGCTTATTGGCGCCATGGAGATTCTCGAGTGTGGCAGTACCGATCGTAATTGTTTCGCCTCGGCTGGATGGTTAAAGCGCATATAGTTGGATCTACCGATGGACAGCATGCAACCTGAAACGTTAAATTTCTATGTAAAATCATGTGGAAAGATTTTTCAATTTTTAATATTTTTTGAAACATATATTCCTTTATTTCACTTTATATTAGAATATTTCTAGAAATATAAATGTTAAATAAAACAAAGAAATATGGAAAAAGAACGAATAAATATTTCGTAATAATTCAAAAATTGAAATTTTTCACATTTACTTACATCACATTTTAACAAGTTAAATACATTATAATAAAAGATGAAAGGAAAAAATTAAATTTTCTTTTGATAAAAATGAAATTGTTTTCTAGAAACTCTACAATCACCAATTTTAATATTGTTAAAAATATGAAATTTAATTTCAGCAAGAGAAAATTAACCAAGTGACACCTTTATAAAAAAAGGTTGTACTTGGCCATTCGTATGTAAGTCAAGGTCTTACCTTGAGCGAGTCTCACAGGCGAATTTATCGGTACACCATCGACTGCCGTGCTTCCATTTATGGGGTGAAGAGTGACCACGCCGTTATTGTTTTCAATCGTGCAATGAATGGACTCGACGCCAGTACCAACGACAGAAATATCCGCATCTCGGCTTGATCCAAGGGTTAACTTACCTAAACAAGAAAAAAAATATATATATATATATAGAACAAATTATAATTAATTTAATTCGAGAGAGAATTAATCATCAATTGGTAGAGAAGAGTTATATTTTTTTAAACGTAAAAGAAATATTCTGCTCTTTTTTTAATGCAATGAATATATTTAAAAACTGGTTTATAACAAAGTTTATAAAATAATGGACAATAGTGGACAAATGTCTTGGAGGAAACAAAGATCGAATGAATCGAGGAGTTGGAGAGCGTGAGACGAAAATAAGCTGGATTACAACGAGTGCACTAAATCTGAGAATAATGCTGCATGTAACATGGTTTTCGAGAAATGCGTGATACAAATTTAACTATTATTCTAGATGGGAAAGAAACCGGTGCCAACCGTACGCGCAACTTCGAAAATCTCCAACTTGGTACTAAATCGTTTGAGGAACTGTGTTTGTACATACACGCTTTCATCTTCGTAAATTTACTGTCTTGCTTCGCGAAGTTGAGCCACGAACTTCAAAGGCATTTTGCACATACTGGGTGCTGGATATCGAATTTGTACACGTGTGGAAACAGGATAATTTGAATGAAAGGTATTTATATTTTTAATATGCGTGTTTCGTCCATTGTTTAAATGAAATTGGATAATTTGTGCGAATTTTGCGAAGATTTATAAAAGCTTATTTCTTTAACAAATACAGAAGGAAGAAAATGATAGAATTTACTTTACTTGAGTAGAATATACTCCAAATATGCGCATCGCGATTCGTTTTCTCCGCAGCGTTATTATAGGTTTGTGTAATTTAACGCTTAAATGAAGGAAGTCGAAGAAGTTCAATGGTGCATTTGCTTGATTGGACAATTAGACGGCGAGCAAGGATGTTATGAATTAGTTGCCGGGCCGTGGTTAATTGGGTTTTTGTTGAATTGGAGAAATGACGTGGGAGAGAAGTAAATGAAAGTACAATTGAATTAAAAATTGATGTGTTCTGATTCGTTCGTCCGTGTTGTGTTTAACTCTCGAAAATCAATACTTTACGACGAGAAGTCTAAATCTAGATTTACTTAGCAAATCTTCACGAGGCTACATATCCGTGAAACAAAAATAGAATTAGACTTTCGATATCTTAATATAGCACTTTCTTTTTTTTACAATTGAAAACTATTAAGAACACATCCAAAAAAAAAAAGAGCCACGCATCACTCATAATCGAACACGAAAAATGAATCAGAAATTTGAATTCCAATTTTTCGAATACCATTTCAACCCCTTCCACTATATAACCTTTTCCTAAGAATTCTGCTGAAAGAGGTAGTATCTCTAAGCTAATATCTCACATAATAATTAAACCAACCAACCAAAACGATTTATCAAAAATATTTCAACCATCTAATAAAACTAGTCGAACAATCTTCAAGCATACACTCGAATAACTATGGAATAACTATAGACCCGTCAAGTGGTGTCTAATAATACATCCGCCTGATAACTTCCGGTCCCCTTGCGCAACCTCGATCGAAACGAGCCAACGACTCGATTAATTTCGAAAAGATTGATTGATAAAATCGCACGGGAGCCAACGACAAAGGCGTTGAAAACCGAGTTTACCACCTTTTCGAGCAGTGGAATGCAGGGAACAAGAATAAGACCACCAACCGCGTCACTTTTCGCAGGATATCCCCCGTGAAAGGGTCGGCTCGATCATTAACGCGAAATAACTTTAGTTAGAGTATATACCGGGATCTACGAGAGAAACCGAGTAAATCGCCGCGCATTCTACAAAGGACTGGGATGTTATATTTAGTTTTGGCGCGGTCGTCCACTCTCTCGCGCATTTTCGGTCTTTTTGGAAAAGCTTCCGCCACGCAACGTTCAAAATACACCTCTCGCGCAGAGGGGTGAAGAAGAAGACTCGCCTACTTTGCGAAACGCGACGATTTTCGAGAATTGCTCTTTTCTCTTTCTCTCTCCCTTTTTTTTTAATTTCTTTCTCTCTTCTTCGTTCCGTTTCATACGGTTGTCATCAGATGATTTGTAAAATGTAAATATTTTGGATTCCACGAGGGTTGGTGGTAATAAGGATGGAATCGAGGGAATTTTGTTCTCTCTTTTTTTTTTTTGATGAAAACGAGATAAAAAAAAAGAATGTGTATCTTTCTTCTTATTAGTATCGATAATTATAATGGAGGATTGAATCATGTGAACAATTTGTGTTGAAAATTTGTTCCATACTTTAAATTTATCCTAGAATGTAGATTTTTTAATAATTTTAACGACCTTGCCAATATATATATCAAGATCATTGAATTTTATTTTAAATAATTGGTTAATGAAATGAGAATTTAATTCGAAGAACTTTATTCGCGTAATGTTATGCGAACAGCTCGGCGATCCATATCGCGAAAACCCACAAGTTTCCAATAAAACGAGTTTCACTCGCTCGTAGCAGCTCCACCACAGAACAGCTCTATCTGCATTCCAGTTCTAGCTTCGTAGCAATGAATTAACAAAATTGACGGCGTTGCGTAACACCCGATAAATCCGTAGTGATCCGTAGCTGCGATTCCGGCAGGAGTATGTGCAATTACACCGACCGAATCGCATCTACAACCGCTGCAAACTGTAATTCCATCAACACTGATGGACCATCATCCCGTGTAATCTACACGCTAAACGATCCTCGATCACCCAACAACCAGTCACGAAATTCTTAATAAATAGGGGGAGGGAGAAACGGATTTAGAAACTTTAGATTCTTCGTGATATTTTGTAATGTTTTTTTCCACAAGATCATTCGATAGAGTTTAATTATTTGGAAATAAATTATTATGTATGTTCTTACACTCGTGAATATCTATTACGCGTAATCACATTGCTAGAGGAATTACTATCGCAGAAAAATTATATTTAATTATAAACCGCGAAGGTTATATTTATTGAAATTGAGTGTATAACGAGGCTGAGTGTGATTACGAGGATATATATTTTCATGTAGATTCTTCAGATTTTAAGATTGACGGGATTAAAGAAAAAGAAATAGGAAATAGAATAGTTTACTTGACGATATGAAATAATAATAATTAGAGGAAAATACTTGGAAATTGTATATATATATATATGATTTAAAAGAGAAAAGAAACACTTATTAGAGAAGAAGTAAAATATGCACCAACCCAATAATTTCTCGACACAATAGAGATCATTTCGGCTAATTAAAATTAAGATCGTGAGATACGAGCTACGTACAAAGGCGGGAGATTGAACGGGAAATGAAGAAAAATCTGGTCGAGTTCTTTTGGGTTGATCGTCCAATTTATATGTTTTGTAGTTACGTTCATTTAGAGGAATTTCGTCCTGGTTGGAGAAAGTTCTTCGTCTGACACGATTATAAATTTCCATGTAGCCAGCATCGTTTCGAGGAGGAAATAGGTGTGAGAACATGTTCAAAAAGAGAGAGAGAGAGAGAGAGACCACGTTTAATTTGACGCGTGATTTTGATCAGAGTCAGAGTTAACTCATGCATTCTTTTGCATTATGATATCTTGGAGAGACCATTGCATTCCATTGCCGTTCGTGTGTTCTCATTCGTATTGATTATTTCGATCTCATAGAGATGGGGAAAATGCGATATAGGTGTAATAGGTTTGAAATTGGCACGAGAGTTGATGGAATGCACCGATCTGAAAAAAATTTATCGGGTGAAGGGTTTCGTTGAAGGCTTCGATGAGTGAAAGTGATTCGATATCTCTGCGTAAGAGATTTTTAATTGGAAGATGATTAAAATTAGATGTATAGTGTAAAAATATTAGATACAGAATTGATTAAAAATATTAAAAAGTTAATTGCAAAGAAAAGTATAAGTCTATAATTTCTTTGCTTGGGATCTTTTTTTCACTTAACGTACTCGAACTTTTGTTTCCTTTCATTCGTAAATAATTATACTGCAATAATTTGTTTCGTTTACCGAGTTATCTAAACGTATCATATCCATTTTATCTCGAAAGAAATAAAACTGTTCCAGTGATAACGAAAGACAAATTGACTTTTAATTCGTTAAAACCGCAGACACTGCAAGAGAATGATATCGTTATCCATATATATAAATATTGCAAAACCATCTGACAACGGAAATTTATAATTTAAACTAACACGTAGATATTACACGTATAATAACTTTATATGGTATATTTAGGTTCTGTATCGCTTAATTACTCCATAATATAATCTACGATGTACTCTAATATTTACAAGATTTTCACTTAAAAAAATGTTATTTCTTATTTATATTTTATTTATATATCAAGCACGAAACTTCACCAATTATCTTTCTTCGAATCTCAATATTCACCCTTTTCTAAATTCCTCACCAAATTCACTCATCGTCCAAATCTTAAATTAAACGAAAAATATAAAAAGAATTTACTTCAATAATCTTTTCTTCTTTTTCCAAAAAAAAAAAAAAAAAAAAAGAAAGGGAGAAACGAATTTCCATCTGTCAACAACAGATTTCTAAACATCCACCTAACTCTAGTACAGAACCAACAACGGCACGCTTAAAAGGATACACGGCTCAAAGTGTAAAACGTGTAACTCTGTGTCTTGCGTCGAGCATCAGCGCTTCAAGCATCAACGGCTCAAGCCTGGTTGAACGTGTTAAAAGCTGGTCAAACAATGACGTCGGACAGTTACGTACTGAAAACGAGAAACAGGAAGGATTACTTCCTGGCGATCGTTTCGTTCTACGAGGTCGCGTGTGCCGCGGCTATGATCAGTTCTTTGTTGATATCTATCCGGTGGATCAGGTTAATGCGAATGCGAAATGCATCGACCGACAGTAAAGCTTCCGCTTCTGGGACGATTAGTGGGATATTTAGCGTAATCACCTTTACGGATGATGGATGGTCCACCAGTTTATCCTTTGCATCGTTTATATTATTTAATTAGTCTTGCTGAATATTATTGGTTAAATAAGTTTGTGAACTATCCCAAATATACTTCATATAATAATATACAATATTAATGAAGTGTTTCTTCAATTGCAAAAATTATTGATTTTGCTCTAATAGGATTAATTATCCTCTTTGAGTTTTGAATATATTTTCACCTCTTTTTACAATTTCGTTTCGATCGATTTGCGAGCGAAATTTTCAAATTAAAACTGGTCTGATTCTTGATCCAACATCCGTCGATCGAATCGCAAGGGGTAAGGGGTTAAACATGGAACGGCCACCGGAAAGAAACGCGCCACTTTCGACCGCTGGTATCCGTGAGCGTACTACTTCCAGGACTGGGAGCCTGGGTCGTGCTAAAAGAGAATAATAGAACAGCCGAGAAAAACGAACGTCGCCTGAAAATACACGCCACTTTGAGGATTGACTCATGCAATAATTTATATTGCGTTCTCTCCCCTTCTCTCTCTCTCTCTTTCTCTTTCCGCCACTTTCTCTATCTTTCTTCCACCGATACTCGCCCGTACATTCGAACACACGTCGTACACTTTTCCCTTTTTCTCCATGGATCCTCTCTCTGTCTATCTTCCTCTCTATGCACCGACTATATTTAAGTGCAACGTACCACGCTTATGAGACAGAACGTTCCTCGTGGGTTACTGTCCTCTCCTCCGACTCCCCTTCGACCGCGTAAACGCCTTTACGCCATTTATATACCGCGTACAGAGGCGTCATATATGAGGCTATGCACGTGCACTTTGAGAATGTGAACGTGCACCATCACAAAGTTGCTTCATAATTTTCTCTCTCTCTCTCTCCTTTGACTTTTTCTCCTTTTTTGTAAACTTAACTTCTTCTTCTCCCGTGCGGTGCAACTTCCACCTCGTCATCATTACCATCATCGTCTACTTTTTTTCTTACGTATTTAACATTTAAACTTCTAAGATGCTCAAAGAGATTTTCTCTAGGATATATATGTTACAGGAGATCGTATATTGTTAATTAAACGATCTATAGTTAGTCTAGGGAATTTTTCAAAATGAATTCGCGGTTTCTGTGTGAAAATTCCAGTTTCTAAAAAATTATTAAACCCGATTAATATTTAACTTCTCAAAAATTAAATGATTACTTTATCTGAAGTATCGTGAAGAAAATTATAATTGATAAAGTTGATGGGTAAAAAACGAGTATTTTTAGAAAGAAATCACGAAATGATTTTGATAAAGTATTTCTGAGTTTGAGTTTGCTTTATATGCAATAGTGGAGAAAAAATTATAATTGACGAGGTTGTTAACTGTGCAAAATGTGTCGTGGGATGGTTGCACTATTTTGATTCATCGCTTTCAGGAAAGCTAGTGTGTTTCTGGAAACATGAAATAAAATTTCTAGACATATGCCCCTTCCCATGAAATTTATTTCTGACGCGCTAGACTGAAATATTCTATACGAGAGGAAGATACGAGATGAAACGTGTCCTGAACGAGATCATCGTATTTTTGATGATTTGTGAACACGCTATAGTTAATCACATTTTATTGTTTAATTATATGCAAGATTTAAAAACATATCCAAAAGAATCAATAAAAATTACGTGAATAAGCGTACATGATTTACGCCTCATAGTGTTCCGAACGAATGTGAAAACAATTTTTATCATAAAAATTGAAAAAAAAATTGTAAATTTTAAAATTTTCTAGACTTTTAAATAATATACTCGAAACGGAATATGTGCGCGTTAACTTTAATGAAAATCACGGGAAAAATGACGAAAGTTAATTAACGAAGCCTCTTCTCGATAAGAGAATCCTAAAAACCAATCAAGATTTCAAATTCCATTGCTCTGAAAAATATACTTTGGCGTTTCAACATCCAATACGATGTAATTTACGCCCTGGAAGAATCTTGTACGAGCTATAAAATGAGCAAGCACATCGAGGAAGAGAGAGGGAATACATGCAAGGAACGCGGACCGCACACGAGTCTAAGAATTCCAAATCACTATGGAATCACATCCGCCACATTTTCTGTGCTGAAAGAGGAAAATAAAATAAAAAAAAGGAGACGATAAAACAAGGACAATACCAAAAAAAAAAAAACCTAATTTCAACGTGATACACTAACAAATATCAAAATAAAATTTCACGAATAAACTTCGTCGATTATAATTTAACAAAAAGAAAAGAAAAGAATAAAGTATTTATAAAATTTTCTCGTAAATTGGAAACCAATTACCATACGTTCAAAACAATCCAATTAATTTAAGCACCTTCGTATTATTCTCGAGATCCGATATAGCACAGCAGCACCTGTATATCCCACCTCCGTTCCTCTTTACAGTCATCGTAATCTCAAGATTGCTTTCTTATCGATCGAGAGGAGTTTCCGGTTCGCGAGTCGCCGCGCAGGAAAACGCACTCCTCGCATTGCATTTTTTTCCGCCACGGTAATCACCGTTCCTTTACACGACGCCGTTTCATTGGACGCACGTGCACGAACGTAAAATGCACGAGAACGCGTTGAAAAGAAGGGCTTTTGCACGGTTCCCTTGGAGGCCGTGGGGATCCGTCGATATCCGGCACACGATATTCCACGAGGTGGAGGGAACCGGTTAAATATTCGATCGCGGCACAGTTTTTTTCAATGGGGCAGAATTTAGATAGTAGGCCGAGCCAGAAATGCAGCGCGATCTTTATTTATAGACAGTTGCATTCCCAGCCCGATTTTTTTAAAAGCCGCCTCTCTGATCTAATCCTTTCGGCGTTCTCTTCGCTTTAATTATTGCATCTCGATCATTTTGTGACGTTACATCGGGATACGAGTTTGGAAAACTTTGTGTCGTAATCAACGAACGTGAAATTTCATTTTTACGTCGCGTTCATTCGCTTCGATCTTCGAAAATCTTTTTCTTTTAACGCCTAAGTTTTATTCTCTGTTATTTAATAAATGTTATTATTTTTTTTATATATAATATAAAATAAATCGTTAATGTAATGTGATTTTTAGGAGGAAATCTTCTTACTTTCTGAGATTTTGATAAATTTTAAAAATCGAAGTTTCAACACGTATGTAGGAAACAGATAGAAACTAGAACTGATTTAAAATTTATCTATCATTCCATCAAATCAATTTATGGTTCCAAGAATCTGTTATTATAGTAGGAAAAAAAAGTTTTTATATATAAATTCCAACAACTGCGCAACATCAAGCGCATAGAAAACGTCTCGTATATATGCATAGTAAGTACCTCTCATGCGGAAACGCGCATACTAGACGAGACGACGTCATTGTTATCTTGTTATATTGACAGTAAGATCGCCGCACGCTATATTCTTCTTCGATTCCTTTGCGGAATGGAAAGTCGATTGTATCTCGGAAAATTACAAAACTAGTTACGAAATTTCAGTTTTCTCCGCGGAAAAGCTGAATTGCATACTTAAAGATTGCAGAAAATTTTCTTTCTTTCAGAACTCGTCAAATTTTTTATTTTTTCGTTCACATCTATTAAGATATTTTTGTCAAGGCAAGAGAAAAAAGCCAAACTCGTTAGAATTCAATAATGTTACTTAAAGTTTTCTATCATACTAAACTTTATACGATATAAAATATCCGAAAGAGCAATTAACGATATATATTTTTCAAAATTTTGATACAATTTAAGTAATACATTATAAAAACTTGAGTATTCGATAATCCAAAGAATAACATAAGATCTAAGACACTTAAGAACCGTCGAATCGATCAAATTTTGATTGAATTTTCAATTCAATAATTAATTTCTGTAATTCCTTGTAAAAACAGACAACACATTCTTTTATTAAAATCGAACGTAATCAGATACGTAATTATTTTCATTAATTCTAAACAGTTAAGTTTAATTGAACATATCGCGACATTGAAAAAGAATCGTAGAATCGTAGAGATTCAGAACACGATAGAGTTAAATGTGAATGGCCGACGAGGTGACCATTCGATTTCGTCGATGAATGCAAATATTTGTGTTCGATCGGCTCCTTTCCGGTTTTGACATCGGTGCACGTGCACAGAGGACCTCTCGGCTTCCTGCCGCGTCCCCGATATATTTTTAAAAGCGTGAATCTCCGTCGCCTCCGTAGAGAAATCTCACCGCGTCTCGATTATTTCAGGAATAAGTAGATCCAACTAGAGGCGGAGGTTGGCTGATGAGTTTTACCAGGCTAATTGCACGACGTCCGACGCTTAATTGCGAGTCATCTCGTTACCGATGACTACTTCCTTCGTTTAAAATCTTCTCTGAAAAATCTTGTTTATAGTAATTGAAATACGATTCGATCCTCGTACACGCAAAATTTTTTGACATCGTACAACGTCGTGATTCTAATGTTCCAATAATAGAACTGCAATCTTGGAATGGAGATTGACAACGAGCGTCGGTGATTTAATTGGATTTTAAAATTTTTTGATGAGAAGATAAGAAATTTCAATGAAAAAAAGGAAAAAAGTATCTAAATATTGGCATAAAGATTAATGGAATCGGATGATGAAGATTTGGAAAATAGTTTTGTTGCGACTCGAAAGATAGAAAGCATTTTGGATAAAATTCATGATCTGGTATTTGTTCGATTTGATCGAGGATAAAAATGTGCGATATGAAATTGCATAAATAAGGCAAGTGGGGATTGGCAATGAACTCAAGATCACGAATAATATGTAATCTCGTTAAAAATTTGAAAAAAAACTTTTCCCTTATCGAACGATTTATATAATTTTAAAATGAATTTCAAATCAATTTATTATTCCAAATTTAAATTGCTTCTTGCCTTACAACAGATACAATTTAATACAAATTTAATTTGTATTTAAATTAGTAGAAGTATTTTTATGATTGAGAATACTTTTTACGATTGAATTCGTGCATGATTCATAAACAGAATATAAATTTTGAAATTTAAAAAAAAAAATCAATAAATCGACACGCACGGTTAATAATAAACTCTTCTCGTCTAGTTTCCTAATTATATACCGAGAATACCCAGAATCTCTCGACCTCTTAATGCATTCTATTATAGACGACAAGGAAGCATCGAGACACGGGAAAATTCCGGGAAAATCTTTTCAAAGAAATTCGCTATATTTTATTTCACAGAGATATGATCAGAGAATTTGTGAACACGCGCGAGAAGTGAAACTCTCTCAAGCATGTTGGATCTCGGCTCATACTCGTACATCACTATTAAACTTTTATCAGACGGAATTACATACTACGTGTTGGAATCACGGATTAAAATTGATGAATCATTGCGTTATAATTGCAACGTTATCTGGCAAACGGTTGTCGCCTCAATTGCCAGATGCAAGATCGTGGTTACTATAAAGTTAGCAAACGATTTTAAAAATTCAAATTTCCCCAGAAGAAATTCCTTTTGGAATACCGTAAAACAAATTTTAATTCGATTACACTTGTGATTTAATTTAAACTATATGAATAAACCGAAACGAAGAAGAAAGTATACACGAAAGAAAATAAGATCTCACAATCTACCGCTATCATTGAAATTATCTACACGATATAAATAATAGAAGATACTTCAATTGTAAGAGTATAGCAAAACGTTCCAAAAGAATAAATTCTTCTTTTATTTAATGGAAGTGAATTACAATACTCCTTTCAAATATCACATCATTAATCTCAATTCTCTAATGTTCGTGTCCAAACATCTATACACAGCCAAGAACTATTTCAATTCCATCGAAAGGTTAATTCATCTTTCAATCGAGAAGCCAAATGTATCGGTGAAGTTCGATACACCCTCGCCAAACACACCACCGTGTTTTTTCAATTCGCGGCCACGCACAAGCGGACAAGCATGCTTTTGCCTTACCTTCGGGCAAAGGATGTAGAGTCACCGCCGTTGACAAACGTCCGCTTCCCGTAGAAACGAGATGCGGCGCTTCCGTTTGCACTCGCAACGCCCGCCCAGCCTCGCGCACCTCAAGACCGGCGGTCGCCATGCCTGCACAGAAGAAAAAGAAAATTAGTGGAAAAGTTATAATAAAGTATTGAGATTAATCATACAAATTGTGTCGCGAGTTATAATTCACGAAGGGTGTATTAACTTCGCGGATACTTTTCGGATACTTTATTGAATTGTTGCAAAATTTTTCTTATTATCTTATCCTTTATATCATTGAAAGATAATATTATTTCCGATTCCTCAATTTTTCTTTCTATTATTTTAAAACACGTGGAGAAAAAAGACTATTAAAATCGGATATCTTTTGAAAACACTTCTCCGTTTAACGTTCCATTTAACGATTGCTGCATTAAATTAAAGATAAGTACTTTCTCAGGACTTTTTCGAAGTCCAGCCAAAAAAAAAAAAAAGAAAAAAATGGTAGTTCGCAAAGGATCAAAGTGAAAGAGGAGAGATTGTATTTCAATGTCACCGAATTCGTGATCGTACAATCGATTCCAATTGCTCGCCCTATACATCTAGAAAACCACGACGTTTTTATTCGTATTACGGCCCTTCATATTTTTCAATTTAAAAATTATAAAGGAGAGGAGGATGCACGGCGCCACGGTATCAATGTCAGATTTGCGCCGATGCCGGGACACGAAAATTATGCAGGCATCGGGATCACGTTGAAAAAGAAAAAAAAAAAAAAAAAAGAAAAAATAAAAAAAAAAGAAAAAGGAAGAAGATCCTCTTCTCACGTTCGTGGCACAAGTTGTGCGCCTCCTCCGCGCGGCGTGTACCCACTAATTTATCATGACCCGTGACTCCAGAGAGGCGAGGAGGAGGGAGGGAGGCGGAGGAGAGGGATAAGAAAAAGAAGGGAACGAATATAACAGAAAAAGAATCCCGGCCATCCCGAGGAGACCGGTTCTTCTTTCCTCTCGTTCTTCTGCCCCGTCCCTTCTTCTTCGTCACTTATTTTTCTCGTCTCGCGCGCGGTAAATCGATCTCATCCCCGCGTCTTCGACAAGATCGAATTCGTTATGCTTGGAGATCGGTAATAGTAAAATCTGGGAATAAACGGCATGATTGAAATTGGCATTTCCGAACGCGTTTAAGGGGATCGTTCGATCTTCCCATCCTGTTGCAAAAAAGGGATCAAAGAGATATGCGTTATAGTTGCAATTTATTGTGATTATTATTATTACTTTTGATATGTAATGAATAATATGAAGAGAGGATTTTGGATAATTTTTCGATTTGTCGAAAATCGTTATTTTATTTCAATTTATTCTTTACGCGTTCAAGTAATTTATATGTATGAACGAGAAATATATAATTTCTACAAATAAGAAATGTATATGTACATGTACAGTTTCGTTTAAATATAATTAACATATTCATTTAGATGTATGAAAATACTTGACAATTTTCAAGTGATTGAATTCTTCAAGAGTTTTCACTTTGCAGGATTTTCCGAGTGCTTGAGAGCTGGATTCGAGGAAATGCTTCAAACGCTTTTAAATTCCAGGAACTTGTTAAACCATTGTGGTAACTCAAAACGTGTATTTTTGAATACTTATTCTAGTCTTTACCTGTCTTGTTAAACGTAAATTTAACATGATCTTTGTTTGAAACTCTTTGACAAATAATTCAAATATTATTAATCAATAAATTATTATATAATTATAAAAATGCTGTTTCCTTCATTTCTACTTTAAAATTTCAAAAATTTCATTATTGGCAATCTTTTTAAAATCATATTAAACAATTGGAAAATCCTTTCTATAGAATATATAATACCTCGTGATAATAAAAATATTCAAATGAAGTTTTACAATTTCGTGGATACGAGTAGATCACACGTAAGGATAACTCGAGTAAGAAGGCATTATTTCCTCATGTCGGAGCACGATAGGCAAAGTTCAACGGGACAGTCTAGCGTAATGCGCTTAATTAAAGTTGTTTCAACTCGTTAAGATCGTTCGCACGGGATGAACAACCCTATAAACGGCGGCAATTCGTCGACAACTGGAACGACAGTTTTCATCGTAGAACTTCGTTTTCATCGAATCTTCCTCGTGTTGAGAATTCACTTCGTTCTAGTTATATTCCGTTCACGCAACGTCCAATAAAAGAAATTTTTTCATTGTGTTTCTTCTTTGTTTGAAATTCCAAATCAATTGGATTTTTCAAGACAAGTATTGTGTATTTTTAATAGTATACAGTTTGTTGATAATTTAATTGGTGTATCGATGATTATCTCAGTTATTTTTCAGTATTCCGTGCTATATCCAAATTCTTTAATTAATCTTTAGGATTGCTTATTACGAAACGAAATTCAAATTGATCAATTTAACAGTGTATTAATTGATGATATGTAAGTAATCGATCCCTTCTTAGGAATTAATATTATTAATCATATTAAAAGCACGATAAGATAATATTTCATCTCGTGATTAATCGACAGATAGAAATATTATTCGAAAAATCATTGCTATCTTTTACAAGATAAATGCTTGATTATATTTATTCCATTAATTGTATTTATGAATTATATTCAAAAATATTTATTGTTTTTATTATTCAAACATGTTGCTGAAAAGATTCTTGTATCTTCCGACAACAAAATATATATATATATATATATATTATTTTTAAGTAATAGTTGTCAGTTTTTCCATACAATATTTTAAGTTTTGAAAAAGAAAGTGTCCTACATATTCTAATATTACTCCAAGTATTCGAAGAATTATGAAGAGAAAACATAATCTTGGATATAGTAATTTCTTCTAGTATTTACATCCTCGATCATTTAAAAAATGTAAACATATTGGAAAATTTAAAAGGAAAACGAAGACGCAACTGTGCATTCCATTGATATTTTTCTGTGTAAAGTCAACAAAGTGGATTATTTTTAATCGTCCAGCTTAATTCCTTGCTATTTTCGAATAACTAAGAATGATATTTCATATTATTTCAACTCGGCTCTGACCTCTTTTTTTTATGTAAACGAAGAAATTAAAGGAGATTAAAAGTAGAATAAAAGTGAAAGATGCTGTTTCATGTTCAAGATCCGAGCAATCAGAGAACAATAGATAGATTTTTTGAATTAGACATTAACATGTATCTTATGATTTCATCATATCTTAAGTTCTTTTTGAAATAAAAAATAATTATTACATATTACGTACGATTAATATTTTTGTATATTTCTGTTATACATCTTGAATGAATAGAAATTTACAAATATGTGGAAGATTTTTAATCAAAGAAGGCAATATTGAAAAATAACGAATACCGGTTAAAAGGAAGGACACGCGTAAAATCATCATTGTTTATTATCACACCCTAAAAATTACGCGTTTCATGTGCTACTAATTATACATTCCTGTAGGATGAGCGTGCCTCGAACCACGAAGCAATTTTGTTTTTTCTTCGACAGTTTACGAGCGTATTTTCGTAACGAAACAGCGCACGCAATAACCGGATGCTTTTTTTTTCCCGGTTGAATTTTTCCAACCCTCCTTCCCCTTTCCTCCTCCTCCTCCTCCTCGCTGATAATAATCCGAAAAGGAACGCGTATACGCAATTTCGTGGAAGACTCTCTTCTGATACGGATAACTATTCCAGCCGATCTTGCTCTGGCTCGTGTTTCCGCTGCTCTGTTTCTTTATTCGAAGATAGAACGCCATCCATCTCGTATTTCTAATGTCGAAAGCGCTCGAGAAATGCGATAGCTGGGGTTTCGAGCTGTTTGCGTGTTCCTCCTCTTCAACGATAATCGATTCATCCCTTTCTTCGATGCAGATTCGATAAAAAATAAGAAGATTTTTGCTTTGGACGAGCAACAATTTTTTATATTGATATACATTATTTTAATCATTTTCTGCGATCTGGGTTGCACTGATTGAATTAATATTATCGGTAAAAGTGTTTTGCAAAGCGTCGCTCAAATTTTGCTCGAGAAATCGTAAAAAGTAAGAAGTTCGAAGAGAAAAAGTTGCGTACGATTTATCTTATGTAAATAAAAATATAACATTTTAATTACCAAGAATACAAGAAGTCGTAATTTAAAAATTGTCAAGAGTGTGCAGCTGCTCGATAACATCGGTTCGATGCTTCAAACCTTTCAAACTCTTTTATTAACGGAACGGAGGGAGACACACCTGCCCGTTCGCAGGTGAGTTCAGGTAAGGACAAAATTATCCTAGCACGCAATTTCTGCACTTCCCCCAGAACGACTTTTCTTTCTACAAACCGCTATATTCGGCCGGTAACAACGTTGACAATTAAATAATATCTTCTTCTCCTTAAATAAAACATCCGCCCGCTTGCGTGTCACAATGTTCTGTTCTTTAATTCCGCGATGCTCTTACTTTTTCCAACCAATTCAATTGTGTTCAAATGAAACCGAAATATATTTAATTTAAAAATTTATAATTAAAATTAACACGTGCATTGAATCGTTCCACGATTCGCTATATTTTATTAAAACTCTATATTTTCCTCGTAACGACGTCAAAGATTCCAAAAGAGATGAGGGAGGAGGAGGAGAACACGTGTTTTTCACGCGAAGTTCTTTGTACTCTCGTTTTCCTTTCAGCTAGACGAAACGAGACTACGGCAAAAAAAGAAACAGAAACGCGCTGTTGTTGAAAGAGAGGTCGTAAGTGGCGAGATTGATCCCAAGTACGAGTTTTCGAGATTACATGCGCGGTTCTTGAGAATCAAAGTATCGAGAGAGGTGTTTCGAAGTGGGAGGTGATTAATCTCGCTTCGTGCTAATAATTTTACGAGAAAGATACGCAGCAGAAAAATTAACAGTGTGCTTTTGAAAAGTGGGTCGATTAAAGAGGCTCGCAAAGTGTATCTTGTTTTTCTTGAATTAAACGACATAGTTGTGTGAAATGTTTAACAAGTATGATGATGATTCATGCACAATGAACATGAATATATGATGATATATATTTTTAATCTGAAATTTAAATCTTCTTTTTTTTTTTTCCGAAAAGTTTTTTGATTAAAATATATAACATAAACTTTGTGTGAGAACTTTCGTTCACGACTGGAAATTCTTTCTTCTCGAAAAACCAAGCAAAATCTGGCTATATAGAAACAAGAAGAATAACAAACAGATTACGATGAAGATTGAGCGAAACCATAAAGGCTTGCACTATACATTATCTAATGCTCGAACGCTTTGTCGAGAAAATAATTAAAAATATTTTGAAAATTGTTTTATCTGTCGTATAAAATTTCAGATGAAAATATTAATAGATATCGATGAATATTAATATTGTTGTCTGATTTAGATTATCCCTAAGATCGTTTTACAAGTTTGTTGAATAGATAATTCTAGCAAGCAATCTATTTTAATAAATGTTTGGAGTTGTTTTCTAGCATTAGATGCATTCGCATCGATGAATCATTATTTTTTTAATATATCTAGTTATTTACAAATGATAAGTTACGATCGAAATTATTTAAGGCAAAATAAGATACGTCATTATCTGAGAAGATATTGTCATTTTCTTTTTTCTTCAAATTTTATAACATATAAACGATATCGAAAACAAATATATTATCAATACTATTAATCTTATCATTATTACTAATACTATCGATTTGAAAAACAAAAATTCTTTTCTAATACGATTCGATAAGTAAAATTCAAATATACGAATTAACGCTATCGATATTATTAATAATAAAACAATATAATTTTAATAGTATTTTTTAATACATTGATAATAAAATAAAATTATTTGTTTGTTCCTTCTTTCAATGTATCACGCAATAAAGAAAACTTTATAAAATACAATACGGTGAGCATACTTCAAACAAAAATCAAATTTTATTTACCGTCTCAAAAATTAGAATACATAACCAGAGATATCAAACTCCTTCAAAAATCAAAGAAGAACGATCAACCTAAATCAAATCTTGCATCTATCGTATTCAATAAACTCGAAAATTAACGTAAATTCCATTCCAACCACTCAAAGATACCCCACATAATCGTCAAACTACCCCAAATTAAACAAGATGAAATACGACGTTTAACGTTTCAATCCCCATATACCTATCTATCTATCTCACTACCATTCCATTTCCACGAAAATAAGATAAAATAGCCCGCGTTACCGCAAACACCGCACGCTCGCCACGCGAAGATTTAATTACTCGACCTTCGCGTCTTTCTCGAAGAGCCCGGATGATGAAAAGCCGGGGATAGAAAGCCGCGTATTGAAACGATACTACGATTCATCCTCGAACCCGATGCGGGCCCGCGTTTTACATTGAAACGTGGGGCCAGAGTGGGAGGGCGTAGGCGCGACACTTTGAGCCGGCTTCCACGTTCAGCTGCGAAAGGAGACGTCCGTGGCAAAAAAAGCCACGACCGACCCGGGGCACGGCGAAAGGGGGCCAACAGAAGAGGAGAAGGAGGAGGAGACCAGGCGGAGGGGCGCGTGTCGCCTCTGCGGCCTCGTGAAACTGTGTTCGCACGGAACAAGTGTTACACGATGAGATAACGCTACTTATGCTTTATGTAATGGGTTCTCGCTTTCGTTATCGCTCTCGAGCTTTCACGAACCGGAAACCGGCGGTCAAATATAACAGTGATAAATATTGGTTGGCTGGTAATTACGTTGGTTGGTTGGATACGGGGTGAGAAGTGATTGTTCTTTTTTTTTTCTTCTTCTTTTTTCTTCTTAAATTAATTCGAGCGAAAATTTATTGAATTTATTGATTGAAATTGATCTAGCAATTGATAGAAATACGAGGCTGAACAAATTGGTTTCCTACTTGATGATATTTATTGTATTTTATTGTACGAATGATTGTTTGGAAATAGTAGTATTTTTTTTTTTTTTTTTTGAGCGTGTATTTTAGACTTTGTGGAGAGATTGACGTTTCACGATGGAATTTTCACGGGGCCGATAAGATTCGAGATAACGAAGGTATTTTGTTTAGTCAGTTGGGGATTTGAGCGTTAATTGGTTTTTCTTTTTGGAGTGGATGATTTATTATATATGGAAGAAGGACTGAAGAGCGTTTAGGAATACGTATTATACATGTACATGTTACATATTAATATGTATCTTAATTCTTATTATAACGTGTCAATAATATTAATAATTGAATTAAATTGAAATTTGTGTATGGAGAAAATATGGGAAAAATATCGAAATCAATTTTGTATATGTATATTTAAAAAGATTTTTATGAAATATTACTTCGATGATTTTGAATTATTTATAAAACTGATTGGGGATCTCGATGACAGCTTGATTATAGTGAGTGTTTATAATAAGCACATTAAATGAAATATTTATTTCTCTCAATCCATAATCCAACGATTGATATTCTAAAATTGAAAGTTTAGATTTCATCGTTAATCATAGAAATCTGTTTATCGATGGAATAAAATTAACAGATAAAATGAGTAATCATGAAATCTCAACGAGATTAATTGTTATATAAATCGAGTTATCAAAGAAAAATATAGAAAATAGATTAACACTGGAATTAGTAATAATAAAATTCAATTAGAATATTTTGAATGTTCAACAATTTCATGGAAACGTCGTTATTTTAAAATAATAATAATAATTATTCGATTATTTAGAAAGAATTTTTAACATCCAAAAAATAAGATTCGTCTACTTGACACGAAAATGTAAAATAATTGCCCGTAAATAGATAAAGAGTCATCCCTGAATGATTAAATTAAATATTCAACAAAATGCAGAATTATACACGTAACAAATGTTAAAAAAAAAAAAAAAAAAAAATTCTCTGTATAAATCACCAGTCGAGCGTCCTTCTGTAGTACACGAATTGCTAAAAAGGCAATCGAGAGTACTATCGAGGTGAAATATCTCAATATAGCAACGTGCGTCGCTATATTGAGCTGGTCTTTGTCAATGACAACGTCCAATGAATTCCTTATTAGGTGGGCTGCCATATCAAGCAGAATCGATTACGTTTGACATCGAATCTTCCTTAGGCTGTATTATACCCTACATCTTCGTTTCAATACTGTGATGAACTTTGTCCAATTGAAATTTTTTATTTTCTCAGAAATGATAAACAGGAGCTTGTGCAACAGTTCACACACGAGCAGTTAAATAATATTTTCTTAAATTTTCGAAAATTGCTTTTTAAATGCATTGCATTATATGTATTTCTCTCACGTATCGCAGTCAATCGAACATTTACAAAATAGATATAGATTCGTGCGCTCCCAAAATCTCAAGATCCAAGTCACAATTTCATTCCAGATTCGATACACCTTCCTACGAGTAAGCACAATCCTCTCTGAATCTAAATCAACAGATTCAGAAGTTTCAAGATTCAATAAAGATTTCAAAAAAAAAAAAAAAAAAAAAAGAAAAGCCTTAACAATTTCAAGTTAAGTTTGAAGAGCTCCTTTACAAATGTCTGTTTTGCATAAGCAGATTTTTTTTCTTTAATTTTCAACAAGTGAAAAATAAAAGCCAGAAAGATAATCCTCTTATTTTGGCTTAAAGAATCTTTTTTTCACCTGCTAGCCAAACATTTTACATCTACACAAAAGTATACTCTTGCATATATTATATATAATAAAATACAGATATTCAAATATCCTTAGAAAAATTTTTTCTCTCCATTCTTCCATTTATCCATTTCGAAATTCTATCCTCTGATTGATAGTCCCTGGAAGGCAGGCAGCGCATAAAAGCGCATCTTCTCGCGTGCTCACGCCACCAGAGCGGATGTTCTATATGCGGAGGACCGGACGCGAGTACCTGACGCGCTCCTCGATCGTCGCAGTAAAACCGTTTCTGTAAATAAACTCGTATCTGTCAGAGAAGGGCACACAAGGGGATCCTTTTTGCCCCCTCCTTTATATTGTTCCGGCGAAATTACCAGAAAGGCAACCACGAACACGCCTGGTTAAAACTGTTTCCCGCTGTTTTTTTGCACCTCTGCTCCACCCTTTTTTACCGCCTAATGAACCTTAACGACGCGGTTTCCATTTCGTAATTCCGCGCGGCTCGATTGGATGGATCCTTTTTTGGGTGGAAAATTCCGTGTATTAGTTGATGAGTTTATCGAGGGAACGAAGTGAATCGTTAAATTTAGAATCGAATGCGAAATGGAATATGGTGGAAGAGATGGAGGTGTGAGTGATTGAGACACGACGTGCTTTTGATTGAATTAGAAATATAGAGGATATTGCATTGTAGATGTTAGCTTGTAATATTTGTTATTGTTTATTGTTAGTTTATATTTTGTAATGATCGAAGAAGAATCATGCGATATGAATTTTTAATTTGGTGAAATGTGTCATACTTTAAATAGCATGATAACAAATTTTTTAATATCTACAAAAGTTTATCGAAAGTAATTTTATATATTCGATGTCTTGTTCATCGATGTCGGATCAAACTGAATTTATCGAATTTTAATATTTAGGACACGATGATGTCTTCAACGTGTAATTAAACGCCTTGACCTCATTGTAACACCGAACCCGTACGAACGCCCGTACGAACCCGCATCCTGCTCGCTCGAGGAAGGAAATGTCATTCGCATCGTCTCTCTTTGTGTCTTCTATTTCATCTCGCTGCATTCCAATTAAACCGTTCAATTGCAAACCTCAAGAGAATCGTTCTATTGCGATTGATGATTAAAGAAATTTAATTTTTTCTATCCAGTGGATTCAAACGGAAACGATATTTTTGATTGAACGATGTGAAAAGTTATCATTAAATGGATATACAAGGAAAATTGTTTGAGGAAAATATTTCGAGAAATTGGTGGAATCAATCATTAATATTTTCCTTTTTAAATGTCACATTTTAACGAGACTTTATGAAATTAAAAATTTTGTTGCTTTTGTATTTTTTACAAAAAAAAAAAAAAAAAGAAATATCTCGATCTCAGCAATTGAAAATCTTCTTGTCATGTCTTTTATATTTACGGATTGACTCGATTTGAAATCAGATTTAAAAATTTCCTCCTCAATTTAAAAATTTCAATAGAAAATCGTGCGCCATTAAGTTATCAACGAATAAAAAAACTTGCAATCTACAATCCATGATCCAGAATCAGGTGAAAATTTCAATGTATTTTCTCTCTCTTAAAGCGGCAACTTTCGATCAATAAAATTCACTTGTTGCCCTAAGCAACGTTCAACTGCAGACCACATCAAATGCCCGTACAAAGATAAAACGGTTATCAAGAATATTGCGACTGTAATTCAAACTTGGCAAACCGTTTAATTTCAGTCGGTTATCGTTCGAATACCTCTCATTAAAGACTTTCACATCGGGTCAGCGATATCTTTCCACGAAAAATTTACTTTCCTTTCCACTATCGATTTCCGCGAAGACTCGTTTCTTCGGATCCCTGATACATATCCTCCCACGATAACTAGCTAAATATTATGCTATGCTTCGAGTCGCAAAAAGCAGACATTATGAGTCATTGAATCCCCGTTAAATATATATAATCGTACTGCAATTCAAAGAACTTAGACAATGAAAGAAAAAAAATTAATCTTTCATCTTAATTTGCCAATTAAGTTAGGTTCTTGGCACTTGTTATATATCTGTATAAATGAAAAGAAACGACAATAATCATTATTACAAAATTTGGAAGAAGGGACTTTTTTAAAATGTTTCTAATAAATAACTGTATATAATTTTAAGTTGCCGTTAATTAATTAATTAATGTAGAAAAATTACTGTAGAAAATTCTCTAACGATTTAGAACGTTCTAAATATTTAGCAAGATCATCTTTCCACTAATTTCAATGTTGGTAAAAAATAAACGAAAAATTATTTAAATCTTATTTTGATATATCTATTATAGGTAATTGAGGATGGATGCTTCGTTCAATCAAGTTAGTGTTTATCGTAACTTGTCAATTCGATGCTATACTATTAAGTGAACCATAATTGTGACTATGGGATATAATTGTATACCATTAGATTGAAAGCTGATCTTTATTATCTCGAGAATTCCTCTTTGATCCACTACGAGGCTGGATCGAGGAAATCGTGATACAATCACGTATGGCAATACTGGTAAACGTTTATGCACAAGTGTTAATTGTCGTTAATAAGAAACGAACGTTGACCCAGTGACTAGCTACAGTTCGTATCAAAAACTGTGCCAATTAGATAATGGATTACGTCAGTTCGCGAGTATGTATCAATCTCCTTGAAAACGATGAAAAATTATTCGCGTCGCAAGTCAAGGAATTTAACAATGATTTCAATCTGCGATTAATATCCGCAAAATTACTTCGTCGCGACAAACGTGAAACAAAATATCTATTAAAATAAAAAAAAGTAACGAAAAAATTGTCAGATTCGAGGTATATTTTTTTGAAGCCACTTGAAAAAACTTTCATCGAAATACTTTTAACCCTGGCTGTCGAGGAGCCGTGTTAACGACCTTTCGGTAAAATGAACTGGCTTTTGCTCCGAGATCGTAAAGCTGTCTGCTCTCATAACGGTGCCGGTGACACCTTTGCGCCCTGTAACTTTTATCTCGTGACGAAATAAGCTGTCTGGACAAGAGGGAAGCGGGAATTTCAAATTTTACGACGCCGGAATGGAGGACCTCTTGCATTACTTATCTCGTCTCGCGCGTTAAAATCCCCGCTTATTATGGAAGTGAATTGAACAGTTTCCAACTGGAAGCTTCGCAATATTTGCAGCCGTAAAAAAAATGTTCAACCATTTATCCCGCGCATTATATTTTATGCCCCAAACTTTTTCTTATTTCCTTGTTTCAATGATGCATACGTAAGTAAGTGGTTTAATTTAACGCGATACGATATTCACGTTTCAACGCGTGAATATTCGAAACTCTTGCTGCATAATAAAATGAAACTATCAAAGAAACTTTTCTATTTCTATTAACTCTTTCGCTACAAGTCGTATCAAAAATGTGCACGGTTTCTCGAAGAAAAATCGTTCCTTTGACGGTGTTTATAAAAAAATTAACGATAAAAATATCGATGCTACATTTCTTCAGAAAAATACTCGATGTGCAATAACCCCAATCGTAATATCGTCAACTCGTCATGTAGTAGCGAAAGGGTTAAAGAACAATGTGAAAAAGAATTACAAAAAAGTATATATATATCTCCTTTAAAATTTTTAAAATCCCTCACTGAACTTTGAGAAAGAAACAGAGAATCTCTCTTCGCAAAGATCGCTCTAAAATCTCGCCACGTACGCGTTTCTATTTCCCCCGAGACGTGCACCCTTTCCCTTCGTTCCCACCACTAAAAAGTCACCCTATCAGGGAGGACGACACCGTACACCGTATCCGTGCTCGCTTCCGCGATCATCTTATGCCCAAGTATCACCGATACCGACAGTAACGGGTGACCAACGGGGAACAAATTGACATGCGGCTAGTTGGCCTGCATAACTGTGGCCTCTGAGACCGCAGCATTCTTCCAACGGATTATCATTATCGGCCTTCGTGATACTCAATGAATATCCAATGACTCGGTGTTACGTGGTAATACGGTGGTGATGGTGGTGTACACACGCGAGCGATCGATACGTGATGGTGTTGCGGCGTTCGTCGCTCCGTGACTTTTCATCCGTGATCAGGAAATTACCGTTCGATTAATCCTGCTGCGACGATGGATGATGGATCGATCGGAATTATCGATGATGAAAGTTACGCGACCTCTTTTTCGCTCTTGGTTCGGATTGGCTCGATATCGATAATTTTCTGATAATAAAACTTGTAATCCTGGAGTGTGAATTAATAGGGGATACGTATGTCGAGGAATGACGAGAGGACGGCAAATTTCGAGTTTTGAGTTTCCTTGTCTAAGGTGAATAGTTTGATTTTTAGAAATGTTTGGTAAGTGATCTTCATTTTGCATTTTTATTGATACACCTCAATGCGAATATAATCTACGACACGATGATCAAATGTGTTTGGTTGATTAATCGAGTATTATTGATCAAAATTTCCAAGAATTATCGAAAAGTTTTTAACATTGGATAGATACAACTTATATTACGTTTCATCCATACGATTTCTTAAGATCTTCAAATTGTTTCTATTCGATCCAATTAAAATTCTTCTGAATTTTATCATTTTATCATCGAACCAGCAATCAAATATCGATGATCACTGACTTGTCATTATTATATCATGACTTGAGATCTTTTTTAAAAACTCACTTAAACACGGAGAGGAACAGAGATGTCGTATTACATTCATCCTTGGATCGCTTCCCCCGTATGGCGATTAAATAGGCGAAATCCCGGCATTCGCGTCGATGTTTTGCCACGAGTTTCGGGAAAATCTTTCGATCGTCGCGGCGAAATTTCATTCATGTTCGACAAGCGTCGATGAAAGACTGGAATGCGAATTGCTTTTCGAGAAATCGATGGAACAACGAGCGTAGGTATTTAATAAACTAGCGACGAAGAAACGTGGGCGAAAGTTTTGGCGATCGTTCTCTCATCGTCATCGTACATCGTGTTCGTATCAATCGTCCCACATTTCAAATAATCATCGATTCAAGCGAGAAGAAAAGTGTTTTCGATTTGCGATAATTGTTAATCGGTTCAAGTTTCAGACTGTTTTATCGTTAAATTTACAAGAGGAAATATTTGAACAGTTTGGAAATTAAAGGGTTGAAACTTAAAAATTTGTAAGAATATGGAAAATATAAGGGAAGAGTTGAAAGTAAAGAGAATTTTAAACATGGCGAATCGAAGTTTAAAAAATTCGAAAGATTAAGAAAATTACGGATTCGATTAATCTGAAGATTAGAAATTGATTTTCGATCGCGTTGAGTTATATGCGTGAATTAAGCAAGATTGAACAGGCGTGATCCTTCTGAGGAATAAAAAAAAAAAAAAGAAATCCTTTCGAAATTTTTAATTCGCATAAATAAGCACCTTTTACCTTCAATTTTACGAGCCATTGAAATCTTTACCCGATTAATTCATTCGTGACACTATTGTCTTCGTACAACAAAGTATTTAAATCATCCAGGTATTCAAGTGCAATGATTAATAATAACAGTGAAAATTCATTGTGCCATACAGAACAGGTTTCCCTATCTCTCGATCGTTTCTTAATATCAGATCGAGCATTTTGCTGCATTGTATATCCGTGAAGATCGATTGAATTATAATAATACACGATTTCTTATGATTATTAAAGACCGTAATATTTTTTTCCATCGTTTCAGACAAATGATGTCGAATGAATTACGAACGTCACGATTAAATCTGAATATCTGTATTATTTATCTAATTAAATATTTATCTTCCTTGGTACAGTTTTATTTTTTTTACTAAAATATTTCACGACTTTTAATTCATTAGATATAAGTGATTGATAAAATTTCAAACGATAAATAATACAAATAAATACGAACGTGTACATATATTATTCTCATAGAGAATAATATTTGTGTGTATATAAATATAAATGCATAGGTAGATAATTACTTATAGTGCATATTTTATAGAACGAAACGTGTTTGGAATTTTTCCAACAGAATTTTTACACAGCTTATCATTTTGTAGATAAAGCTGTGAATTATCTCTGTATAATGTTCCTGCTCTCCGATACTTATCAGAGATCCTTCTAATTAATCCTTAATAGCTTTTCAAACACTTGAAACATGTTTTATCCATAAGCTGTAAATAACTATCATTAAACGGCTTCCGACTTTTCGCTTATTGTAAAATATTAATTAATTCAAATTCACGTTTTCAATTTGCTAATTTTTAATTAATTTAGAAATTTTATTCTTATCTTTGTATAATTAATTTCTTAATGAAAATTTAACGAGTTAAGTTTTAATAATTTCCCCTGACAAATTCATTTTCATATTTTACTAATTCAAATATTCGATAAATTTTCTTACTTGTCAATTAATAATCGTTTCTTCATTAAAAAATTTAGAAAGATGGAATAAATATGCGAAATATCCTCTATCTTGTTCGAAATTCAACATCGTTCAACCTCGTGGCCGAAGAAACGCGCTTAACATCCATATAACTCGAATATTTTTACATCCAAAAGTGGCAGTGTTCTTTGAGAAATTTCTAAAAGAAAATATGGCACCGAATGCGATAAAGCCGAGACATGCGTCAGCGTGCAAATCGTGCGAATTGTTTCTACGACTTGTTTGGAAGGGGCTGATATCGTGCTCGTGCAAGCAAATATTTGCGTATCTTCGCGTACCATAAGCCTCCTTGAAACGCGTACAATCTCGCGCATACATTATCGAAAATAGCATAAAAATCATGCATATTCTTCAACTTAGAGATAACCTTTTTTTCTTTCAAAATCACACTTAAAAGAAATTATCGAATATCGTTGCACGTGTCTACCTTAGTCTCTCAGCTTCCTCGTTTGATTTATTAAAAAGATCGATACCACGAGTAGCCGTAATTCTAAATAAATATAAATATTATCTATTTTTATTACTCCTCGTTAAACAACATTCGAACAACGACGAATAATTTGATTTCTACAACATGCTACACACCTCTGAAGGGAATACTAAAAACTTTGTGGTACGGAGGAATGCGACCTTGGAGGTCGTTCAAACCAACTGTATTTGATCAAGTACAAGCGACTATTTCGAATATCTATTATATACTTTCTCGAAAAAAAAAAAAAAACCTAACTTCATCGACGTATTAATTCGCCAAAAGAATCACAATCAAAATTCTTATCGATCCATCAGAGAATTCCTCTCCTCCGTCCGTTCGTGGCCCAACAAAATTAACAAAATCACTTACTAACAACTTCCGTAATATATTGCCGGCGATCCTCCTAGCGCCTCCATTTCCGCGAATTCCAACGCGGTTCACCAAAGAAACCGTATACACTTGGCTCTCGCCGGTGGTCATCCCTTTTCAACACGTGAGATCATCTCCCTGCCTAGGTCGTTGCACTTTCTCCTCTGCCAAGCAAGGTGTCACGCTCGCATCCGAGGGAGCCGCCATTTTTCACCCTAAATGTCATCCATCCTAGTCGTTATTATGGGGACACGGTCCCCCGGTTGGAATTCCTTTAAAGTGCGTCTGGGAAATTTGGAATGCATCGATGACTCACACCTTCGGATTTTCACTTGGAAAGCCTATCGGCTGCTGTCGCCATGAATAATTCACAGTTCGAATGGCTCCTTATGACTGAGTTCCTCGGGATTCGTCGCGATTCCTTCGCGGTATCGATTCCGGTTTGTAATGGAACAATCAGGGATTGCGATTTCTCCTTTTTAACGTTCTTTTTTCGTTATCCCCTTAGGGGATATGAGAACGTTTGTATATATTTTTAAAAATGAATGCATTAAGAGTTTTTTATGAACCCTTTTACTGCGAGCGTGTTAAGCTATTTTAAGGGAATATTAATATGTAAAGTTTGTTATTTTTATCTCGTATTATACTATTAATTTTATTTTTCTATGGATTAAAGAACAATTTTATCGTTGGTCGAGTATCGTTATTTTTATTCTTCTTCTAAAAACGATTTAAATCTTTACGAGGATAATGAATGTTACGATGAAAATAATTTAGGTAATTCGAGTAATTTGAATCGAACTGAAGAAGATTTTTTGAGCAGGGATAAAACATCCCTAATGAGAATATCCCCTTATGCGTTATTCAAGCTAAACTTGGTTTCACCCTCGTTCTATTTATGACACTTTGTGAGTGTTAATTAGCGTTCTCATTGATAAGAGAAATGTTGGATATAATTGTTTCCTATGGGGAAAACTTTTTGTTTTCTAACGATGATGAAAGAACACGTAATGATAAGATAAATTGTCGCTATTTATCTTTATCCTCGATCTTTTATTGGTACGTAACAGATATCAAGAATTTATTTCGTTGTATCATTATCATGTAATATTTGATTTTGTATTAATTCGTTCACAGAAAATGATTTTTTAATTCGTAACTTTCGATGATTTTGAAATGCTATTAAAACTGCTTCGTTTGACCGTGAATGTTCTGACAAAAATTCGATCGAAATCCGTCACAGGTAATTAAACGTTTCGTTTCAATGCAAGTAAAATATATTTTAATAAATTATATTCACATATTATAATCCCATTGTACTTCAATACTTTCTAACTTAAGTAGATGCGTATCTGTAATTATATCTTCTTATAATTGTGAAAAGTTAATACGCACGGTCACGTTTTCTTCTCGTTCTTCTTTTGCGTTTCTTGTAAACGAGAACGCATTCCTGTAAATTCATATGTATATCTCAACCTGAGTGTAAGAAAAATCATACAATCGAAATCATCAGTTCATCCAACAATCAAGTTTGTTACGCATTCACTTGCTACTCGAAGAAGAACGCGAATCGCTCTTCAATGAGATAGAAAGCGACAAATTAAGAGTTTATTCTTGCTAATTTCTCCTTGTTACTTTCTAATTACTCCCACAATTTAAATTTTACAAAATGTAAATTAAACCTAATGTTATACGTTTTCGTTTTATCAAATATAATATATAAAAATACATATTAATATTTGAGAGAAATTCATAGTTGCATTAAGACAAATACATTATATTATATTTACTTTACTTTGATGAGATATTTGTGTATCTATCACATTACATTATCTATACCTTTAATTCATTTGCAATTTTATCGTCGTAAACGTATCCCTGACTGGTTGAAAAATTTTCAAAAATCTCCATCTACGCGAATTATATTTTATCTCATCAGAATGGAAAGTAAAAAAAAAAAAAAAGGAGCATTGAACGAGACACAATTTTTCTTCGAAATTTTTACCAAAGAAAGATACGTTAAAACGTTATTTCTAAAGGATCTGGGCGCATCTTTTTATTTCTCCACGAGCACGTATTCGAAAGTATCGCGAGGTTACAATAAGAACCACGGGCAAAAAAAAAAAAAACGCGTTTAATATTCTCTTTCAACGCGAGAAGCAGAGATAGCCGCGTGATTTTAGCACGAGGTGCAAATTTATTATCGCATGGAAACGAGATATGATAAAAGCGAGTAGGCCTCTCTCTGTTTGCACGTCGACGAGCGCTCTGTAAATTGACATTGCCAGCCAACACGATGATAGGAATTAAACTTAGAGGAAGCGATGTTTCTACGTTTTCATCTTTTCCCGGCCTTTTATATCGCCTGTTTCTTCCCTCCGAGCGATGATCGTGCAAAAATTCGTAGAAAATTGTGGCAAGGAACGCGTTATAATTGAAAATTGCTTTCTTCGAGAGAGAAAACTTAGCTCTAATTTTTATTTCCTATCATTTTCGAGTTGGATTTCTTTGACAGGAAATGCAATAATATAATAAATGCCCTCTCCTTCTTTAGAAATATTTCTACGAACAAAGTGGTATGTACGTAATTAATGATGCTAATTAATGGCAGTGATAACATCGTTCATTATATTGGTCGATAAATTATAGGATATTGCATATACTTTACCGTGATAATTTGTCACTGAGATAGGTATCGTTGATTACTAATTACAGATAAGTCAGCAATGATACGTGTTATTGTTGGAACGTGAATTTGTATTATTCAATATAAAATTATAATATTTTCGAGATAAGGGGGGGTTTTTTATTGATAACAATAATTTTTGTAACGAGTTGTTTTCTTGTCTTTTTTAAATTATCCTCGCGAAAGTATTCGGAGGGAAAGAAAAGAATACAACGACTGATTTATGAAAATATTACGAAACTGTTCAGCAAAATTTTTATAAGCGCATTGTAAATGTGAAATATGAAACTTTTAGTTGTATAAGCATCAGCAAAAATTGATTATGCTTGGAAAGAATGTGTAGTAAGAATTATGATATCAATTACCTGACAATTGCAAGATATTTTAAAACGATTACATAAATTTTTACGTATTCAAATCGTTCCACGTATTCCTTAAAACTATATATACCAATCATTAATTACATTTTGTTTTTTTCCTTTTTTTTTTTTTTTGAGGTATTTCAATTAACTTATAAACACTTTCCTTATCATCCTAATCAAAATTGAAGAATGATATAGTAAGGTTATCGAGAGTCTACCGAAGTTATATTTAGCTCTGATAATTTCATTAATACGACTATGTATACGCGATAAAAAAAAAAGTTGGTATCTCGACAATAAAAATCGTTAATTGTTAATTATTTTATATTCTATCAATGTAATAAAACGATACAATAATAGCTATTTATTCATAAATATGAAAATTTTTTGCTTAAAAATTACTAATATAAATCACCTTTAAATTATAATTTAATTAATTAATTAGAAATCTTACCAATATATTTAATACATCACATTGAATATTGATTGGAATTTGAATAAAATTTTTTAATATTATTTCTGAATACGTAATAATATGAAGATTCACAATGCAGGTTGTCACGAGATGAACAACGATCCAATTATTGCGCACACTCTTTAATATTTATTTCGTTAAGAGCCAAGCTTTCGTTATGAGCTTATTACAAATACTAGAAATACTAGAAATATCAAATTTGTACGATTGTTCGTTTCTATTAATAACTTGCTAATGCGTTGAGACACTTCCTAGTGAATATTTTTAGATATTAATTATTACAGCTTCCTGTTATTTCAATGTAATTGTCTCTATATTACTTAATGGATAATCATCCATTGATATGATCTATATAATTCACTTAAGGGGAAAAATAAATATCTTTATTAAATGACATTTCCTCTTTACGATGATTAAAATTATATTATCGAATTTATAAAAAAAAAAAAAGAAAAAATATCATTAACTAATTATTCATAGACAAAAATTTTTATTTTTATTTGGAATATTCAATTTTACGTATAATTTTAAGGATGAATTGAACCTCATTTTGCTCGTTATAAGATATAATTGAAAATTAGAATTTTTTTTTCAATCAAAATTCTAAAGCAATAATGGATTAACATTATCGATCCACGCAAAACGTAATTTTCTCGGAAACAACGATTAATAACCGACTCTTATCAATGCCTCTTTGTTGAAACTAGTGCAGCTGATCTGAATATTCCTATTTTATCTATCATGGTTTCGTTGGTACAGAAATTGAAAGGCTTGCACACGAGTAGAACAATACGCCATGTGTGACGAATCGCACAATACGCTTTCAACATCATATCGTGATAAAGCTGTCGCTTTCGACACATTTCAAGTTCTAATACCGTTTTTTTTTTTTTTATTTTATTCACGGTATACAATCTGATCCATATTCAACAACGGAATGATAAATATCGTCTGATATTTCAATTTAATCGCTCGTTTCAAACGATTAATAATACAAAAGAAATTTTAATTTAGAAATTTCATTTATTTTAGAGAAAAGTTTTTTTTTTTTTTTTTTTTTGCCTTTTTCATCAACAAACGATTGTACGAATACAATTGAACGGATTTTCTATTAATTTCTCCGTTGGGGAGAATAATTAGCTTAATGGATCAAACAAGATACACGTATAATAAATAAATCGTGATAACAAATTCGAGCAGCTTTATGGTTCAACGTTCCATTGTGCATAACGATATCGGTAAGTTTTTACGTTAATTAAGCTCGTTAGTTTACTTCGTAGACCGTGACGACCATTCATTCTTATTACTTCGGTAACAGCACAGTTATTATCCTAATTTTATTCTCTTTGTTGCATAAATCGTTTATTTTTTGCTAACAACGAGAATCAAGTACAATGTACCCCCTCAAAAATAAGAATAATGTTTCGATCAGATTTGATACAAATCTAATATTTGGAAGAAATTACAAACTCAATTTCGATTTCTACTTTATTCCTTTCTCTAATCACTCGTTGTACTTTCTACTTTGTATCCTCTTTTCACAAATAGAATTCTTCTTTCAAAAAATCCCACTATATCAAAAAAAAAAAAAAAGAAAACGAAGTAAAAGGCACACTTGCAAAAATTTGTATGCACTTAAAAAAAATAATTTTCAATATAATTGTCAAAATTGGGCACGATCGACCCCATTTCGTTAAAAAATTTTTCAACGTTGCATCAACTTTTTTTCTAAAAACTGTCAAAGCTCCGCGCAAATTCTTTTTTTTTTTTTCATCCGCCTACGTTTACCTCGCGCGATGGAAGAATTCAAAGTCATCGTTCGAGAGAGATTTGAATGCACGCGTATCGCTTTCCGTAAATGGCGTCGTCTCGATATTCACCGAGACGAGATCGAAACTGGATCTCGCATTGGAGACGGCGAGAGTGATAGATCGTCGTCGTTGCGGTATTGGGAAAAAAAGAAAAGAAAAGAAAAGAAAAGGAAGAGATCCGGCATTGCGAGTCCTGGGATAAGAAGAAGAAAGAACTGGCCGGGGAATCTTGCTCCGCGCGATTCATTCGCGAATCATGCCCTACCTCAAGTTATCAGGAATTCGAACGGTATCTCGGATTCAAACCAAACGAAATCGAATCTATGGATTTTGCTGCCAATGCGAGAAATGTGCCAGAGATGGCGAATATTGATTGTACAGCGTGTTTTAAGGAAAAAAAAAAAAAAAAAAAAAAAAAGATAGTTTCTTGAAGTTCGTTCTTGAATAAGTAGTCAGAGAAGAAATTGGAGAAATTGATTGGTGGTTTTGTGGATGTAAGTAGTTGGCAAAGTTGGACACAGATAAGAGGAGTTTTAATGAGAATTAATGTGATTTTTTGAGTTTGATGTAGGAAGGGAAAATGAGGAAGATTTAAATTTGAAAATAACAATTTTGGAATCGTCTTTGAAGCAAAGTAATTTAGGAAAATGATGATGATGATGAATTTTCTATAATTAATTGCAAATGCATAATTTATGCTGTTCCTGTTATAAATAACAAGTTCTTCTAAGTTTATATATATATTTTTTTATAGATATATTTTGATGATTGTTTTAAAAGTTTATAGACACAGTATTAAAATCATCTACCGATATAAATACATATATAACTTTTGATTCTTGTGGATGGAACTGGATTTATTCCACATTTATTCCAGCTGAAAAGTGAATAAGAAAAAGAACGAAACGAAACAGGCATTCGATGATAAAAACAAACCAGTTTATACGAACGTTGTTGGAGGATAAAATGAGCAGAATGTAAGAAAAGGCTGTTACTTGGCAAGAACGATCGTCCTTGAAATAAGTAAGAGTTTTGATAATTACTCATAGAACAGGAAACGAAATTACTGTTTAATGGAAATACCTTATAATAAGAATAATAAGAATACCTTCGAGTATTGTATATTAAGAAATTTTTAATTTCGATCTCTTGCATCTCGTGCAATTTTTGTGTACCAATTATATTCTTATGATTCTTAATTCTGTGGAAATATTCGAGTTCGAATCCTTCGAAAAGATATTCCAAAATTTTTTAAATATTTATCTTAACAATTATTCGTACGTTAAATTTTAGAATTTTTCCAAAGCCTACAATAGCAAAAAAAATCCAGATTACTAGAAAAAAATATGCCCACAGAAGAATTAATGAATTTCAGTGTCGAATGTTTTAAATATTCCGCGTATTACAATTTGCTCGTCACACGTTCTAAAGTTGAAGAAAAGAAAAACTTTGTAATATAAAGATATTCGTTTTATGCGTTTGATAACGTAAAAATCTTTCGACGCTTCCCGAAAGGAGATAAAAAGGCGGTAAAGAGCTACTTGTAAAGTGTAATAAGTGTATTACGACCGATTTTTATGTTAATGCGACACGAAATTATTCTAATACGGGCGAGTGACGAACAATGAAAGTGTTATCGTTTACCAGGCCCTTTTCCCGATGAATAATTCAAAGTTGTGTAACATTCTGGAAGTAGGAAGTCGAGTAGCCTTGAGGGAACGTTTAGAGGTCTTCTGGGAATGCAGTCAGGTAGGGAGGCCAGGTGTCATAAGACCCTTTGGTGAATTGCTGCCTCTCGAAAACCACAGTCCGACGTGAAGGATTAAAGTCTTGGGGGAGGAGGAATCGTGATTTACGTGACTACGAATATATTTGGAAAGAAGTGGAATTCGAATAACTTTGTAATTGGTACGAAGATGAATCGACTTTTGTATCGCTGTTGAATTTTTTTAAAGCGATTCTGACTTGAAGAAATTAATTAATTGGATTTTTATAACGAAATTATAGAATTGATGTATCTTTTTTGATCTTTCGCGAAACGATATTTCGAAAAAAAAAAAAAGAGAAAACACTTTCAAGAGTACATAATTGCTTTAAAACTATCCCATCCTTACACGTTGAATTTAAAAAAGGAGAAACACGCGTCGAGGAATTCGCAGCGGGGCAAGAAACTTCAATCGCGAAAGGGGGTTTTTTGATCAGTGCGCAAAGTAATTAGAGTCCAAGACCCTAGCCACGTTTCAACCGCTTAATTTTCCTTTCCGCCATAAAAGAGCGGCGATGCGCCGCTGGATACCCCAGGTTGAAGAATCGACGCATAAAAGACTGTATCCACGGGGTGGTATATACTACAGCCTACGTACAAATCAGAGGGAGGGAGGAACCTGTTACACACCCATCCCTCTTTTTCATGTCGTTTTCATAAAAGGCGAATAATGCCTGTAAGATCGACCTTGAGCATAAAGACCTCCCGAGCGTATCATTTAGTGCATTATGGTTGTTCAGCCATGAAAGGTTCTCGTTACGATTTATATTCTCTCTCTCTCTCTCTCTCTCTGTGTCTGTCTGTCTCTCTTTGTTAGTGCGTATGAACAGATCAGACAGGAGGATTAACTTTATCGCGATATTTTCCAATTTTTTTCTAGACTGCGGATATCTATGCAAATTTAGGTTTTCAAATAAAGGAAATGAAATAAAGATGTATCTCACATTTTTCATAAAATTTTTCTATCCAATTGGAATCCTCTTTTATATAATATTGAAATAACTCTCGTTAAAACGATTCTTTCTCTGTATATTAAAATAAGATATATTTTAAATATTGAAATGAAGAGTTGCACGAAGAGAAACTAAGAGCACTGTCTTCGATAACATTTCAGAGATAAATACCGAGAGCGAATAGAAAACTGGGCTGGGATGTTTATGGAATCTGCAGATTGATTGTTTAATTTGAATCATCTTGTCGTTCGTACACACACACGTGCGTTGCAATCCATTCTTGTTGTACAGTGTTGATTAAGAATTGTTAGAATGGTGTACGTGATTCATTTACGTTAATCCAAATTTAAATCAAATTAAATAATTATTTTTTTCGTATATTGAGGATAACGTGCAGAAATATACAGAGAATTTATAAAATATATTTTAATCTTTGGGTCGAAAACTAGATTTTGAGAAAATTTATTTACAATACGAAGACCTTTTCTCTTTTTCTTTTAAGTATAATATTATTTTTTCAATAAATCGATTCTTCCAGTCGATAAGACTTGAGCATTTCCACGAAATCTATTTATTGTTCTAATAAGAGTATTTACGCACATCTCGTCGTTTTTCCTTTTACACGTAACGAATTCAAGTATGATATATTTTTTGTCGCATAAAAATTTTATTTTTACTCAATTGCAAGAGATTAGATGGAATTATTATCAAAAGAGGCAACGTACAATGTTTCCACATTATGATTACGAGAAATGTTAAAAAATTCCCTCGATTTTGCGTAATGAACATTAATAGATAGATGCTTTCGACGATCATACGATTTATTATCGATTCGAAGGCTTTTAATTAAATAATTTCGCGGATATGCGAGGCACAAAGAACGAAGAATTTTATACACACATTGAGACGCGTAAATATTAATTAACGATACGAATTAAAATTGAACAGAATCAAGAATGATTTCGATTCTTCGCTAAGTACAGTTTGAATCGTAGAAGTGGTAGAATGAATGCGCTTGATTGTTTCGTAGCCTGGTATAATTACATACGTATTTTTATAAATAATGCAACAATACATGAAATTAAAAATACTAATTACCGTTGTCACGAACATGTTCTATTCTGAAAATGGATTTTAATTAAAATTTCATTACGTGTACCACTTTATCAAACCATGTACTTGAACGAGATTAATCATTGGAAAGGTGTACAAAGTCATGTCAGCAATTATTATAATTATACAATTAATTTTCCTGAAAAATGTCCATTTTTCTTCTCAATTTCGTTTCGATCACGATTTCTTATTTCCTATTCCATCCATTCCTTCTTCAAAAATCTACCAACATATGTTCCAAATAACGATCCAATCGGATTTAAAAATCGTTTCGTTAGGATCTCGAAATTTAAGCCAACTGGATAGATGATCGATCGCAAAGGGTTAAGTTTCCATCGGGGATTCCACGCACGAATTTATCGATTATCCACGATTCGCGTCGTATAATAGCCGGCGAACGGAGCTTGGAGGCCGCCGGCTCCATGGAAATCGCGCAAACGGAGACAATAAACGAGGCGCACCGCTACACAACGCTTGTGACGGGAGGCGTAAACGTACACCTTCGATGTGCCGTGAATTCCCGGGGAAAATCTTACCCGCGGGACCGTTACTTTAAAACGGTAACGTAGTATGTTGTATCGTGTATCTGAAAGCGGATATAAATGGATTAACTGACTCACAATGAGTCATCCCGGTGATTTTCGGGGAATTTACGAGCCACCGTGCGCCGGGAGACGTGGTCTAATGGCCGGTTCACGACCGCGCTTCCGGTACACGAAGCAACGAAGCGCTTTTCGTCGTTTCGTAACGAAGGGGATCTACCCGCTCCTCTAATGCTTGACGCAATGCCTGGCCATCGGGAGGACAGGTTTTCTCCTGGTCAGCGGATCTTAGAAAACGATTCTTCTTGATTATTAACGCGGGATTCGTTAGGCTGGCTACACGGATTTTCGATTGCGTTGAGACTTTTTTTGCTTTACAAAGATTATTTGTTCTTTTAAATTTTGTGCAATAAAAAAGCAACGATGTGTTTAATTAAAATAACTATTCGAGATGAATAAAGCAAAATCGAAAAGATTCGGAAAGACTATTATCGTGCAAAAATATATATGTTCTTTTTTCAATCGAGATCCTTTGCTTTTTAAAGCTGACTTAAATTCCCTCAATTCACGATACTCAAATTAGACCCTGGCTTCGAGTTTCTCGAGAACATTACGATATTGGTTTCGCGTTCAATTCGAATATTATCGTTGGACCCGTAAAATGGCGGCTCATTAAATCGCTCACGAATTTTTCGCGATATCCATAAATCACGCGAGCCGACCGTGTTCCTCCTCCATAAATATGCAATACGCGCATATTCGGCCAGGGAGAACGAGGGCTTGGATTGCTCTCGTATTCAAACCTGTTTGGTAAACAGCTGAAACCGCATGCTAACGGTTATTGACAGATTTTACCGCAGCCAGAGACCTCGTGTACGCGGAGGAAAAGAATCGAGGGTGGTCGATGGATTGACCCCTGCACGATGAACATTGCAACGTGCAAAAGTATGCCGAGGTGTTGTAGTTACGTAATTGTGTACAGAAATTGAACTTTCAATTTCAAAATCTTTTTTTTTTTTTTTTGGAATTAATGAAAATTTTTCCCTTTTTACCTATTCTTCGAAGCTTCCAATTTGTTTTGGAAGTGATAAAAAAATTTCTTAGATTTCTATCCTCTCTTTTTTAATATCTTTTATAGGTATACCACGAATGAAATTCAGAATACAATTAAATAAATAATGGAAAAGAATATCCGTCTGAATCTTAACATCGTTAAAAATGGATGAATTTGTAATATTTTTAACACTTTCACAATAACGATAGATGGAATGCTACAACGTATTGTTAATCCGGTGAAACGAGAGACATTCGTTTGACACTTCGCTCGCCTCTGGTTATAAATTTTCTGTATCGGATTGTGAGAAGCTCGTTGAAAAGGAACGTCTCGCGCATTAGAAATGATAGCCCCGATGATCATTTTTCTATTCTATTCTAATACCTAAACTGTCTGACATCAGCAGACGGGTATTTGATCCTTGAGAACGATAGGGCGAAACCGGAGTTCTAACTGATGACAAATGAGAATTCCTCAAGAAGAAAAAGTTAAACCCCTTGGGTATCAAGGAATGAAATTTCCAATTGGGTATCAAGGAAACGAACATACAATGGGAATAAAATTTGTAGAAAAATTTTATTTCCAAACAAGAAATCTATTTACGTATTTGTGTAATATTTTCGTAATTTGGTAAATTATTAAATAAAGTTGTAACTGTTGATCGACTTTAGAATTAACGAACGAAGGATGTATAAATGCGCACGAGGCATCGATTCCTTTATATCGACCATATATAATGCAATTTTAAGTTTAACTCGATGTCACGACGACCGCTTTACGCGAAACATTATTGATTTTAATTGGTGCAACATGTGTCGTCTTGTCGTTATTAAAAAAAAAAAAAAAAAAAAAATGAAAAAAACTTCTCAAACGTCTTGGTCAATGCAACCACGTTTTTAGCAGCACGTAAGAGACAAATCTTGCGTCGAACGAATTGACCCTTGCACGAAACATAATTTGAAGAGGCAAACACGTGTGCAGAATTATATTGAATCCTTGCTGACCCTATCAATCATTGAATGTTGCTTTTAACTCGGATATGTTACAATATGCTACGAAGGCTATTTGATTAATTGAGACGATAAATAATTGTAATAATTGCGTATTGAATATTTTTATCGTTAATATTATTATTGTAAACCTATAAAATAAAACATTGTTGCAATTTTTATCATAATATTTCTTTTACAAAAATATTTATACGTTATAGATATATATTCTTCTAGATACAGTAACTTTTTCAGAGGAAACAAATGGAATATTTAAAATTTCTTAAAATTCATTCAATCGAAAGATGAATATTTTCAATAAAATTTATAAAAATATTCATCACAGCATTTAAATAAAACTCTTCTGGCAGTCGACTATATTGCAACCAATATTATACTTATAAAAAAAAAAAGAAGAAAATAATGTTAAAAGTTTTTTTTTTCAAATTAATCTTGCTATGATCATTATCAAACAATGATAATAAGCGAGAAGAGCCGTCAGATGAAATAAAATAAAAGACCTAATACACATTCGTAGATACATGGTCGAGAATCTTGTTATATTCGAGCCATCACTCATAAACGTTGAATACATTATTCTACTGGCAATTCAAACGTAAAAATCAAGCAAAATAATATCTTCAACGTAACGTTTCCAATTTATAAAGCAGCAAAAACAGTGTTTATCTTTTGACACCAGCTCCGGCAATGGCGTCTGTAAAGCCTTGCTAATTACCTTCTCGCTAATCGTTCTTTTCCTAAACGAGTATCGACTCAATAAAATTTACATCTTCACCTCGCGGATAATGAAGGAAGTAATATTTTATCGTAAATAGGAGTTCAATTTTCTCCACCAATGCAAATCCCAACGTCCATTATTTCTGCGTCAACGAGCGAGAGTTTTTAACGAAATTTATATCTTTTATTCGCGATCATTACAGGTAAAAATCATATATTATTACGAACAGAAGCTAAATGTTTGCGCTGATTATTACCATGATGAATTGTCATACGATAAAATCGAAGGTTATTAGCTTCAAGGTATCGATTTGCTTGTTACTCAAGAGGATGGTTATGGACCGCTTGTTACGAAATTGATGTAATTTCATTTTTTAAGAAATTTAAAAAATTATAATTTATGGATCGTTTATTATGAAATTGATAAATAACTTCTCGACAAAAATCTTGAGAAAATATTAATTTACAGATTCCAAAATTCTCATGTGATTGATTGGAAAAAAAAAAAGAAAAAATTTGCCGATGAACGAAATCGAATGATCACTCATTACGAAAGTGGCGCAGGTTCTCATTTCTCATAATCTAACTAAGTGAACTAGGTCGAAACATCTCTTACAGTTCCTAAAAGATATAAATCTCTTGTAATTAATCTAGCTATAATAGAACAGTCATAAAGTATAAAGTGATTTGTACAACTTAACTTGCTTAAATTTAACAAACTGAACAATTCAATAATTATGAGAACGACATAAATTTACTCGTGCGAAGTAATACCCATATTTGAATAGATTTGGATAGTTGTTTGGATAAATTTTTAAATATTTTAACGCGTGAAGAAAAATTGATTTGCATAATAAACGATCCACGTTTAACTCGTTCTTTTAACTTAGATCTTTTAAAATTGTGGCTTCGCGAAGACAATAAACTTAATTTCGAACCAGAGTTTGTGCGCGACGGAAGCTGCGAAATTCCACGCTCGTTCGTTTAAACGCGAAAAAAAGAATGGAGAACCGTCTGCGGATTCTATTAGCTCTTCCGGAACACGCGTGGCGCATATCTTTCCCAGACGACTTCGAGAACCGGTTAGAATTTTTGGAATGTCCGCATGGATGAATGTAATTTCACTTTTTACTCGATATCCACGCTATTCATTTACTATACTTTCGCTTTTTCGTTCGTTCAAAACGATAAAAGAAATAAAATTATAATTTTTAATTCCTATTTGTAATAATAATTTTCGTTATTCATAATATTATAGAGATAATAAAAATGAAATGATGATATTGTAATAATCTGAGAGAAGATTATTCTTCAAATAGAGAAATTATAAATCTGAAAATTTTTTAATATATCAAAAGGAAAAGGAAATCCGTATAGTTTTAAGTTTAAAAAAAAAATAAATAAATAAAATAAAATAAAATAAAATAAAATAAAATAAAATTTTTCGTAAAACGTGATTTAATTTACCGAAGTATCTTTTGCTGTTAGTTAATTTTAAAAGACTCTGTTTAATTATGTGGGAACATGCGCTTGAGCGTGATTGAAATGTCCAAGTTGTAAAGTATATATACATTTGCTGAAAACCTTTTAATAAAATTCGTGAAACCGAGAACTACAGCCTTTTTCCAGTTACTTTTATCATGTTTGTATTTTTTTCTCTATCTATTATTTTTCTACGATTTATTTCTACAATAAATTTTTATATATCTTTCATATAATGAATTTTAAAATGCAGAAAAATTTGAAAACCTGATACTAATGATATAAAATACCATAAAATGACATTAAAAGAAACTGTATCTTATAATATATTCATCTATTATTACGTGATTTGCGCAATAATGTATTACATAACAATAATAACAATAGTTACAGGATAGGAACGATTTAAAATCTCATCTTCTATAGTCTTCTACATATTATTCAATTTAATTCGAGAATTTTTAATAACGAATGCAATATGATACTGATTATAATAAATTAAAAAAAGAAAAATAAATTGAAAATTGAGATCTTATATTTCAGTCATGTGATGGAAAAATTATTAAAAATCTTACAATCCTAAAAGTTATTCCATAACTTATTGTCTTATTGTTTGTTCCAAATGTTTATTCATATTTTAATTGTGAACTATTACTACAATTATTGTAGCGAACTATTTTTATGACAAGAAATAACATAATCTATATATTTTTAAACAATACATTATTGCATTTCTTCTTTCAGCTATGCTATTTGAAATATTATTCAAATGATTTCAAATATTTGACAAATATTAATTATCTAAACTATCTAGCTATTCGTAACCTAAATATATGCCACATATGCCAAATAGAAATCCAATAAAAATTAGGCACAATTTCCAAATTCCTATAAATCCCCTTTAAATCCATATAAATTTATAATTTATCGAACAGATATAAGTTTCGTGGATTCAATCGACAGAATCTATTCAACACCGATAATTCCTAAAGAACAATCCTCAGACACTGATATTTGTTTTTGTTCATAAAACGAATTCTTTCACATGACGTCATTATTTTATTTAGATTGAACGAGATCTGCACACGATGCGTCACTGTTTTCAAATAGGTCGATCAAACGCGAACACGAACTAAAATTTCGCTCCGATAAAATGGAATTTCACGAATGTATCGCGAACTATCCATGAATACCGATCAAAAAATTCTTCGCCTCAAGCGCCTATGGAAAAAAAATAATTCTATGAATGTCGTTGTTTATCAATCACGATATCACGCGTATCGATCTTTTCAATGGATCGAAAACAACAATGCATCGATTACGGAGTGTAAAACGAGTCGGTGCTTGTGGAGTGTTCATCGATTCTCCAATGTTTGGCAATTTGAAAAATTACCTCGCAATTGACTCTTACGAAAGGCGGGTATATATGCGCGAATTGTACAAGTTGCCACGCGATAAAGGGCGGGGAGAAATCGCGTGACATAATAGGCCCACATAAAGGCAATAGAAATAAATGACGTTAAATTGCTGGGTGGCTCGTTTTTACAGATCGTACTCGTGGCGCAGACGAACGAAATGCTTCTGCGTCGTATTAAATCTACCGACAGATCGAGACTTCTCTATACGAAGTTATCGATCGTTTAGAATCGGATGTGCGTATTGTCCTTGTGAAGATTAGTCGTCGATTAGATATACTACAACGTGTGTCGAAGGGGAATTAGTTCTACGGTAGACGTCATGCAAGAAATTAACTTCGATTTAAGATCGTTTCGATCTGAAGATTGTTTTTACGAGATTAATCTTTGTTCCGATGGAATGTTTAATATTTCAGATATTTGGCAAACTTTTAAACGAAATATCCGAACGATGATCCGATCTCTAGATTTTATGTACTATTCTTTAAAAACTGTATATCAATTCATTTGAAATTTATTCGAATTTATTTCATTATATTTGACTATACTATATATTACCCCATCTAACTCTCGAATTAACGACGTAATATATACTGTCCATGCATTTCTAAGCCTTTATGAATAGAGTTCTAATATTCGTAAGCGCATAAAATTTTCTGAAATAAAAAATTTCATCGCTTATATCTTTCTTGGTAAGATCGTTAAAAATGTAATTGCAAATCACTCTAATGTCAGAAATATCGATCGCAATAGCCGATTAAAATGTCCAGTAGTCGTGATTCTACGAAAAGTAAGATCGAAAAACGGCCGGTTCTGAATATACACGCTACTCTCTCTCTCTCTGGGCCGCATTGTTCGAAAGAGGGCCGCGCAGCTGCTCCAAAATAGACAAGTCCATTGTGTGCTACGCACGGAACGCGACAATGGACGCTGATGCACGCGTGAAATCGATCGGGAAACTGACTCACAGGGAAGATCCTGCCCTCGTGCAGGCAAACGCATTATTCCCCATATCGACAAGGTCACGACCTCCGGTAAGAATCGTGACGCGACTACACGTAACTCCATTCTCTCGTCTATGGCGGGCAGGTCGTTGCCACCCGGTCGTCACACTACATTTAACCTTTTTGCAACAACGAGACTCCGTGGACGTTATGGCGGAAACGATATCAGTGATGTAATGTCTGTGAATCCGTATCCGTATACTACGTTTGAATCATTTTCTCGGTATCGTTCAAGTTCATGCACACATTACGTCCAATTATTAAACGTTTATCTTTTCGATTATTATTCAATTATTATAATATTAAATATTTGATATTATCGAATGCGAGGAGAGTTACATGTTTTTTTTTTTCCTGCAATAATAGAAGTAGAAAATATAAATTATTTTATATTTATATTAACAAGAATAATGTTTGGGTTAAATCAATTTGATATTCAATATCAATATGTTATCATACGCATGATAATGCATACATTATCAAAGGGTATCATCATACGTAAGAACCGATTTCCCTTGCTATAATAACGCATGAATATCGAGTCTCAAACCGTTTAAATGAGAAAACGTGGTATCACCATGATCATGAAATAAATATTATCTCTTAAGCAATTACTGTAATGGCGACTCCTTTAATTTGGCTGCCACCTGATGAACTGTAATAATGTCGTAATTCAATACTTACAACTATAATTATAAAAATAATCAATAATTATGTAGCAATTCATAAATAATAAGCTACTGGTTAAATAACTTTCTTAGTTATCAATATATAATAGAACGCAAATATCACATGCATAAATTCACACGATTCACGTTGGAGAATTAATTCAGAGCTCTCTTTTATGCGAAGCGAAATGATATTTTTATGCATACGGTTATAGAATTTAAAACTCATACGTTCTCACAACAAAAAGTGAATAATAATCTTATAATATGAAAAAAGAAAAAAAGAGAAAAACCACATCTCATCCGAAGAAAATGATATATTGTTAGAGACAATAAAATCGTTCCGATTGCGCAAACTAATCGAAATTTATTGTATTTAAATTTTTCGTTTTATCTTTAAATTCTATAACCAAGAGAAAATACGAAGAGAAACAGTAATCATGGAACTATATGTATACTATTTGAATGACGCATCATCTTGTCAAATCAGTTTTGGTCTCTGTTTACAATTTTACACTTTCGCTAATCTAAATATTTTCCGCAGGCACAGATGTTCGAAATTTCTTCCTGTTATGTTTTTTGTATACCTGAATACTTTCCTCGTACTATCTCTATCTCTATTTATGGTCGCGAGAAATAACGACAATCTTTTCTTATAGCTGAACGTTTTAGCTCTCAATTGAATCACGTGCTTCGTTTAAACTTAATTCTATTATATCTTTTATGAAATAGCAGTAACGAGATTTAACGAATTGACGATTTAACATGCATATTGAAAAAAATATATTCATGTAGACTCACCGGTGCGATTGAGATGATCCGAAGTGGCGATCGAAAATCCAGTCGGCTGATCGAAGGCCGGCGTCCCGCCGTGCCGAGGCACTGAGAAGTTTCAAACACTTTCTGATTGGCACACCAACGAAAATTCACACGAGTCACGCAATCGAGTCAATCTCATAATCGTAACACAGTTCTCGACTCGCAAACATACACTAAATTCGATTTTAAATTGAAACGACACGGCGGCGCGCCGAACACGACGTAGAAACGCCAAACTATCGTGGCAACGGGTGCTTCGCTACTGTGTGACGGTGTAGCGGAGTTCATTGTGTGCTCGCCTTTCTGATCGGCGATTGGTGGAGGGGATGATGGAGGACAGATGGTAGTCACGGAAGTTACCGACAAATACCGAACAGCACCGAGTCTGATTCATTCTTGCCTCGTAAGATGGTGCATCTGTTTAATCAAAAAAAAAAAAAACCTATTTGTTTTTCTTGCTAATTTTTATTTTAATTATCGAATAAATAATATTATTATAAATATAATATTATCAATAATATTTTATATTTATATTTAAAAAAACACATTGAGCACATTTCCCAATTTTATATGTTCATTTATTAACAAAATATTCAGTTGTTTGAAAAACTATATATTTAATTTGCTTATATATTATATATTATTTACTCTTTTGGATGAGTTTTAATTGAGTATATGTGTTTTCATTTAATTTAACGAGGAACGTTATATTCCTTACATTTTTAACCCCATTCTTCAAATCTCGTAGTATTTGCTAAACTTTCAGGTGTGATAGGCCATAGTGACGGTGATAGCATGGAATAATCACGTAGTTCTAATGGTCTATGCCAATTAGGATATGTAAAATCATCTGTAGTGCTTGTGTTCGTATTATTTTCAAAATATTCTTTAATTATATCGTCAGGATTTGGCCAGCCATTTTCAAGATTTATATTCAACTTTGATTGATTTTTCATAGCAACTAAAAAGAAAAAAATTATATAAAAATATTATGTAATATTCATTTTACATTTATCTTGAATTATTATGAATACCAAGACGTTGAAGCTCCCATATCATAGGAGGAGTATAATGGGAATATCTGCAACCGAGGCCAAATGCACATTCACCATTAGTTAAATACCATTTACATGGTATCTTTGTAGATTCCTCCTTTAAAATAACTTCTGGATCTAAAAAATAAATAAAATTTATATTAGTAATATTAAAACAAATGATGTTGAGGTTATGATCAATGCATTTGATGAAATGTACATTGATATACATTTCATCAAATCTTCAATATATTTTATTAATAAAAAATTAATGAATATGATTACCTTTGAACATATTATAATGATCTGCACGATTTTTCGCATGTTGCAAACTTGAAAGATGTTTTTTTCTGGCTTCTGGATCATCCTTAAACGATCTGTCACAATATTCGCAATAATATCTTCTACCCATTATGAATTAAACTTCAAAAAACTCAAATAAAAAACTTCTTTTTCAATTTAGCACAAAATTTCAAATATTATACAATAACAACGTAGAATAATTTAATATTTAGAGGCACATGCACGAAATAAATGTTAACTGATGATTGACTTTATAGCGATAGGAGTGACATCTGCCATATATGAAAGTAATCAAAGGAACACCATCTTTATTAAATTTTATATTTAAAAAAAAATTTATTATATATTTAATCGCATTTTGCATGTATAATTTATCTATAGTCTATTTGTTATAAATATTATATATATATGGCATGGATATATATATAATTAACAAAGAATAAAAAAATTAGTCCAAAGTAATTATTTTAATTAGAGGTGTATTTCTATTAATTCTTCACAGTATAGGTCGGAATTGTTATTTGTACACTTAATGGGTATTTATTTTAAACAAACAGGTTACATATACGGTTACTGCTCGTTTAAACATTACAATTATTTGTTACATCCTTAGAATACAATTTACTGTAACATTTTGTGCGTTACTAATCTATATCTGTGTGGTAACGTCACATACCGAAGAAAATGCCTATAATTTATTACAACAAACTTCTCCATTAATTCTTAACCTCGTAATCGCTAACCATACGCATCGATAGACACTCCCAGCAACTACAGAAGCTTCAAAATATTTAAATATTTTAAATCGGTTCTTCGATAGTACGAATCCTTTTACACAACAATTTTGCTTAGAGCAAATAAAATCATCTGTCATTTACTTCCATGTATTTGCTTCCAAGGATAATTCTCTTGGAAATATATAATTTTTTTATTTGAATACACAACACTGTAGAATGCCCGATTTCAATTTTGCACTATTCATTTTCGATTTATAAAAAGTATTCGTGATATTTATATCTTTGATTGAAATATTAAAAAAAGTAAGTTCTTATGCAAAAGAAAAATAATTCTTTTGCGAAAATATAAAGCCGATCCCCACTAGGCGGCAATAGTAAAATGCAGTTGTCGTATCGTGTCGTTGATGGATCATAAATATATTATATATTTGACAATATATTAATATTATTATACACATATAATATATAATATAAATATAATATATTAATAGTATTAATATATGTATATGTATAGAATGTGAATTATAATAATATTCATATAGGAGCCTCTTATTGTAGCATACAAATATTATTATAACAGGAATATAATATTATAAATAGATTCAATATATTAGATCCTTCTCTATATAGATGTATTTTAGCGTGTATTTGCCGAGACTCGACGTGTCGCAGTGTGAATCGGCTTTCAATCATTATCAAATATTTTTTTCTTTGGTTTTTCACGATTAGAGATAAATCTGAATATTTGAATGTTCGATTCATTTATCATATGTCGAGTTTCATAGACATTTTCAACGATAGCAATATTTTCATTAGCTTTCTACAAATGATCTTATGAGGTAACGTGAAAATGCAAGAAAATTGGAACTGATAAAGCATGAATGATGTTTAAAAACGTTTAATTACACGCGAAAAATTCGAAAAGCGTGATTCAAGCTTGCAATACTTTTTTTTTTCCATTGTTTATCAGATTGACAGATAAGTGAAAATGTATGAAATTGTAAGAAATTGAAAAATATCTTTTATATGCACAATGACAAGTGCAAAAGTTCTTTAATATCTACTATTTATAGATTGATTTCATATTGTTTTAATTGGAAAATATATGATTGATGAGTTTCAGTTATAATAAAGAGAGATTTAAGAGATTCACCTCTCAACATAAAGTTTTACTGATGTAATAATTGTATGATATATTGCATAATATTCAAATTTTCTTCATAATGTGTATTTTAATATGAGAATACTGTACAGAATCGAGCTCTTTGCGGATTTTCAATTTTCTGAACCGCATTTAAACTTTAATTCGAAATTGCTTTCAAAATTTGTTTATTATAACAACTTTTTGATAAATTTTTCACAAAGTTATTTCAATGTAAGAGTTATCAGAAACAAGTGCAAAAATTTATGTGATATATTTCCAAAGATATATTATGTATGTGCATATAATAATTGTCTTTCGTACAAATAGAAAGTACATACAATCATGTTTTGCGTGATGTACGATAGAAACATTGCGGTACGTGACAATGCATAACAGGAATCGGTGATGCACATTGAAAATATTTACAGAAGAAATAAACAGCAATTAATATCAACAATTAGGTCGTTAACGAGACTGATAAGACCATAACAGGTTTGCACATTTAATATTCAAGAGTATATTATATTTAAAGAAATCGATAGTTTTTTAAAAGAATTTTCTTCATTTCATTCTTGGATATTCGCATGAAATGAAAGAAATCAGCTGGTCAAATTTATATAATTTAAATAATACGATGTAACATCTGAATAAAATTATTCTAAAGTAAAATCTTTTGACAAATATTTTATAAATTTTTTGACACAATGAACGTCGTGCTTTATAGGACGAAACGATGTATAATATACAATAATAACATTATAACGCGATAAGTTTATTTTGTAGCTAATTAATCAGGTGTTCTGTTCAAAATAGTTCAAAAATTTCTAATCGTTGATAAAAATAAATCGAGCATTAATATTAAATATAGGGGAAACTTAGCATTTTCGATATAATACTTATGTCTTATTTAAAGGGAATTTATAAAATATATTGGGTACAAACAGTTAAACACAGAGTCTTTTAATTATTTCGAATGGTGCGTCTAATTATAATACATATATCTTTCATCCCTTTCCTCGAAGGAATAAAAAATAATTTTCATCGAATAAATTACCACGTATATTACCAAACTTTAATTTCTTTATGCCCTTTTTCAACGATCGATAGTCAATCATTCAGGATAAAAAAGAATCAGGATGTTCCAGAGAACAGCGCAAAAGAGGAGCGAAATAAAGGAGAAGAACGAGTGCTCTTAACGATCGTAAAAAGCAGCGGTAACGTTTTTAGGCCTGCTAAAAACAACGTATACTTCTTCTACTGGTAAATTCGACAAAACCGAAGGAAGATGGACTAGATAAAAATAGAATACGATACGAAACGCGCACCCGTTACATGGCAGTTCGACCGGGCCGTTCGAAGCCTCTTTTTATGTCGAATTATTGCGTCTACGGGGTTGTGAAAGCATCTGTGCCTGCCTACATATGTGTATAAATGCGCGTCTTATGTTTTATATATGTATCCATAATCGTGTGTCGTTACGGTGCGGATCTAACGCGTAAAAATATATGCCTCTAATCATCGAAAAATAACTCGCAGTACCAATATGCCGGGATGGACATATCCTTAAAAGTTAAAACGATATAACTTCGACGACACGTTTATCGATTAAACATGTTGTTTGCCTCAGACATGCGCCGTCTTGCCGGTTATAATTTCCTTTTTTTTTTTTCGACCAATCGATCCTCCATTGATTTTTTGTAATCATATCGTACGCGTTATCATTACGTGCATATACCTCGTTATTATTTGAATTGGACTTACATTAAACATGATGTTAGAATAAAAACGACGAATTCAATCGACTAGTTAGTTATATCGTGGCGAACTTATCGATGTGAACGATAAGTTGCGTGTGACATTACCTCGAAAAGGAAAGAAATAAGATCGACTCTCGAGTGATTATCAAAGATTGCAACTGCTATCATTTCCTCGAATCAATTCATTCACAAGTACATGCTTTGCACCCTATCCTCTCCGTGCCGAGAATGGTTCGTTTGATATTTTGAAATTTATTCGATGCTGTTGTAATTTTTCACTGTTCTCGTTCGCGAATCTTCGCACGAAATCCACGGACGATTCGATACGAATGGCCGAATCGTCGAGTCTCGACGACGGTTCGTACGGTTAAAATTATACGAAGGGAGGAGCAGAACACGGCGATGGCACACCCGTGGTAACATCGAAATTTTTAATCAATTTTCGATATATCGGGGCTCACGATCGCAAACAATCCTTGCTGAGCATTGTCAACCACCACGATAAATTTCGTGTTAACGTGTGAACGAGGGAATTTATCGATCGTGCGTTCATTTCGAACGCACGAATACGAGTTTGGCGGCTGATTAAACGAAAACTTTCGAGTATACATGGACAAGCGATTAAATCGACTCGAATAATCGGATCTGCACGAGGAAACGCGCCAACCGCGGTTCTTTTACGAATTTACGAAAGACCTTCCAGCCAATTAATTCGTCCAGCTCGTTTCCGTTTCCATTGATGATTGGACGAAACTCGAGACAACCTTCTTCGAGTAACAGCATTCTTCGAATTCATACTTGACCGCGATTCAATTCGACGATAGTTCATTTCATGATTCGTTGAGTTTTGTGGCAAGCAACGTGATCTTGTTATCGTCTCGTTAAATTTTCCAATTTATTATTCGCGAAATATAACAGGATTCGTTCCATACATCGATGAAATGCCTATTCGAGAACGTCGAGATATAGGATAATGATTAAAACCACGCTCACACGATTGTGTGCGCGTATATAATCTTAAAACGTATTATAAGCATATATGTATATATATATATACTAATCTAAAATATACTGTGCCACTTCAACGTGAATTGGTACCGTAATATGAATTATCAAGATATAAATTCGAAGTTTCATTTTGTTTATTCAGAATAGATACTATCCATATCTTTCGTAATACTATAGTAGTTTCGAAAGGACGAAGAATACGTAAGTAAGTACGATACGGATCGAAAATTGTTCCATGAGGATTATCGGTGTTCGAAAGTTTATGCGAACTTGTAAGCTCGGTATTCAAACAAATCGGCGGCGAGAAACGTATTCGATTCCCGAATAATCGTGTCGCGGATACAAAGATAAAAATTGCCATAAAATTTCGAGGGATCAACGAAAGGGTTGGCGTGCGATCGTACGAAGCGGACTCGGCGACAAATGGAAAAGCAAAGACCCGAGAGAAGGCCCGATTCCCTGCTATATTGTTTCTATCGTTCGATTTACTTTCCTCCTTTGTGTGTGTTTTTTCGTTCTCTCTCTCTCTCTTTTTTTGTTGTCTCTCTTTTTTTATTCTTTACTTTTTTTTTCTTTTTTTTTTTTTTTTTTTGAGTTTCATGATCGGGCATACTATCGACGATTCGATTTCGAAAAAAAATCAGCACTCCAATCTCATCCTTCTTATTTCTTGGGCTCGTTCTGCGCTGGATTCCCTAACACTTCCTGGCGGACCTTGTGACCCCGGAAGCTCGCTTGGATTTTCGTCGCCGCCTTGTGCAGATCGGGATCCGTGAGATCGATACCCTCGAGCTCGTTCATGGCGTCCTTCGCCTGAAACAATAGATTGCAACGTCGACGTGTAGATTTGTTATTGCAAATAGGACAGAGTTTATTGAGACAATATTGTCAGTCGGTGTTTGTCAATGTGTCAAACGTTTATCTCATAAACGTGTTAAAGTTGTTGCAAATATTTGGACGATGAGTGTATTTTCAATTTCAAATCTAATAATAATCTATATATTGATCTTTATCGATCGATTGAAGATATTTATAAAATACAGTATGGTAATCTTAAGTCGAAACTATTGATAAAATTATCTTTTCATTTTATCTAAAACAAGAACATTTGAATTGTATAATTGTAACAATACTTCTTTCTTGTTACGATTGTTAAATTTAACAATTTTTATGAATTTATTTATCGATGAGATATTAAACAAAGAAACGTGAAATTCAACGTTATATCGTCAGAGATATCATTTGTCGTACTACTGAATTTTCGCGTTCCCTTTTCACCCAAAGTTTCAAAATTTCACGAGTATCGCGTATATTTAACAAACATTTCACGGTATACTTGGCATCTTTTTTACCGTTAAAACGCTCAAAATATCCTTATTTCGCTTTTTAAACACAGTTTCTAACTTCTTCAAAGTAGAAAACATTTATTTCTTTTTAAATATTCTATCCTTTATACGAAATTTAAGTTCTCTTTAAGCTGGAAAATTGCAATTTTCCTTAAAAGACTGTTCCATATTCAATTTAAAAATATAATACGTGGAAATTTTCACGCAACCGTGAACATGAACGAAATTTATACCAAAAAATATGAAATACACTTTAAAATAATCTAAAATTAATACGAATTAATATTACTTTGTTCTGTTCAATTGCAAATTTTTATAATACAATCCTTTCTTTCATGCTCTTTCTCAAACACAATATCGAATACTCGACGATAAATTTCGATTTTTCTTTTCAACATCCACCAATTCGAATCTTTTCCAATCGCAAACCGAACTTTTATTCAAGATATCAAATTCCTCCTCAAGAAAGAATCGTCCATCCTCGTGTCAGAAAACGAAAACCTCGAAAAACACGACGAGAAAGAAACGCTTCCTTCTCGTTGCTTGTTTTTTTTTTTTCGCCCGATTATGCCCTCAATTATTGTCGCTTCGGTTTAAATTTAGGCTTAATTATCACGAAGCCGAGCGAGTGTGCTGACGTCACGATCCGGGTAACAAGGGCTGGAACGAGTCTCGAAACGACCGGGGGGGATAGAATAAAAAGCAGGCACATCACATGCAAAAGAGGTTTATAAACATGTAGATTGCAATTACGCGCCAAACGTATTTGCATTTCGACCCGCGAGCTACCTTCCTTCGATCTCCTATTAAACCATCTTCGTTCCTCCTCCCTCACGCGAGATAATCGAGAATATTCGCGTGAGAGACGAGCGTCGTGTTTGACCAATGACTTGCATGCGGAAAGAGAGCATTATGTTGGTTGGTACCTTCGTGTTCGAGTATTATTCGTCAACCGGTTGAATCGTAAGGCAGTTTGATAGGTCGGGGGTTAGGATGTCAAAGAGAGAGAGGGAGGGAGGGAGGGAGGGGGGGGAGGGGGAATTGTCACTGATAAGAGAGTTAATTACGAATGCAAAGGGTGAGATTTTTCTTTCGATCCATTCCACACACACGGGTTTTAAAAGGGAACAATTTGCGCGAATGAAATTGCGGGTGTGAGAGATTTGAAATTCGTCGGGATGAAGGGGTGAAGGATGATTTTACGGAATGGTTTTGCACGGGGAAGAGAGATTTATGACTGGCCATTTCGCGATTGAATATATGGACGTGTTTAGATCGATAGATATGTAGTTTATCAAAGATTTGTTCGATAAGATAGAATTTAACAAAAGAATAAAATTTGTACGTATTTTAAAATTGATCGAAAGATTTAATCCAGGAATGAGATATTGCATAAAAAGTAACAATACTATTTCATAAATTATATTAATCAAAATATTAGCAATAGTAGCTTGTTAGTATTAATTAAATTTCAATAATTATTGTTTACAAATTAATATTTAATTTACATATTGACAAGTCATCGAGAATTAATAATAATAATTTTATACATTTAAAATCAATCGCGAGAACTAGATTTATATACACGTACGTTATGCGTGTAATTGTGTCAAGATGTTTTGATAAAACTTCTCGTGACAATATTATAATATAAAAATTTGAAACTCGGAGCAATCTGCTTAATATCTTCCAGCAACTTTCTGAATATAAGTAGCACGATACATGTAGCAAACAAAGCAGCAAAGAACGATGATCTCGTTGCGCAACAAAGAGTGAGAAGCTGAAAAGCTGGTTTTAAAGTTTAAAGGCTTTCCTTCAAGATTTCAAGCTGGCAAGAGCAGTTACTTAAGATCGCACTTCACGTCCATCTACATTTCTAAATTCCCAGGAACTTTGTTTAATGGTCGAACGATTCCCCGAGACTGCTCGTGAAGTGCAACTTCCAATTAGCCCTGTTTAATTAATCGCGTGGACATTCGATCGTCCTGATATCTCCATCATCAGAGGAGAAAGCGTGTTTCAACATCCGTGTATGTATCGATTACAGTCAATTAAGCATCGGTCTTCTTCTTTTTTTTTTTTATTTGAATATTGCGTTGGATCGATACTCTCGCTTGTGAAAAGATGGCTTCGTTCAATTAGCTGGATTTCATTAATTTTCCACGAGAAGTAACTGTGTCTATGGTGTTGTACTATGCTCGTGTTGATAATGTAAAATATATGACGGCCTCCTTTTTTTTTTTTTTTGTTATTAAAATTTTATTTCTCGCGAGCAGTTGTTTAAGATCAAGAGAATTAATTTTGAAATGAAAGTTTTTTAATGTACGCTTCTTCTTCTTTTTTTTTGTTTTTAATGATATCATATAAAATATTAAAATACGTTTAATTTATGAATAGTATTAAAATTATATTAGAGAAATGAGACAATTCTGTAGAATTTTGTAAAGAGTTTTGTACCAATTCTGCGACCACAGTTACTAATCTGACTTATCTATATTATCTAAATGTAGAGGGGAGTCGCTGCCTCGGCATTGGTATGGTTTTACTACTTGTATCTTTTGTGTATCTCTTAAAATAGTGTAATTTTATCCTATAGATTTTCCTTTTGTATAATCATAAATAATGAAAATATTTGTTTAAACTTTATTTATTAAATTAATATCTACGAAAAATTAATTAATACTATGAAAATGAAATATGGAACTTGATAAAAAGGCTCGAGAACAATCGTTTATATTATAATTCTTCGATTTTTAATCTTTTTTTAAAAAAAGAAAGTGTTACTAAAAATTAATTGCAAACATGTTCTCAATAATGATCCCTTGAAAATAATGTAGATCAACTTATTAAGAAAAATTTCCACCGAGATTGCGATTAATTATTCGAGTCGATGCATGCGCCCACCCATCCCTAGGAACAATATCGGTTAGAGCTTAATAATTTTCCATCGGGGAATCATCGGGCGGGCCGGCACGAAACTTCGTTCGTGGCTGTCTTACTTCGTACGATCCTTTGATTACCAATTAATTGGAAGTTTAAACTCTTCCAGGTAATAAGTTGGCTGCCACCGATGATCTATGGTCTGTGGAACTATTTTGATTCACTGAAATCCACGCCCGTTTGGCTTTCGAGAAAATTAAAATGGATTAATTCGTTGCAAACGAGTTTGAAAGATTCATCGAGATATGAAAAACTTTCGCCGAGGATCCAAACAATAACTGATCAAATAGTCGATCAGATGAGGATGAGATGGGGATGAAAATGTCTGAAGAATGATTTATGTGGCATCGATTGAATTCTCAACTTGGGAAAACATCTTCAATAATATTATATTTTTGCATTTTTGCAGCTTGTATTTTAATAAATATTTCTAGAAATTCCGATATGCTGTTTCACATTTCTTTCAATGTTTTTTAAATAATTCATATTAGAATATATAACAGAATAATATGGAATTGTATAATTCAACAGAATATGTAACATAGTGAAACAGCTCGTATTATAGTTTATTGTTTGTAAAATTAAATTATAAGCATTATAAATTTATTAAATAAAAATTATCTTGACTTTCTTTCATGCTTGTTATTACTTTTTTCCCCTAATTTAATAAAATTATAAATATGCAGATACGCGAAAATTTTTTTAATTAAATTCTACTTTCACAATACTAAGAATCATGAGCGGAAAAAAAAGACATTGTTTCAGAACAAAAATTTTTTAAATTTTCAAGTATATACGGTATTCCCTCTACGAAAATATATTTATGAACATTATTATTCGAATTCGTTCGAAATACATGTTGTTTTTCTAAAAAATTTTTAATCATATTCGTTGAAAAAAAATTCCTTTTAATTTATCCACATTTCCCTCCGAATTTGCACCTTCTTCGCATTTTCATCTAGAATCTTCATTACATTTAACACGAATACGTTTAGCAGAGTACTTCAACACTTGAATATTTCAGTAGGATCATTCAATTACCCTATTTCGTTTTAGCATTTCCTGGTCTTCCTGTCGTATTTTAACACAGTACATCCCATTTTCCATTATCATTATTTTCTCATCTAAGATAATAGTATTTCATTCTTTTTTTCTCTCTCTCTCTTTCTCTCTCTAATCAATTTGTTTCAAATAAGAATTATAAAAATTAAGAATTAAATATCTGTTTGAATTCAGAAAATTATTTTATTCGAAATTTTCTTGAAGTATTTTTCTTACGTTAAAATGTTTTTCACACCAACCTGCTGAAACGTATTCGAGAAATATTCATTGATTGCTACTATACTTTAAAGTAGGATTTATCGAAATTACTTTTTCGATGGCTATAAACCGACTTATCCAATCTCGATTAAAGGTTTTAAACGCTATAAGAGATTTAATGCTATAGCCTTTTTTTCGATTCTGCATCGATCGAATAAATGATCGAGCAAATAAAACTGTTACAAAATATCGTAACATAATTTTAGATAAATGTAACTCTATATTGCATCCGTGCAATTTTGTTTGTTTATAATAATATCGCGTTTCTTATTTTTAACAGATGGTGAAATGTTTTTGAAAAAAAGTTTGAATCAGTTTGACTTTCTTCTGCGTGAAAAATCATTTATCTTGCTTTGCAAGTTGGCACGTTTAACTTTTTAGAATTTTTAAAACTTTTTGGATGATATTTATTGTTATCGTGCAACCGCTACAAGTCGAGTATCAAAAGATTTTATGCCATTTTTTTTTCTTTTTTTTTTTTTTTTTATTTTTTTCAGTCGTTATCTATCTCATTTCTTTGAATTTCTTCCCAATGGATGGATATTTACTAACCTAGAAATAGAAGGTTTCACCATTTAATTCTTTTCCAATAAAAAGAATGGGTTTCATTTTCAAAACAAACGATGATTAATCTTCTTTCTCTATAACGAAGAGTTTAAATATTTGATACGTTCGTTTCATATTTTTTTATTTATTTGTGCAAATGAAAAATGAATAACCTAATATATAAAATATAATTTGTATACATACGTGTACTAATTTCTAAAATTACAAATTCATCCGAGATAAAAATATTTATTGTATTGATCACTGATGGCGATAATGCAATGGATTAATGGCTTTTCAATTTTAACCTTGTTTCAAACTGTTATATATAAATTTGCTTTATTTATCGCTTTTGCATACTTTATTCGTAAAACAAATACGAATTCTTAAAATAAATTCCCGATCTATAAATCATGAACTTTCCATCTCAAAAAATTTAACAAAGGAATTAAACGACGAACGAATAAATATTACAATATAATTCATTTATTTTCGCTCGACTTCGACTCAAATCAAAATCGATCATCCCTCCTTCGTATTCCTTTGACCTCCTCTCAGAACGAATCCATCGAGTACGCATCGAGAAAAAAAAAATTAACAAATCCTCCACCAAAGTGAAAAAACGTTTTGTCATTCTTTCCACGATGGAACCATAACTTTGCCAATCGAATTGGAAAAACCGCGCTCAACGTTCCCGATAGATAAAACACACACACACAGAAAGAAAGAAAGAGAATGACGAGTGAACGCATAATATCACGGAATTCCTCCGATAGAGACTCGACGATTCACAATGGAGGATCGCAACCTGTGCCACCAGTTTCAAATTATGCGCTCCTCGAGAACTATGCATCAACCGGATAATTATTGTTCCCCCTGTATATTCGCCGTATATTTGCGTTCTCTGGCAAGTTGCACGTGAATGTGCAAAACCAGCCCTCTCGCATCACGTTGCCGCAATTTGCATTCGCCAGTTACAAAAGAAACTTACTTTACGAGCCTTTGGGGGGGTTGATACGTTGATTTATTTACAAATGGAGTTTCGGCCATGGAAGTTATTCTTCTTGGTGGATATGTATAATACGACACTGTTATTACACCGCGACAAAATGATCGTTATTTTGAATTGAACACAAACGAATATATAATTTGTTCATTTTCGATCGTCGAATATTGGAAAAGTTAAGAAACGATTGTTGGGCTGCCTCGAGTCGGCCGGAAATTGATAAATCCGCTCACAATGTTCTGCTTCACGTATACATATATATTTGCACATGCACGATGAGTTTCTCCAATAATGAATACGGTTCGATAATGGCGCGTGCACCCTTAAAGTGGTGCACCCTATTTCTGGCTCGTTGGGAGTAACAATGCGGGCAAATTTGGAGAAGCTTTCGTGGAATCTTTGGACGATTGGCAGACAGGGTTGAAAGGACGCACAGGTGCACTTGGTTACCGCCGATTATGACTCTCCCCACGCTGGTGAATCAACGTAATGTCAAAGGAGCTAACAATAGCCCACTCTCGGCTCGCCTATGGACTTATCGATCAACTGTGTTTGGCTCGAAATCCATCGCCTCTTACGTTGGTTACGAGCTGGCCTGTATCACGTGGATTATCACGATTGCGATCTCGTCGACGCAGTCCTCTTAAATTGTTCCCTCGCCGGGATTGCAACGAACGATAAAGAATTGTTGCTGATCGAAACTAATTTCGAATTCGCAATTAATGTCGATTTTGATGATGGGAGAATTTATTCGTAGAATTTTCTTCGAGTCTTCTTTGATTTTTTTTTTTTTTTATGATCGATTAACGTTTCTTATTTGGTTGTATATTTATGTCGTTTGTCATAATTAAATTGCTTTCTTTCACGGTGAAGTTGTTATTATTTCTTATCTAGAAAACCAATTTCCAATATATATAAATTCCAAGATTTCCAAATGTTTTTCCTTTAATTTATCTCGTTATAAATTTCAATTTTTTTCGCTCTCTTTTTATATAACTTTTAAAAAAGGATCATAATAAATCTTGATTCGTGTTCCGAGCAACCAAATGAATTCGCTAAGAGACACGAGCGCCAAATGGTCGGAGATAAAAAAGAGAATGTTCCCCCCGTCTCATATGTCAACGTCTCAAACAGATTCTCACCTGTCACCGTTCCCATCTTATGATACCGGGAAATTGCAGTCCAGATGCGAGAGCTGCACGATTTAATTCAACTCTAATGCCATTGCAAATTGTAACTGTAACTGTTTCGAGTATCATTTCACAGAAGTGAATGACGATTAATTCGTAATCGTTTTACACAACGACGCGAGAGAAATTAAATCATAATTTATGTAATCGATAGTGAAAATATTGTAAAATATTTTTCATCGTATCGTATTTAATTCACCTCGTCCATTTCTAATTAACAAAGATTAATTCATTTTATGATTTATCGAACGAGATATAAACGAGAATAATATTCCATCGAAATAAATTCCAAGAATCACTCCTTGCGATGAAATACGTGTCCAATAACTCTCGTGTCCAATTTTCTCCTTAGCTAGAGATAAAAAAAAAAAAAAAAAATTACCTATAACACCGACCTTGTCGTGATCGGTTATGCCTTGGCCAATCGCACGATGTATTCGATCAATTATTTTAAAAGGTTTTTACCTAAGGGAACGTTCTTAGCCAACCAGCCCAATCCAATCGATTCGCGGTTTCTGGTCTGCGCGATATTTTCTTCCCTTCTTCTTCTTTTTTTTTTCTTCTCTCCCTTCAACTCTGTCCCTCAACCACTGGCTGTATTCGCTGAATGCGCGATTTATGTCGTGAATCTGCGGGGTTGACGAGCGGGAAATTTATTCCCTCGAAACTGGAGGAAGCGATGAACCGCGTCCGTGACGAGTATCTCGTATATCTCCATTATTTCCCCGCCGCTCTTTGATACGGATTCCCATTGAATTATGCGGCCGCGTTTATGCAAATCAACCGCAATAAATTTTTGACGGCGTGTCCTGGTGGCGATGAGCGGCCACCGACCCATTGTAATCAACGCTTTATTACTACGAAGTTTAGACTTTTTTCACGCGTGCTTCGTTCTTTTCATTTCTTTCTTCTTTTTTTCTTTTTTTTGTAGTAATATCTTTATATTGTTGATTTGGTTGATTAATTTAAGCGATTAAGAGTATTTTTAATATTTGTCTTTTCTTGAATATTTTATCTCAGAGACTTAAACATTGAACCACGTTTTAATTTTATATTGATTGAATTTGTTTTTGTTAGATTTTCATTATTATAAAATCGAACGATTAAGTTTCTTTTTCTTTCTCGAGAATATTCGCACAATTTTTACATTTTAACGATCGCACGTTCTCGAGTATCACTTTTTCCATGTGGATTCTTTCCTTCTTACGGTTGAAATAAGAATAAGAAAAGAATATTCGTGCTCTCATACAAAACATAAATTCTATATTTAAAATACGGAGAATATAAAATGTTCATAACAATATGAATATTCATGAGCACATTATCGATACAAAGTCAAAAATACATTCGATAAAGCAGGCCACGCGGAAAATTGAGCTCGCATCTGAAAATTACTCGAAGCAGCAAACGAAAATCACCCTCTCTCTCCTCGAAGGTTAAACCTGACAATCGATAATTCACCACCGCTATAATTCGCTCCCTCACTCCCTCGAGGAGTTAAAATCCCCGTTAAAATTTCGTTTTTACAATCGAGATAAGACCGTTTATCAACCGAAAAAAGAACTCTTTCCTCCAAGAAGAGGAAACACGTTCGCGCATAACGAAGTGGCATCCCCGCCCACGTGGCGAAATACCCAAATTGACCCAGTTTAATCTCACGAATTCACGCAAACAACCCATGCATATCAGATCATTAACTAACTTCTGTCCCTTATAAACGATAGCGTTGCGGCGAGTTATTATATTTTACACGCCAATTTTCTCCTCGTTTCTCGAGAGTCGATTATTTCGTTATTATTTCTTGAAAAAGATAAAACGAAAGATTTTCCGACAATTTTCTTTTATTTCTATTTTATGAAAGTTAATGGAAGAGAATTAAAAAATTCGTTGTAACGAAAAAAATTTTGTAAAACTGATTTTCTTCTTCAACTTCTTTCGATCTCTCTGGGAGCAGGATATAGCTTTAAAAAATCGCGATAAAACACGATGAAAATCAGGTCGACAAGTACAACCTTGCCTCTAATTGCAGGTGAAATCCAACTTTCTCTGAAATCTCTGCCAGTAGATCATTTACTCTGATACTTATAATTTTAATTGGAAAGAAAAAGGAAGCATTATTTTTTTTAAAAAAAAAAAGATGTATAAAATTTATTTAACGATCCGAAGTTATACGAGAGACTTGTATATAACTTATTTTGAAAGTAAACACTCTCGAAAACTTGCTCTCTACGATATTTTTCGCAATTTTCTCTCCATTCTGAATATATCGAAAAATTATTTTGAGAAGCTAAAAAAAAAAAATTTTTGATCAATGTATTCGCATCCTAAGAACGATACGCTCTTGATACAGCCCTAGGCTCTGTTTCAAAGTAATATCAACGGAATTTTCGTTTGACATTTCCAATTAATACCGAGCGGCCATATCGATGTTACCATTTTTCATCGCTCTCGACTTATCTCGACGCCACGAATTGAAATCTCTACTTTTTTATACATCTCCGTCGAGGGCTGCTTCTTCCCTTCCCTCCCTTTTTCCCTTTCTCTTGCAAATTTTCCCGATCGAACGTGTTAGAGTAGGGTGTCAAATGTAAATGAACGCGCAAACGAGCTCGCAAGTCTCGCTCATCGTCAACCTTTCGAGACGTTGTCAACCGCTTTAATTGAGAATAAATATTGGGTTAGAAGTCGCTGGAATTAAACTGGAGGCCTCGTTTGTAATTTGAATGCTTCTTCTGTTCTTTCTCTCGTTGCCAGAATGCTTTTTCATTTTTTGAAAAATTTTTGGTCGAAACGAGTTTTCGAAGGAAGAATTCACGAAGATTTGCTCGTAATTGGAAATAATTATGTGTGAAAGGTGTGATGGTGGACAAAAGGGGAAACATATATCATTAATGGCTTTGAGTTTTAACCGTTCAAGTTTCAACTGCCATGGAAATATAATTCTTTCTCGTGGTTGGGTGTTAATTGAAATTGGTGATAATTAATATATATATGTGGAATAAATGGATACGTATTTCTCTTGTAATTTGTGATTAATAATAAAAGGATAATCACACTTATCAAAATGAATAGTTTATTTTTTATTTAAAAAAAAAATATATGTAATTGCCCTTTTGGGAAAAATTATCGTTACGATTTTTATTGTAATACGTTAAGAATAATTCGATTACTCTAACATTAATAAATAAGGAATAATTTTAGCAAGATTGAATTACGTTCATTGTATTTATTCTCGAAACTTTAAGAATGAATAAACACGCAGATAGATGGGTAGATTGTTGTATCACGTAAGCCCTGTATCAATTAAACCTGTATTGAAATCCATAACCAATTCGATATACACGTATCCAATTGATATTCAAATCCATTTTCCCACCCAAAGAGTGTTTTCAATCCAATATTTTTACTTTTAATTTTTATTTTTGCCCCCGCGATTTACGCCTCGCAGACTATATTCCCGAAAAAAAGAGGAGGTGAAGAGGAGGGGAGGGGGAAGAGGAGAAACAACAAAACTCGTCGGCCATTCCAATATTTTACGATCGACTCCCACTTTCCATTAATTTTCCTCTCACTATCCACCACTATCCTCCACACAGATCACCCGGCAAACGGTAAATGCACGGTCATTTCCCTGTCATGTACGATGGCAGAAATCGGGTAAATCTCGACCCATTATCTGTGATATAGATTAACGGTTGGGTATAGCAGAGTTAAAGGAAAGAGATTTTCTGTCTTGAAAATAAACCTTTGAAGTACAGAACTTGTCTATGAGAACCTTTGATATTTGAGGAAAAATATTTGAGGAAAAATATGGGATCATTAATTGGATTCAATAAAGAGGAATAATTAAATTTCCTATAACAATATATCCACCATCCGTTGGCTATTAATTTTTCATATATAATAAGTTTTAATCAATAATAATAATTCTAAAGATTATTTTAATCCTGTATAAGCATCCTGACTTTGAAATCTATACTCATAATTTATCGTGTATATCAATTATTTAATTACTTTCTTAGATTAATTCTCACTGCTTCTTCACAAATTTCCTACCAATTAAGATATTAATTATTTAAAGGATAATTTAATAATAAATCGATCAATCTACATCCCGTTAAATGCTAACAAATCCATAAAAGTTTGGCTAGAAATAAATAATTTGCAAAACGTCGATCAAAAGTCAATCCATGTATAAGTGCATTTCGTCTGCCATCCCCGCGTTTCTTTGACTTATTCTGTGCATCGTGCACGCATCGTGTCTTTTTTATCCTCTTCGATTGTTGTCGATTCGTTGTTTTTTCCAACAGGGAGGAAGGTAGAGAACCACAACTGGAAGACTTTGCGCAGAATCATTCTGTTTACCAAGCCGATGGGAGACGCGAATAAAGCAAGGCGGATCGAATGTTTTTTCACGAGCCTCTCCCCCCAACGCGCAGTTTAGAATGGGGTAGGATTTGAAAAGGAGGATGCAACGGAGATATCTAAAAGGGAACTTTGTTGACTTCAGGCTTCCACGTTTCTGGGAAAGTTGCTCGTGTACCCCCAGGTAACCGATGGAAATAGCCAGTTTATTTCTGTTTTTGCTTGGATGTTTTTTCGTACGATACACGCTGGTCTCGTGATACATGTGGAAAATTTTTTTCATTGCACAAAATGTTAAAGGATGGATGTATGTAGATTGCCAAGTATACAAAGAAAAAATGAAAGTAAAATGTGTATCGATAAAGTAATAATAAAATGATAATAAATGCAACGCTTGTTGAATGTATAGGAATTTAATTTAAAGCATCAGATATTTGTAATCAATATCCAATGGTTGCATTATGGTTATACAGTTGATGTTAAAAAATATTAAATTCCTCTCGACATCCTTTTAACAATAAACAAATTTCGTTTATACACGAGACATGTCAAACTATTATGTAAAATTAATACGATAGCTAATTTTACCAAATATCAGGAATAATTTCCTATAATTTCCAACGATTTCTAAATTCTGTTATTCCAAATAACGCGCATGATGTTACGCTAATTTTCATTCCGGTCGAAGCTCCGCCAAAATTACACGACAAGGATGGGTACTTTAAAACAATCAAGATTCCAACATTTTGGAACTTATTGTATAAGCAGAAAGTTCCAGCTCGGTTCGTCGGTTAACGAGACTTCATGAAAGTCCAATGCCTGGCCCTATATCGTCCCTGTTACCGTGTATCGTCCGCCAAGTAAAGCAAAGTTCTACTTATTTTCTTTCTCGTCGATTTTTTTTTTTTTTTTTTCCTTAACAATTAATCCCTCCCTTTGATTAATTCTTTTATACACGCGATCGTTTTAAAGCTCAAACGATACGTCGATGGGATATCCATGTCAATAAATTTTCAGATAATAAAGAAAATTTATTGAAATGGATAAAAGTTTATACATTATTATCAGTTTATTAATTCATGCGTTTATATGAATTAAAATTAATTAAATTTTAACTTGCACAATATATGGAACAGCTTATGAAAACGATATTCTTTTGTTGATTTTTAATAAAAAAAAGAACGTTCGCCTTTCTTTGATGTTAGATAAGTAAAGAATCGTTTGTCTGTATGCTTTGCATTATTCTGTTCTCACAGTCTTTCTATTGAGAAAGAGAGAAGTTATTTTCCATCTGCGTTTTCTACCTAGAAACTCTTGCGATGAACAAGGCATCAAGCGAGCATTCGGGCTGACCCATATTGTACTACAAATATATCATACGAATGACGCGTGAGAAGATAGATTTTTGCAAATCTTCTTTCTCCAAAATAGGATGAAGATTCGAGACGAAAGGAAGATTTGACGAAAGGAATCGATTGAATTTCGTTTCAACGATCAGTGTAACATTGTAACAGTGTAATATATCTCACAGTTCTCTTTCTGTTATTCTTCGCAACCAAGTATTACTACTTTTCCTTTTTCAGATTTTGCTGAACCAATCTGAAAAATACATAATATAACTCGTTATAACAGGACAAATTTCCAATACATTCTCGAGGATGAAAACGATAAAAATTTCCTCTTTCCAAGAAGTATTCGAACCGTCCATTGCTTCACTCGTAACACCAAATTACCACCCCTCTCCTCGAGTCGAGATTCTTCCTCATTGCGACCAGCCACGATCGTTCCTCCTCGAATCGATATTGTTTCTCGTGCTCTATTTTCCACACACGTTGACACGAATTTCTCAGGTTGCTTACCAAAGGTGAAACGACCTTTCATCGGCCCCATCCCACACCCTTTCTCTCTAAGTGAATATGTAGCACCTGCAACCCCTTCTTTTTCTCCCTTTTTCTTCCTCGAGTTGACCTATATCGTGTCTCCACGACGAGAAGGTGTGCCCCTCTTCTCGTTCCATGGAAATACATTTCTTATTTCTTTTTTTTTTCCCCCTTTCGATCGAGATACGAGCCTCGTCCACCGAAATTTCGTATCGTCTCGTTTAAAAACAACGTCGTTGAAATCTTTCCCCTTTTTTTATTCGATCCTTCCCTTCGCACGGACGATTGGGACGAGTTAGATGGGATCGATATGCAAAACTCGAGCCACGTTCGCGTCACCGTGAAAACGCATAAATCTAAGGGTGGGATCGCTTCTCCATTATTGTCTCTCTCGATGCTCTTTTCGGAGGAATCATTCGGATGATATATACATATATGAATCGAGGATTTTTTTTCTTTCCAGAATTTTGCATTTCGATGCTTGCAGTGAGAATTTATAGAGAATGTTTCGTTCGACTGCAAATGTGATAGCATTTCTGAATTATCAATTAGACTCTGTGTTACGTTCGAGTTATTTTTACAATTTTTTTTTTTTTTAATGGAAGTTGATGTATACTCATACTATAAATAATGCGGTTTTTTTTTAGAGCTCAATGTAACTTGTCAGTATATTTGATTAATTATTGATAGATGTTTTTAGTAAAAAAGTGTAGCGTATGAAAATTTGCTACACGTTTGTTACTCTTTTAAAAGTGGTTTACATTTTTAATGTAATTAATCCGTGACACTGATAAATGTTCCTTTCATATTTAATTAACAACAGGCTTAAATATGATCGATAGTTGGCAACCTGATGTAATATTAATCATACAGAACGTATAAATTTTATTTCTTTTTCTTATGTGTGTAAAATATAAATTATATCAATAATTTTCAGTAATTTTATAGATTGCGACAGTATTCGAAATTATTGATACAAGAAAGATTATTCAATTTTAAGGAATTTAAACATTTGAAACGATATGTAAAAATAATTGTATAATATAATACTTCCGTATTTTTCGTATATTCAAACAGCAAGTGCCCGTAAATTTTAAAATTGTACCAGTTTCTTGGCGTACTTTCAAGTGACATAAAATGAATTTTTCCATTTTTCTATCTCGATTACGGTCGACCACATTTTTGTGCATAATATTTGAATTTTAATGCGAAGAAATGTTAATAAGAATACTAAAAGTAATAAGATTAAATCTATATTTTAATAAAAAATGTTCAATCTTAAATGAAGAACTTTATGGAAAGATATAGAAATTCTAGTGACAAATATTTCAAGAAAAATAATAAATATAGAATAATAAATGTTTGCGTTAAAATTTAAGAATTTTAAAAAAATTTTTAATTATATTAAAATATCTCAAATCGTGCTACAATTTATTAAATTTTGATCTTCCTATATATATATATATCTTCCTACTTTATAATTAAGGAAAATCCCTTTTGGATTCTAATATTTTCTTTTCTGAGAATAAATTATTTTATTAATATAATTAAATATTTTTAAGAATGAATCAATATTTATAAGAAATAATCGAAAGCTTAAAATTCAGATTGTATTAAGAGAAGAAATTAAATGTTCGAGCATTATGAGTAAAATTTATATATGCATATAATTGAAAAGGAATCTGAGAAGGGAAGCGTGCTTGGTTGGTTTTCTTGCCTATATTTTATCACTTAAATGCATTGACTTATTAAATTTTTAACCTTGAAACTATTATGAAGATTGTAATTGGAATGTATATAGACAAGGAAAAAAAGTGGTAGCATTCAAAAACGGAAATTAACCATTGCGAAATTACCCTATTGTGTATAATAATGCTCCCTCCAGCGTGATCCTTTATGATTAAAAATAAGCCTATTTTCTTTACTTTTAACATTATTAGCAAATATACATTTATCTTCAACTTCTGTAACTTCAACACACCATTAATAAAACCGTTATAAATAACAGCTTTCGTGCGTATAACGTAAATTTACCTTAAAACTGGAACAAACTCTATTAAAAATTGCAAAAACTTTAAACCGCTATAACTCCGAAGATACTGACTTCCCGTCGATCAGTAAATGATCGTTGGAAGCGCGGAATCTTCCTCTTTAAAACGCTTTTTCATTCATCCCGATACGACTTCCGGTTCCCGAGATATCGTCGTGTAAAGAAAAAGGTAATTTTTAATCGTACACTATCACTGTCTTCGTCGCTTACTCGGATCTCTCGCTCGCACCTCGTCTCACCGACCTATCCCAAACCCAGACGCGATTCCTAGAAGAACGTAGTACGCATTTCCAGGAAAAATATGTAGGTCACTGGATCACGAGTCCATTCATAATCCTTGCGTTACGTTGAGGAAACTTTGAATCCTCATATCTCGGCAACCGATTGAGATATCGGGATAAAACAAAAAGGGGCATCAATGGTACGATCTACCACATTTCCTGGCTATGTTTCAATAAGAAAATTTTCCCTTTCTCTTCATGATTTTTGCATGAAAAGTCGAATTATCGTTACGATGTGATACAGACTTTCTGTATATTAATTTAATAGTTGAATATATTTCAGTTCCATAAAAATCCATATCTCTAAATCAATATATCGAGAAAAATCGTCAAATATATATATATATATACACGCCACTAATTTTTCTTAATCCACGTTCGAACAAAATCACTCGGTTCGAGTGTTAATTAACCACAGGTCGGGCAACGGGACACACAATTCTTCTTAAACCTTACGAGAGGTCAGAGCCGTAAAAAAGACTCCTCGTTAGAAGTAGCCCTTGAACTTTGGTCGAGCGTGTATGAGGCTCGGATTAAAAGGCTCTCGGGACGAATGTCACCGAAAATTTTCACCCATTCATCGATCGTGTGCACACTCTTCGTACACCTGAAATGTGAAACACACATCGTGCCCCACTTTCGCTTCCTAACTTTTTTAATGATTCTCCGTTTTTTCCTTCCTCTCTTATGCGCGTTCCAAGTGCTTCCTACCCCGTCTGGAACGTAACTTTTCAACTGGAAAGTTTGATATTGCGCGACTTTTGAATTGATTCGACGCTCTCTTTCTTCCTCTTTCGAGGAGATTTAACTCGTACGAGGGGAGAAGTTAAGAAGGGAACCGTTCGTGTTTCCCGACCTTTGCGAATCCGCTCGACGAAGTTTAAGGTCAGGTTGGCACAGGGATTCCTCGAACCAAATATAGCGGGGAGAAAAAAATCACAAGTCCCTGTTGGCCGCCGTTTTAATCGGTGGGAAATTCGCTTCTATCGATTGACGACCCGTGACCAATCGGATGAGACGAAATAAATTGCTTTTTTTTTTCTGCTTCTTCTTTCACTTTTTTCTTTTTTTTTTTTTAGTGGACGTGCGAAATGTTGAATTTATTTATCGTTTTCGTATCATATTTTATTTATTTTATTAGCGAAATATGATAAAGATTGGGCGAATGTTAAAAGCGCGGTGTTAATTTTCTTAAAAAATAACTTTGTTATTGGTAGATAAAGTAATTGAAACTCGTGAATATCGATAAAATTTATTTGCAAAGGTTAGTGGAAATAAAAAGGAAACGATATCGAGCGAATGGAATTTTTCATTATCACATCTCGCGCAAGAAAATCGAACAGCAAGGAGAGAAAGACAAAACCGATCCCTTTCTTTCTTCTCTTCGATGCAATCCCTTTCTTCGATATAAATTGAATTTTCCTCGAAAGAGAAAATGTTCGAGGAGCAATCGATGAATGAACGAGATAGCGTTCCTCCTACAATTTTGAAAAAACTAGTATAATGTTGAAACGAGAATATTGTTAAATTTATTTTATTTTGTATCGCAAATATCATTACATTTTAAATCTAATCCATTTCTTCAGAAGGAAAAAAAATCATCGATATCAACGTTGAAGAAACATACGAGAAATTATCTTCGATTTATCATCGACGCAATTCACGCGACAATGAAAAAATCGATCACGACAAATTTGGACACGCTATCCACGTCGAAATCTGAATACACTCGAACCGAGCTAGGATAGCACGCCTCGACAATTCGTTTGGTGGCCGATCGCCGATACAAGTGATAGGATTTAATCTGTTACACCGGCTCGACTTCGCAGAAATCGATGTCCGCCTCGATTCCAAAATTTCCGGCAAAGCGATAAAATTATCGATTCTCCTCAATGCTTCGCGAGAGCATTGACTATTCCGTGAATTTGACAGGGTTTAACCGATCTATTTGAATTTTAAATGATGTTTTTCATTTCGTTCTGTGAAATAAAAAATTTCAGAAATTTTCCTTCGATTTTTTCCAATCAACCAGAAGGATAGAAATTAATCTTGACTATCTAAATCATTATTTTTTCTATTACTCGTACAATTATTATCGTCGGTTAGATCTTGCCCCAGCGCATTCTCATCCATCCCAAACCCAATCAAGATTCTTCTTCATCGCACACGACTAAGCATTATTGCTTCTCCTTCGACAGGAAATTACGTCGATATTATTTCCCGCGGTCTATTTTCTATACACACGTTGACACGAATTTCTCCAGCTTTCCCGAGATATTCAATTAGAACCGCTTTTATTCACGAAGTTTGTACTTGTTCCATACAAATCACATTTTTACTTGTCGCTCGTAGAAGACTATTAAATAATAATTATAAATTAAACGAAGTTTAAACAAAATTTCTTAATCAAATTAAGAAATTATTATTAAAATCATCGAACGAAGCTTTAAAGCTTCTTTTTTTTTAAAGAATTTACGAATTCTCGTTTAATAGTCCTCTAAAAGCTCGAGAATCCGAAGAATTCAAGGAAGCTCGAAGGAGGCAGCGTTCAGTCAAAGGGAAATCTGAGGAGCCTACGTGTTCGGTGTCAAACGACAAAATTGCTTTTGACTCCTGAGACACGTTAAATCCGAAAGGAACAAGGGTTGGGCGTGAAAAAGGCTGATCGAACGGAAAATCGATGCCAGCTGGACGTAGAGTAAATATACATATTTGCATCACAAACTGTAAAACTGGTTGCGTTATATGCACATATGTTACCTGCGTGCACGTAAGCGTTTTCCTATATGTTACGACTATACCTTTCTTGGAAAGTAGATTAACGCTCTTCTTTTTCTGTTCTACAAATATCGATTAGTTTTATGTTTTAGTTTAGTTTCGAAGCAAGTTTCGTTCGAATAAATAAAATCATCCTCTTCTGAGTCTTGAGTCTTCGTACGATTAATCTTGCATTTAATAATTTGATAGTAACGTTTGAGATAGCAGAAAATAATCTTTTAATTGAGGAGAAATTTTGGAGATTGGTGGAAAAAATTTTTGTTTTTGATTACGTAATTAATAATATGGATATATTTTGAGTGATTGAAATGTTGGAATTATTTATCTGTATCTGATATATTATAAGTTAATAGTTAATAATAAAATGAATAATTTTATATAGAGTTATATTTTATAAAGAAATTCGAACTGCAATAGTATAATAATTCAACTTCTTTTTTTAAATATATTTCTAAATTTTTCTTTTCTAAAACAAATTTTCTCATTTTTAAATTACTTTTTAATCGATGAAACGATTTAAAAGAACGTATCATTAATAATTATCTGTTCGATTACAAGCCTTAAAAATTTAAACAAATTATCACGAATAATTATTAATATCTCTCACATTTTTTACTGTGAAAAGTACTGAAAAAAATCGTGAAATTCCACACTCTAATTAAAACATCTTAAACCACAAATCAACGAAAGAGGCCAATCAATCGAAACGCTAATTGAAATACCTTTGAAATTCGAGAATAATACAAAATCATGGAAATAAAACAACTGCTCGAAATCACGAGCCTCCCTAAGAGGACGAAATCTAAAACTAAGAACATTCTAAATATATAAACGAAACACAACGTGTGGAAAACAATTGATCACCATTTAAAGTGAAGTGAAATATATCTATAATATTTATTAAAACTCGTAGATATTTAGATTGGAAATTATTTAAAGAGTAATGTAATACCTACATTGTTTGAAACAATTAGTAAACTAACTCGTGTATCTCTGTTTTAATTTTAATAATTATATATTGAATATATTCTTGGAACGATTTCATTTCATGCGATTGATATAAATGGCATCGTGTTTTATTTTTCTCTTTTCACATTTTCGATTAATCATTGCTCAATCGATAAAATTTTTTAAATAAGATAAGAATTATGATCGCTATTTCGATTAGAAGAATGAAACCAAACTCTTTTTGTGTCCTGATATCTCTTATTAAACTGAGTCATATCAGAATCGATTTTATAATAGCGCAGGGAGAAGAAAGTATAACGTAATAGCAGTATATTTACTATAGCGACCTGCTTTTGCATAGTCCATAGATAAACCTGTCGTTTCACCTCAATATCGTTCGTGTATTTCAGATTTTATATCTAGAAGACACTAACCTGTATGAACAATTCGCTATGATCGTATTCAGTATTCCACCAGATTTCTGTTTTATAATAACAATATCAAGAAACTGCCATCTATATTTTTACTACTTAAAATTTTTTGAATGAATGATAAAATCTTTAAAAACCAAACCATATTTTCCAATTGAAAGGAATTAAAGTTTTCATTAAATTTAAGACCATTATTAGATTAGTGATAACATCGAGAAGCATCAAATGTAAATTCAAAGCAACCAAATTTGCTATAAGCCTGATGTATTTCTGAATAGTGAAAGCTGTCAATTAAGTGGACAATCGACTTAAACTTAATTTAATTCGAAAATGAAATCGATAATGAAACGCTTGGCAAAAATGGTTTAAAAGAGAAGTGCAGTTTCAGTATTGATTTCTGGTGAAAGGTAGAAACTGCTATATAATAACCGTTTTAAGATAAAGTGGAAGAATAAAGTAGTTAGGATTTATTAGACAAAGATATTTTAAAATGATGATATTTATTTTTCATCGAGAAATTTATTTTGCTTCGTTTAAATTAAAACTTGTTAATGTTTGAACTTTCGTTTGAAGATAATATTAATTCTACTTATACATATAATATAAAGATTTAATGTTAATGTTCGATCTTTAAAAATTATTTATTTTTAGACAGTTTCGCAGCAATATGTATATCACGACTATTCAATAAGCGCATTAATGTCCAAATTCAAGAAATGTGGTCAATAACATATATTTGATGGGAAGGAAACTGTGCCAAATACCATTTCCCGAATAGAATGGAAATAAAATAAAATCTATCTTTAAAACTACGTGATAAACTATAGAAGATACTACTCGCTAATGTGTGTATCATATTTAAAATTCTAATTCATTTAAATGTACACCATTTTAAATTCACGAGCAAAATCTTAAAATCGAGAACACTTTGCGAGAGATAAAACAAAAATATAAATTTCTCTCTGTATCTAATCTGTAATCAAAGATAGATAGATGGATAATTATTTCACGCGGGGTAGAGTTTAACGTATTATTTCCCCGTAACGCAAGATGAACAATTTGTCCTTCCTTGAAATACAAGCATAGTTCGGATAGGTGCAAGGTAATAAGCGTGAAGCATCGAACCACGACGATAAGAGGAGAAACGATAACGAAGCGTTGTTACATTGATCTTCGGAATGACGTTGCTCAATTGGAAGCTCACGGATCTTCGATGCATCGACTCTGGAGATGCATTATGCACCTGAGAGGAGCGATCGTTTGGTTAAAACGTCCATAATGCTTGGAACGCAGAAACTCATTTCTTGTTACATTTGCAAATATTCCAACGACCATTTCTGCATACCACGAATACCATTTCGATTAGTAGAAAGAATTTAACATGGATAAAACATGGATTGTTGATGATGATCGATGGATTATTGTTGTCACTGATTATTTTTATCATTTATTGTGAATATAATTATAAGCACGACTCATCACGGATGCAAATCAACGATTAACAATCGTGTGGCATCGAACGAATCAGCTGTTTTTTTTCATAATGAAACGCAAGAATAACGTCACGTCGGCCTGTGTATCGGAGGACGCACGAGCACACGCGAGATCCTCGAATGATTATAATAACTGGGTCGAGCACAGGCCAAGAACCGAGGTTACGCTGTGTATTGTTGCTTAACAAAATCGTAAGCGTTCCTCGAGAGCGATGAATTATGCATTTCCTTGGGCTGCTCGCTCGAGCTTCAGTAGTTACAGCACGGTTATGGTCAGACGCCGTGTAATTTCGTATTAGCGTACGTTTCGCGATAGGTTTGAAGTTTTTGTGAACACGTTGAATAGTGTGAACCGTGTTTAAAAGCTCATCTGCTTTTACGAATGAATATATACGAGAAGAAAATGATTCTTTATTTTTGAAAAATAAAAATATTGAAATATATATGATGAAATATTTTTGTGTATAATGTGCATTATGTGAATTAATTTCAGTGATAAATGATACAACAGATTTTATTTAGATTATTTTAAGCAAGATAATATTCAGTGAGTATAATTATTATAGAGGAATTATTAATTTCCATGATGCTAAAAAAATTAGAGAAAAACTGTTGTAAAAGACTCTGTCTCTTGAAATAATATTATTTTGCTATTTAAATTCTTAATTTTATTTGATAAATTCTCATCTTATTTTTAAAGTACAAATTATTATATTAAAAACATTATGAAAATTATTTACATAGAATCTTCTTAATCATAGAATTTGATTCAATCTTTGTATAAAATTATCTAATAGACAATTATCCCGATATTAAGTATTATGAATTTGATTTTATGAAACAAATTATAAGGTTTGAAAATGCTTGTCAAACATCTTAAAAATCTTGTTCAACAGGAAATGAAAAGAAAAGAAGGAAAGAAATTATTCTTGACACTAAGCCAAGGAAAAAAGAGAAGAATTCAGGTTGGGCAGGATCGATAAAGAAAAATGGTAGGCTTGATAATAGGAAAGGAACATTCTCTCGAAATAATTGCCACTGGGAATGGATTCGGTTCAAAGAATATCTTACCCATTGTGACCACTTTTCTTTATTCTACTCTTAATGTTTTTTTTCTTCCTTTCGGTCTTCTATTTCCTCCTTCTGATCTTATCATCTTATTTAACTTTTTGTATTTTGTTTTTTTACACGAGCACTTTTACGCGAATCCGAATCCTCTTTGAATCTTGATTTGATCCTCTTCCCTTCGAATAACGTTTGAGTTTCGATCTCTTGAGTATTCGTTGAAAGTTTCTTTTTTCTTTCTTTCTTTTTTTTTTTTTGCTAGTAGTGGATTTTGATAGTAAATTTTTTATACAGTATTTTTAAGATTAATCAAGGAATAAATTTATTAAATAATAACTTAGAATTGACGAGGACTAGGATAGTTAGATAATTAATAATTAATTAAAATCACTCGTAATCAGAAGTAGTTAGAAATTAATTAAAAAGTTTTCATTTGGACTTCCACTTGGGATTAAGAACCAGATTCACAAATTCATTCACAGTTAATTTATACGATGCAGATGTTCAAGAGAATATTTAGCGCCTTAATGCGGTTTGAACAAGAGAAGTTACATCTCTTTTTAGTTTATCATCAATCTAATTTCAATTCTTCGTCTTTCATATTTAATTCTTTAATACATTTTCAATTCCCTGTATATTCTGTGTATATATTTCAAATTTTTGCAACAAAATTCCTCTCTTAACAATATTGTTGCAAAACATATTTATTGAATGCCAAAATTACTTGGCAGCTACAATACAGATTTCTGCAGAATTTTGAAAAGGAAGTATAAAAAGAAAAACTTGTCAATCCTGTCCTCCACATCTTAACCAATAAATACTCTATAAATACAGTTAAAACATTTTAACTCCTTTTCCTTTTTTCGCTCTTCTCCTTTTATTTCCCCTTTCTTCTTTTCCATCCTCGTTCCACCGACGATTCCTCCTCTTATTCTCTCTCTCCACGCATTTTCTTTTTTTTTTTTTTGCATATTAATGGCTGTATGATCAGAAGAAACTTTTCCACGATATCTGGCGTTCGAAATAAAGGAAAACAAACGCCTACAACGTATACACAAAACCCAGAAATATCTCTAATAGAATTCAATATGTGTTTACCTTTTGTCGCCTGAAAGAGAGAGTTTGTTTCGCTTCATTTTGATACTGTATTTTTCTTCTTCTTCTTCTTCTTCTTTTTATAGATTCGCTTTTTTAAATTTGTTTAATATTAATTTTCTATTGGTTGTTTTATTTCATCTCGTTTAATTTATATTAGGCATCGAATGCTGCGGTTTTAGTTGAGAATAATTATATCCTTCCCTACAAGTTAAGGGAATATTCTGAATTACTATCGACAATACACTTCCAAGCAGTCACTTATTCAAGTATTAACTGCGCCTGACGTGGCTTAACTTTGATAGGATTCCACGTCACAAAAGCTGCTATAGCACGAGCAACTGTTTGTCAAATAGTGTGTGCAACGACGTGTTAATTTCAACTGCATCGACGAAATAAGAAGATCTTCGTTAATACATATTTAAAATATTAAGTAGATTAAGTCGAGTTCGAGAGTTTTCGTAGAGTGGATATTTAATTTTGATGAAATTTTATTTGTATTCCACTTAAAATATTCGTATTCTTTTTTGCAAGCAGCTCTAAAAATTAGTGATAACATATCAAAAGCAATATGGTATAAATTTTATGTTTGATTTCTATCGTGAATTAATACGCGTTGAGTCCAAAAGGAGTTGTTAAAGTTTCAGAGAAATCTTTTCAATTTTTTTAATTTTTTATTTATATACTTCATTTATCTTTATAACATCTTTTAATAGAAAATTCAATAAGTGGAACAAGTTCAGAGAAATGGATTGCAGAATTCTCGGATACACTTTTCAATTCTTTTAATTTTTCTATTAAAACATCTCGCTTTTACACCGGTTTACACCCATTAAAACGTGATATTTCAACAAGCTAAAAGGAGCATTAAGCGTTTGCCTTTACTAATTTTAATTTGAAAGAAAATACCATATTTCACTTTAATTTTATACACGCCACGTTATACGCACTACACTTGTTGCCTGTAAAACTTTAATCGTTATTTTATAACACCATAAAGGCCTTATTAAGTGTCTATTGTGTTATCCAATTTAAGCGGGGGAGACGAAGAGATAATAAGGGTAACAATGGCACAGAGAACAAATCCATCCATTCTAAGTAACAGATCTTGGGTAGACATCGGGATAACAAAAGACATGTTATGTCCAAAATATCTGAGTGAATAATGATCGTGAGGAATGAATACGATAAAGATGAAACAAATGAAAGATGAAACAATTTTTACCGATTATTGATATATATGTATTGATGTAAGATATCTTGAATTGTCGATCAATTAGTGAATTTTTGTGGCGAATAAAGGGAAAAACAAAGTGGTGAAAAATGGAAGAAACGTAAGGGAAGAATATTGTGTCGACGAAAAAATGATTCAAGAAATTAATTGTGAAAATGAAGAATTTGCCAAGTTCGACTTTTTCGTTCAATTTCTGATCTCCATGATATGATCCAAAACAATTAAAATAAAATTCTTCAACAAGGAAGCAACTTGACAAATCCGATCATCGTTCCTCTAAAAAAAAAAAAAAAATAAATAAATAAAAAAAAGGAAAATGTCACTTAATTTCCTTCAATCCCCTCATTTCTATATAATTTCACATATTTAAATTTCCTGTATATTTCCATTCTATATTTCCAACATTTAATATTCTTTCACAAGATTAAGCTCCATCCACTCGCATAATTCTAAATTCCAAAAAAAAAAAGAAAAAAAAAAGAAAGAGAGAGAGAGAGAGACGTCTCATATTAAAGTCCCAAATCTCCCTTCAGCGTTCTCCCATTCTCCAGCCAGCTCCATTTGGCAGCAAAATCCTTTCCCAGCCAAGATCCACGGTGACATTAACCAAATATCGGTGTAGCCACGAAACGTATCCGCTAACGCGTGCGTAAAAATATATGAAACCTCGACGATCGTCGATGAGAACTGGGGAGGGAGGGGGGAGAATGGTGGAGGAAGAAAAAAAAAAACCGCATCCCGTTGCCAACTCCTCTCACGCGTTCTAATTCAGATTTCTCCCGAATTTTCGTGTCCACCGCGAATTTCATCGCTGTTCGATATCCGAGCCAATTGAATTCCACCACGACGAATCCTTATCTTATGATTTCATGCATGTATGAATCGACATAAGATTGTGTATAAATTGCCATTAAAGTAAAATATTCTTCTTTGGATTTTTCGCCTTGCATTCGCGTGAAATATTGTTGAAGAAAAAGCATACGTATACGTTCGAGAATTTGTTGGTTTTCTCGAAAGAATTCTGGAAAATCGGATTAATTCTATTTTCCAGATTATTGAATCTCGCCGTTATCTGAATTCTTAAAAATATTTTCTTGCGTTGCGAGAATTTTTGGATTAATTTCTAATATAAAGTGATGAATATTTGATTCTAAATTTGTATATATAGAGAAAGAGAAATTCATTTTCTTGCTCTTCTGATGTTCCACAATACGTCGAAGAAATAGAATTACACTTTTCTAAAAATATTATTCTTATTTCGATGCATGTAAGTTTTATACAGTATCCTGCAGTGATAAAATTAAGGATATTTTATCAGCTCTCGAATAATTGGATTGGCTGTTGTCGGAAAAAACGGCTAAGAAGTATTTCCTCGCGTGACATTCTTCAATCTACGCATCCCTTCGATAAGTTTAAAAGAATACACAAAGTTAGTTAGTCGAACACTTTCATGATTGCTCGTAACATTAATTGTGATGATATTGGTCCTTTTTTAAGAAAATTATAAAAAGATACGAGGATCGCGTGCGGTAAATTTGTTACCATGTTAATTTTGAGAATTTTATAAATATTGTTGAACGTTGTCCAATTTTGTTTAATATTAATACTTGGTCTGAAACTCTCGTCTTCATATTCTTTTCTCTAAATATCAATGAACTTATCAAGCTTTTGTTTCCTAGAAACTTGCTGGAGCGTGAACAAAATTTCATTTTTTTTCCATAGAATTATTTCCATGGTAAAAGAATATTTTTCATTTCGAGATTAAAATTCCTTCTTCTTAATACACGTTTCTTTTACACGTAAAAAAATTGTTCACAATTATCTCCAATTTTAAAACTGATGAATCTTCATTAATAAAAAATCGAATACCATATTTATTAATCACAAAGTCGGTTTAAAGCGAAATATAACTTCCTTGGAAATTTATCGATCATTGAATTTCACGCTAATCTCCGTTACTAATGAATTTTCAACTGGTGAGACTCAACGCTGTACGTATGCAATAAGTGTGTATCTTCGTTTGGTGTATATCATTCCATTGGCAGAACGTGTCTCTTCTGAACATTCTATCTTAACTCGTATTGTATTTTAAATATATTATATTATACTCTTTTGCTCTGTAATAATCAAATTTTATCAAAAATTTGTCTTGATTAGAAGAATTCTAATGAAATTATTCCGCTTCAATATTATTAAATTATCTTTCCCTCTCTTCATACGTGTCCAATCAAAATTTGAATATACAAAGACTCGCAGAATGCACGCGCGAAAAAGATTCAAAGCGTAGTATAACATTACATCTAAAGCGGATTTCCACTCAAACTCCATTTACCCAATTTTCCAATCGTATCGATAAAAATTTGATTTTGCAAGAAAAAAAAGAATCCGCAATCTGAGTCGAGTTATAATTTAATTTTTAATTCATTCTCTCGCGAAAGAAACGCGTATTTTCTTCTACGAATAACGGTCGATTTCGCTCAGAAATCACTTTCAGCTTGAAGAAAATGCGCATTATTAGTTAATAGGTTATTAAAGGCGATTCCGAGTGTGCTATCGAGTTACACAGCCCTCACAATAAGCATTACCTATTCACATTGCACGTGTTGCAAAATACTTCGCCTCTTTGCAAATACACTTGATGCCTCTATGATGCGCTCTGTTAAGCACTCAGTCGAGAGTTATTTTATGCATTAGGCTAATACGCGTTAAATTCTTACCTCTCTCTCTCTCTCTCTCTGTAGATCGAATTCGACGGATCAATATTATACATTCGTTCGAAATTGGAAAAAGTTTGGAAAAATAATTCAACTGCATAAAATTGTAGAAATGTTCAAAGATTCATTTGGTGAATGAATTTATTGAACATTTATGAGATATGCATGAAATATTTTTCTATCTAGTTAGAGGGAAAAATAATGTTCCATCGATATGTTGCATGTATATTTAAATTGAAATCTTCAGAAATCTTTTAAACGTTAATATTAATTTATAATAAAAATGATCGTATTTTCTCGTGTAATTATTTTCGTGGTAAATTATGTCACGTCACGTTTCTGTATGCAAATTTTTTTCACACATTTAATTCATTCCAGTGATTATGCCAGATTATAAATTAATGCAATTACGAATATCAAGTGGTATAATCGTATCACGATTCTTTTAACGCATCTGTCAATTATTATTCGATCAATTATAAATTCCATTATTCATTTTCAATTTGTCATTAATATATTGCAAAAGTAATATTAATAAATTATTTACATACGATTTGAAGTGAAATTGTTAACCACGTATGCGTGCAGAATTAATTTTATGTATATTTAATTACAATATACTACGACTATTATGTATAATTTTAACAGCCAACTGCAATTTGTCATTTGTGCCATAATGTTTCACTTAGTTTCACAATAAAGTTTTCGCATATATAGAATAAAGTAGATCAAGATATATGAATTATACATGATCTGGCAAATAAATATTTAACAGTTCTTACACATCTATCATCTACTTTAGTACTCTTATATCTGTAATCTGCGACAAGATTCTCACAAAAACGTATTCACAAATCACACACAGATATTTCCAAGACAGTCAATCACATTTATTCCAATATCAAACCCTCCACGCAATAAATTATCTCATCAAAAGCTCATTTTCACATATAATCAGGTAATTGGATAATCAGAAGAAGTCTGACAATCCAACTGTGGAGAAAAACAGAAGAAACCACATCCTCCCAATATTATCACTTCTCCTATTTAACAAAAGTATCAATAATTATTTAAATAAATACGTAGAACAAACTTACTCTATCTTTCTCAAAAGAAACTCTCAATAAAAGTCTAAAAATTAATAATTATGTTAAAATACAAACTCTCAAACAAACTCGCTTTCTTTTTTTTATCTTTTCCAATTATTGTCTTCTGCCGTAATAGAACGGTGTACGCATTACTCCACAAAGGAAAAAACTTGAATAAACACGCACTACAAACACACTCTCGATCGACTACTAATCTATTGCCACTCACGAGGCTGAATAAAACAACAGCCTTCCAACGATGGCCGCATAACTTTTTCAGCCGACCGCATCCCACGCGATGCACACTACTGGAAAGTTGTTCGAGCAAAGTTTGGACATCGTAACGTGACGAAGGTAACGAACCGAGCCACGTACTTGGCAATTAGCTTGTACCTACGATGGATTACCCTCCTTTTGCGCGTGTTTCCTCTCGCGATTTCTTTATCGATATTTGGCCCATCGTAATTGAATCAGATAATACTACGATGAAACTGTCGTTTGATGAATTTTTTCTAGTCCAAAAAGTGATTCTTTTCTTCTCTTTTGAAAAATATCTTAATATAACTCGTGTACACGTTCATTGTGAAAATTCTTGTGTATTATTTTTACTCAGATGTATAGGTCGAAGTATAACAGGAATTTTTTTTTTTTTTTTTTATTTTTTGAAGCGACACCAAATATTCAGCCCGTGCTACGGGCTTCGATTGAGAATACACGATTGTCCCTTTGGAATTAAAACCGGCGAGCGTCATGCGAAATTCCATAAATTCTTTATCATCTGAACGTCATACAGGCAACGTCTATACATCACCGTCGATGCGTCGATGCGTTCTCCGCGTCGTGGCGCGGAAGGAAATTTAAATTTTGAGGTCGTGGAAGAGGTATGCATAACAAATTTTTAGGAAGCTTCAGAAAATTCTACTTCCAGAAAGAAAGAAACCGTTCTCCAATCGTTCTAATTGCAATCTTTTCGTGCAATCTTTCTTTCCTTTTGCACATTTTTAATATCGTTTTGTAAATTTTTATATATTTACAATTGATAAACGATCTGTATGTTTTTCAAATGTTAATTTATAAATAGATAGATATATACTTTTTTTTTTTACAATTAAGTTAATTATACAGCGATGGCAATGTCGCAAAATTAACTTCGCGATTATATTTTTTTCGTTGTCGGACAAATATTTTGTCAAATTATTTTGAAGAACAAAAGTTAACACTGTCTCCGTTGAGTTTCTAGTGTCTCAACTGTTTTCAAGAGAAAAACTTGTTGACCTTATTATTTTTCACTTCATTTCATGTTCCACTTACATATATATATATATGTATAAAAAGAAGAAGCTTTCTATCTTCTAGAGAATATTGGAAATTATTTATATGATGCAGATAAATATAATTGAAGATTTAGACAATATTAATTTAAACGAATTTAAGGATATATTCTATACCATTGTAACTTCGTATTTACAATTATTGTAAAAATCTATCAATGAAAGAAGCAACTTGTGAAATAAAATATAAATTTAAAAAATGTTTAAAGTAATGTGTTTGATCGAATTTTTTCAATAAATTTTCTTTCAATACTTAATACTGCATAATCCATATTGTAATTTCGAAGAAAACTTTTGCGATATTACTTTCTCGATGTTTATATAACTTTAAAAACTATATCTTTTTAAAAAGTTTCACCAAGGAAATTCTTTTTAATTGTAATCGCATCAGAAGTATAAGTGGGGGGGGGGGGTAAAAAATATAATTGAAAAACTCCTTAACTTCTAATCTTATAATAACAAATTTCTTTTTGAAACAATTCATGCTGAAGAATGATATTCAAAAGATACACCATAATTAAATTTAAATTCGATAAAGAAAACCTTCCATTATATCTTATTCTTCTTATCTTTTTAAATATTTCAATCACTGTTCTACTATTATTATCATTGTTAAAAAATTACTACAGGATTTCTTAACTTAATGAACTTCTTTTTGAACCATGAATATAAAAAATGAGTATAAAAAATGAATATTAAAAAAAAAAAAAACCTACTCAAGAAAGGTACCTTCCCGTATCATTAACAATAATTTTTAATCCATTTTCACGTAATATCGAGGAAAGTTCTCTTACGACCTGTCTCAACCTGAAATAAAAGGAAAATCCTCTGAAAGAGGAATATAATTTTCTTCGCTACAACGATGAATAATAATTTTTGATCCAATGTGGAATTACCAAGCAAGGTAAAAAAAATTGCTTCTCGATAAAAAATGTACTCGATACACTGCAAGTTTATACATTATATGTACGACCCATATTTCGCGAAATCGGAAACAATAGCGGGGCGCTGGTGACAAGACGCTGTCGAGCAGATCAAGCTTTACGATTCGCTGCGAAATGTTTCAGCGTAAAGGGATTTCCACGATGCTCACGAGCATCGTACATTCTCCACGAAAAAATGAAGATCTTCCTGTGCGAGTGTGTGTTACATATACATGAATGCACGCGACTCGCATAATCGAATCGGCGCGAGAGATGTTACAGAATTTTGAATCTTTCTTATTCGAGTGGTTCGTGAAAAGAGATGAACTTGGATAGGATGCGTTGATAATAAATTTAAAAAAAATAATCTCGAAAAATCTCGACAAAGATCCCAGATTGTGAATTGTGAATTAATTCGTGGATATTATTGTTTTGTAAAATTTCTTAATACAATTGGAAAAATATTGGGAAAAATTTAATAAAAATATCGATTATACGAAACAATATTATTTTCAAAATTGTCTCGATTAATAATTGCTTTTTATTATATATTTGTAATGCAATGAAGTTAGTATTAATAATTTTTTTTTTATTATTACTTACTGTATTTTTGTTTTACTTTCTTTTTATTGATGTATAATAAAATAAAATTTAATTTCGCGTTTGTATTTATTTTCGTTTTTTACGTTAAATATTGCGAAATAGGGATAAAGTTTATAGAATGGAAAGTATCGTGACTGGATTAATTTTTGATGAAACCTTAATATCTTTGAATGAAACCTTATAAAAGTAATATCAGAATATAAAAATAATATCGAGAACAATAAATATACACGCAATAAACCAAGTTTAACAATCGTAATGATCTTCCGTGATAACTTTTAATTAAAAAACATTTCTCTTATATATAGATTGAAAGAGATTATGCAAAGGAGGTCAAGCTGAATCGATGAATAAATATTCTCCAGAGATCGATGTAACAGAAATTTTATAACAATATTACTTTTAATATAGATCTGATATAATCTCTATATATCTATTATCATTATTATTTATTGTATATATATATATAAATTAAACAAAATAAAGAAAATTGAAAAAACTATTCAAAAGTAACTAAATTAATCATAAAAAAACAAGGAATTTTTTTTACTAACTTGACAATTAATACAATTTAAATTTTCAATAAATACAACTTAAAGAGATATTCCAGAAAATATAAATCCCGCTCTATTGTATATTGTTCTTCTATGCAGCTATGTTTTCTATACAACTACGTATCAAAATGACGTCGATTTTAGATGCAAAATAACAATAGAAATGATGTGAAAGCTTCATAAACGACTGAAGAGATAAAGAAAAACACGCCCTTGACGATACATTTTCTTTCTGCTCGAGAACTTAAATAGTTCTCAAAGTAAAAACTTCAAAGTAAAAAACATAACGGATAAGGATTGAATGGCGATCGTAATTCCAGTAAACACACTGACCTATATTCTAGAAACGTATATCGAATAAATAGATAAAATAGATAAGGCGATGCAAGGTTTTTAAATTCCTTCTTTTCCAATATAATTACGATTGATTGAATGACAAAAATTTGTAGAAAAAATTATTCATAAAATTTTAATTTACATACTGTAAAAAAAAAAAAAAATAACTTCTTGATATTACAATAAATTTTATGCATTTGAATATGTATATCTATCTGGTAACATTAAAAATGGATCATTGATAAAAATCAATTGTATTTATTTATAATGCGGAAGGAAAACATATTTTGTTCTAATATTTTTGTAAACGAAAGATATATGGGTGATTAGGAAAATAGATAAAGAATTCTAGCGTGTGAACATGCAGTTAGGGCGTGTGTATGGAGGATGGAAAGTCATAAAGAAAAAATGTTCAAAGGTCAAAGAATAAAAAATTGATTAAGCGTAATAATTATTGCATATGATGAAGTTATTACGATCTTAAATCTTCCTTATATATATATATATATTTTTTTTTTCGAATCATTAAACATAAGATAGAATAATGAAATTGCAGTGGAATATTTTAATCTGATATTCGTCGAAACTTTGAAAATTAATCTGATCTTTTAAATTTTCATTGATTGTCTATATAATCGAATGTAATCGATTGCGAATAAACAACTTCGAATTTTTAAAAGCCTAGAATAACGTGGGAATAATTTATGGTAAACAGGATGGAGCCAAGGATATTATTAAAAGAAAAAATAGATTATAAAGGAAAGTTAATCACAAGGCATTTTATGCAAGCTTTTTCTATGTCAGCAACAGTGCACTTTCGAAATAAAATGAATTTCAATAAAAATTCAAAGCGGGTAGAAACTCTCTTATTACGAGAGAAATTATCTTCGATAAAATATATTGCTTTCGAATCATTTTATCTCTTTATTCTCTTGAACAGATAGATATTTCCGCTAAAAAAAAAACTAAGCTTCCTCTCTTTTTATCTCCATTATATACCGCTAATGGAGCTCAAGTGAACTATAATCTTCAAAGGAACGAATATTCGACGATAAACTTCTCGAATGACGAGCGAACTTAACAAAGATCAACGATCTGTTATCGAAATTAAAAAAGAAACTGACGAGACTGAAGAAGGAAAGAGGGGAGAAGAAAAATGTAAAACTATGCTGATAAAATATGTTTAAAAAGCGTATCTGATTGAGAATTGGTCATGGCAAAGCGCGATAATACTTTCGATAATAGAATATCGATTTCCAATTAATCTGAAAAGGACGAACCATTGAATTTTAAACCGGGCGCACTTCAACGCCTATTATAATACGTACACACGGTGTATATGGGTTGCAACCTAGTTATGAGACCAGAAATTCTCAATGGAATGGAAACTCTTAGCAGAAAATCTAGAGGAAACTTTAATGTCAGAGTTTTCGAACACCACAACTCGAACAACTTTTCGCCGTAAAATTTAAAATTTTCTAAGCTCGAGAAATTTATTCTTTCCAACATTCCTTTAATTTAAAATAATATTATTACTCGACACGAATTAATTAATGTTACGTATACGGAATAAATTAACATCAGAATTATCGAGTCAGTTGATAGAAATAATTCACACATTTTTATGATTATTTTATAAACATGAAAATGTTATTGGAAAAATTATTATATTGATTATATTATCACAATATTGTCATTTAAGATATTTAGATAGACTTATCACAAAATGATAATTCTGTGTTAAAATATTATTGAATATGTAAAATATACGTATGAATACATATTAATTGATTAATCAGATTTAGATTATTCGATCTTTTTTTGTACCACATTTTTTTTACACCCATTGACAAGTTCTAAAATTATACCCTGTGCAAGATGATGTTATATATTATATAGAATATATTCATCATGCATGTATATCACAATCTATGTATAGCATACATTATATTTTACATTTTTTTTTTATATTCATTGATAAATTCCATATTTTATAAAATAATAAACTCACCTTCTCCTCCATCTTGGAGACAACATCCTCGACGGCATTCTCCGCCGATTTTGCGATGGCTGCAGCTGCTTGCTCCTTTCTCGACATATGGCCGCGGAAAGATGCCTGGATTTTCGTCGCCGCTTCGCAAAGCTCTATAGAGAGAGAGAGAGAGAAAGAAAGAAAACTATTGTTAAATTCAATGTCGATAGACGAGTTTCAGATGTATACGTTGTGCCGAATCTTGTGTCAAATCGAAGAAAAACAAGATTTCCAGTTTTGTGACAGTGAGAATCTATCTTTGAAAAGAAAAGCTAAGCTTGTAGGGAAGAAATCTATTTTTAGCATTCATGAAATTTTAGAATTTATTTCAACGTACATTCGAATCGAATGATAGAATAAGAAATAAAACGCACGATTTAAATAAGGATTTATATCATTCATTAATTTTTCTTTTTATTAAATAATTTTCTTTCTAACGTTCTTTTGAAGAATTAAATTGATGATTTAACATCACGTTTCATAAGTGTTTAAACAATTAACGTTATCTTTTATTTTTTCAATGTACAATAATTCATAATATTTTTAATCTTCCAATAGATTTATATTTCAATCGCATTTTACACAGAATCATTTTACACGATATCTTTTATACATTTGTTCCATTTGGCAAATTTATCAGTTTTATTCTCATTCGTTTTTTGGAAAAATTTTTACTTACTCTCCATTATTTTCCTGTTTATTCGCTTACGAATATTTAGATATATCTCGGACGATTTCACGACAAGAAAGTGAAAGATAGTTTTTACGCGTTGTATGGCAATGGAAACAATTTCAACGTGAGCTTCAACAGTCGAAATCAAGTTAACCACTGTTCATTTCGTTAAACCGTGTCGACCAGTTTGAAAAAACAATGGGTGACCCAGTTCTGAATCAATTCCGAATTCGGTGTATTGTGCGAATTCACCTGACTTGCGGTTGATCCATTCGCAAAACACAGTTGTTCCGAATTTGATCCGGCAGCAAATCTATTAATTATACGAAATCTTCAATTCTAATTTAACATTTTCTTCTTTAATAATCTTACAACGGTGATAATATATTACGTGTTAATTTTGACTTATTTAAATAATTTTAAATCAATTTAACTTATTCGTAAAGATATTTGTCTTTAATTCTTATCTACATTATTAATAACACTATTAATAAGCTATATAGTTTCCCAGAAACAAATACATCTACAACGTAATTTATCTTAAAGCTGGAATAAATTCTATCAAAATTGGGAAAACTTTAAACCGTTGTAATTCCGAGGATAGCGATTTTCAGTTAATGGATGAAGTAATTTTGCGTCGTTTAACTATCTCCGTCCTTGTCGCTTACTCGGACCTCTCGCTCGCACCTCGTCTCACTGACCTATCCCAAACTCCAGATAAGCGACTCCAGACGCGATTCTTGGAAGAACGTAGTACGCGTTTCCAGGAAAAATACCAAGTCAATGAGATGTCGAGCACTTTATAATTCAATAATTGATAGAGATATCGGGATAAAACAAAAATTAATTTCAATGGCATGGTCTCCTCTGTTTCCTGAGTATGTTTTAATAATAAAATAATTTATTTCCTTTTCATGATTTTGTAATTTTGTAATTGATCTGTTGTTGTAAAATATATAGAGATTCGAAGATATTTATTATTCTTATATTTATATAATACGAACAATAAATACAGAGAATATCTCAGATTCATAAAATTTTATGTTTTAAATAAATTTTCGAGTCAATTTAATAAGAGATATTTGATTTCTATTCGTAATTGAAAATAAAAGGATATAGCAAGATTAGGTAGAAAGTTTTTGATCGAAGTTGGATTAAGTTTATCCCCTTTTTAGTCCTTAGCTTTTAGTAAAGTGTAGTCTAAGCTACTTTATAACAGGGGATTAGTCTCGTTAATTTTTGGTGAATATCAATTCAAGTCTTATTAAGTATTATTTCAAAATTATATTTATTTAAAAGCTTCATTCGAAAAAATAATTTTATGCAACATATTAATATGCATATCTTCATAACTGTATTCGAAACTTTATATCAGAAATTAAGTGTAGATAAAAACAGTAAAAGCACGAAATGAAAAATAAATGATATTTAATAAATGATATTAAAATCGATATTTAATTATCAGTTATCGTAACATTAAATGGGCCATTCCAGTGTTTTCCTCTTTTTTTTTTTTTCACTTTTCAACCTAATAAAAAAATTTCATGCATATCATTTAAATATCGTTTTCTTTTTATTATTAATTTTTTTATCAATTTCCATCAATTTCTACATTTTATCAAAATGCAAAAAGATAGATATTTTTAAAATTAAAATCAAATTTAACGCTTATATAATTTTCAAAAATGAAATAATAAGATTTTCTAACGTATAAACTATCTTTTTTTCTCATTATATTCCAATTAAGTGAATATATTATACAATGAAGATTTATTTTTTGAAATATTTTGTTTCTTTGCAAGTGTAAGTTAATGTTTTAAAATATTATTAAACGCGTAAAAATATATATATTCTTCGCATAAAATATAAGAATACGTCTTTGATATTGTACAGTTAGTCAATCTTCATCGACTGATCTCCAGTCAGTCAATGTCTGAGAGTTAACTTCGCGTTAGCTATCCTTCGTCAGTCAACTTCTCTTAGTTTGCTCGATGTCAACCTCTCTATTAATTTCCTGCGAATTTGCTCTCTGTCAATTAGCACAGCCTGTCAGCCAACTTTTTCTCCTCGTAGAATTAAACGTTATTCGTATAATTTTTCTTCCTAGATTTTTCATTAATAGAATGTGTTCGTGAAAGAAGGATGATTAACCATTAAAATGCATTGCAAATAAACCATTAATCGAATTATAATCGAATAGAAAATCGATATATGTATCAAATCCTTCAATTTTCTCACGAATTCATAAAATTCTGATCATCTTCTCTCGCGAAAGATTTTAGATTTGGAATTGAGCACAACATAAACCGTTGTATTGCCGCGTGTCAAATAAATCAATCCTCTAAATCCATCGGCCATCTTTCTCCATTGTAATCCATTGTATCATAACCCATCTGTAGCTTCATCTATTAAAGCCAAAGTTAAAAAATTAAACTTTGACACAAATCCATTGTCAATCTTTTTTTTTTTTTGCATCAACGTGGAATTCTTTAATTATATATCATTTCTTTATTGCTAGAAATTCTGCTATTAATTTTTATGGAAATTTAGGGTTAAAAGATATGCGCGTGTCTCTTCCAAATGGAAATGGTTAAACTAGAATCTAAGTGGTTTAGCTCGTTGATTTATTATGGACACGTTGATCCTCGAGATTAGGATGCCAAATAGTAATTACGTATGGAACACTTGGATCACGATGAAATAGAACGCAACACGTAATTGGCTAATTTTCGGCTGATAATGTACGATCATTATTCGAATGGCAAATTGTAGGCCAAGCAGGATTCATGGCAAGGAATTTCTCGATAAACTCTGTTATCGAATCGATTCTCCCTCGGTCTCGTTCCATATCACGTGTTACAAGTAAATGTTAATTGTGAATCGTGTTTTGTTCAACAGACTCGTCCAATTCGATTTCCTTTGATTAATCGAACTCGATCATGAATTGTGCTATGAATATAGAAAACAAATTATTACCAATTGAACGTATCTTCTACTGCTGCGTTATTTATTTATCATATCACCTCAATTTATAGTAAAAATACATCTTCGATAGAGAAATTTCGATATTACAAAAATGTTAAATTCTTATGGAATGCGTAAAAATAATGCAAATTAATTCTTTCGTTGCACGATGATACGAAATAATTTATATTTTCATCGTTATACTTTTAATTTACATGCATTTTTTTTATATGGATAAACGATTACTTGGAAACAATATTCCTCCTTGAAAATAGAATCTTTCTAACAATAAGTGGTATAGCCACCTGCTATGGATAGATGAATCGAACAAATGATTGCCAGTGAAAGCAATACGTGAAACGGGGTAATGTCGCTGTACGTGTGTTGAATGTCTGTGGAAAAAATTGTCTCGCGTATAGATTTATTTTGTTTTATCGTTACGTTAACATATTTTTATGATTTTCTCCTTTTCGAATTTCAATTTGCGGAATTAAAAATAATTGTGTTTTTAATTAAACGCAATCGAAATAGCGATCGTTTTTAATCCGAAAATAAATTTCCTGCGCAATTTCCCTACGGAAAGAATGGTGAATATGTAAATTTTCAGACAGCGACACAGATAAATGTCCGGTTTTTACAAAATTAATTCACGGCAAATCGACGAGCAAACCGAATATATAAGGTTTAACGATCAATTTTTACAAAAATATGAATTTTGAAATCGATGATATAATATAAATTCGTCCGACGATAAACCGCCATAAATCACTCTTTTAATAACAATATTCACTCAAACAATTAACAAACTGTATAAAACGTATTCACAAAACTGTTCAATTTCTCAAAATACAAATTCTGCCATTTTCTTTCTTAATTAATTAATTTATCTCGTATGAAGTGACTCATAAAAATATCGCTTATTTTATACAAGCATCAGAATATATATCAGAATATTTTGAAATTTGTTTGGAAAGCATTTATGCTTTGGTGACAGAGCAATTTACAAATTGTTCAAACACTAAACTAATACAAACAAATCAATTGATAGATCTTATTTGTGTGAATTATTTGCACGATAATTTAACGATCTGATCCGTCTGAAATTATATTATGGATCAAGTTGCATGCAGAACAGTTTCTTAATAAAATTAATGAAAAGGGAAATAAATATATATGTTTCGTCACATCGGGATAAAAGGCTATTGAAATCGTAGAAGGAAGTTATCTAAGATTAAATTAATCAAGTTGGGTGTGACAGTATAAATTTTCTCTGGGACCAGAGACAATTAGGCCAGATAATTAATCGTCCCGAGACAAAGTAACGAGGGACAATCGATTTTGCAAGCCGTCAAATTTTTCCGAAGTTATTCGCTTTATCTGGAATCGCGGTACACCCTTGACATTAAACGTTTCCATCAAGGATATCTATTGGCAGTGAACCTTTTCTGTGTATCACGATAAATCATCCTTGAAACGAATCTGTCCAGGCAAAATCGATAAGAAAACAAAAAATTATATCTCGTGATCTTACTTCAGATGATATATTATATTCCATTCCATGTTATTTTTATATTTTCTATTTTGTGGACTTCTATTCGGATTATTTAATTTAATCCAAAGTTCTTCTTCTTTTAATTTCTCTTTTTCTTTCCTCAAATTTTTGCAATGAGAATAATTATACCACCGGGTCAAATTCCTCCCGACCTATTCTCCATTATTTTGTAAAATGTTCTCATATTCGGTTCACGATGATACATCTTCTCTACAGTTATATTCGTAGAATGTATATACGCTTTTCTATTTTACCTGAAGTTTCATTTCTATTCTACTTCACATTTCCTGTCATAAAGTTTCGAAGTATCGTATGCCTTCTACATTACGAACTACATTAATCTCTCAACGAAACGCCACAATTTGGCGTAATATCCTTCTATTTTCAATTCTTCTTCAATCTAAATTTTTTCATTTCTCGCAGAGGCGAATAAACACGTTCGCCTCTTAACTTTAAAATTAAAATACATAAACGAGCAAAAGGAAAATCGATAAATTATCGCAAAGCATAGATTTCTATTTCTTCCTCTTGGAAAGGTGTGTTCACTTCCTGCCTCATATGCCTGTCGGATATAAAAATTGCCCGGGAATATCTCGGCGAGCCACGCCTAAAAATCCGGGTCACGAGGCGGTTCTTGGAAATCGTAAGCAATTTCTGCGGAATTTCCACGATCCCGAGTCAAAATTCTGGGAAGGTAAGAACCGCCAAGGAAAGGAATCCACCCTCGCCCTCGGGGAATTGCTCGGCGAGAAAACTGTCACGCGAGGGCCAAGTTTATGACGAGTCTCGTTTGCGGTTTACGTTTAGGGAACATTGTCTTCTTCGCCCACTTTACGAAGTCGAGGATCTGATCTTCTCGTGTGTATCAGGGCATCGAGGACGCGATCGTATCGTTTGGGAAAAAGGGAACAAATGAAACGTACGATGATTCTTGTCTCGAAATACGATTTTCCTACGAAAAGTATTTTATTTTTGATAGTTCTTGGTTGTCTAAGAGAAAAGTTATTATTGGGATATATTATCGATACTGATTGGAAATGTATATTTTTGTGAATAGAAATAAGTAGATCCAGATTAGGAGATTAGGATAATTTGAAGATATGGATTAATTCTCGGAAATATTATTTAACTACAGTGTTATATCTTATTTTCATTTCATCGTTGAAATGATGAAGGAGAATTTTACGCTATTCGCAATTTTATTTTACTATTCAAAACACGATATACGATCCACACAGAATTCCATTCACAACTGGCTTGATAAGACATTGGAATTACGTTATTGTGGTTTGCATAGCTAATAAAAATGTCAACTGATGAACTGATTGCATGAGAACGGAGAAATGTAAACATGCTTTTGAGCGTACATATCTGTTTATTACATTAAATATTGTGAACGATGATTAAAAGCCAAGTTTTGGGGGATAAAATGAATTAATTTGGCATGAACGTGCCTATTCATTACACGTTCGTTACACGTTCAGAATTACGCGAAATGTTGGATATTAATACCGTAACAACTCGTTGGAATTTCAACGAAATTCGTGCGAAATTTTTATAATTATACACTCAAAATCGAGTTTCCAATTTTAAATATTTCGAAACGTTATAATTTAACATGTTCATTGTATCATTTTCAGATTTTATTAAAAAACGAGATCATGTGCTGTGACACGGATATGAGATATATATAAAAAAAAAAAAAAAAATTTCTGGAAGAAAGTTTCGTAGTAATCAAATTTACAATATTAAAAATATTTAGATAATACGCGAATATATCGCCATTTTTTAATTTATCCGCTTTAATCTATTCTGTATATTGGATACTGTTTGAAATATAACGAATTAATTATTACTAAGGTAAATAACAGGGCTGCATTGTGAAAATCTTATACAAAAATACTCTCCATCCGTATAATATGCAAATCGTTTAATAAGTTCGAAATAAATTTTAATAATACCGCGATATTTTATATCGTGTAAAAACATTTTAACCTCGATTTCATTAAATTTACCGAAGAAGAGGAAGACAAAGAATTAAATCGCCTTGCTTTTCTTTTCGAAATCATATCACTAGCAACAAAAATTATAAAACTGATTAATTCACGATGAATATAAGAGACTTATTTAAAAAAAAAAAAAAAAAAAAAGAACATACATCAGAGAATGGAAAACAGGGAAAACATTCTATATTGGAGAGTTTTCGACGTGATATCTGTGATATGAGATTCAACAGAGCGTAAACTGGCGAGGATGCTTTAAAATTCAACAATCCCCCTCTGTACAATTTAATGCGGCAGAGGATCGCGCCAAAATAAGTGCAACGTTTCCTGGCACATCGTTACGTAAGAGGGACATGCATGCACCATAGAGTTTTATACGCGACACATGGACACGAGGAGCGGAGAGAAGTCGTAAATTCTTTGGCTCGCGACGACGGAGGAACGACGTCTCTCGAAGAGGGACGATCTCGAGACGAGATTGGCAGGAAAAGGAGAAATTCTGTAAAATTAAAGGGTTCCCCTTTGGGAACGATTTCGAGGGTTGGTACGTGACACTCACCCTTATCGTCGGCGCGGAACTCCTGCTGAAGTTGTTCCTTGGTTGGCTCTGAGTTTGATTTGGTCCCCGTCTGCTTCGTCGAGGATTCAATATCTTTCATACTCTTCCTGGCGTGGTGGCCGCGGAACGCCGCCTGTATCCTCGTCGCGGCTTTCTCCCTCTCCTTCTCCGTGTCCTCTCCTTTCTTCTCCTCCCCCTTCGACTCCGCCTCCTTTTTCTCTTTCGAATCTCCCGCCGATCTTTTCTGCGAAGAAGATTCTTGCGAATCTACTTTCGCCGGACTGCTCTCTCCTTTCGTGATATCTGAAAATTCACGGCTGTCAGTGTTGAACAGGAGGAAAGTTGTGAATAATTCTTCTTTTTATAATAATTTTCAATATGTATTAAAATATTGTAAGATATTATTATAAACCTTAAAACAATATATTTATTTGGTATAATTGGTATGATTTAATCGAATTTACGGATCTCGTGATTAAGATATTAATTCGAAGCGTAAAATTTGTCGAACTTTATACAAATATTCGTATTATTCGGTGTGTGCAATCCTTTCAAGTGTGCGTGAGTGTGATATCGTTCGCCGAGAGATTTAATCATAGACATCGAAATGCACGTACGAGTACGTTATTCTCTTTGAGGCTGAGTTTCGCATGGTTGTCTTGATTAAACTTTAGCTTTCGTTCCTTTGAGAATTGCCGCTACCTAGATACTGCTAGAATTCTAAATTTCTCTATACAACATCGTGCAAGAAATTTACGAGAGTTTTAATTATTGAAAGATTGTATGTGTACACAGACATATACGTACGAGGAATTCTTTCAATTCTTTGAATGTTTAAATATTAAGAAATGGTATTAAGAAATAATTGGTTGGAAGGAAAAATTTATGAATGCATCAAAAAAAAAAAAAAAAAGGAGAAATTGAACCAACGCGTTAAAAACTTTTATCAATCTTATCAAGATTTATATAATATAATTTACATTATTCTTTTAATTTTTTAAAATTCTACAAAAATTCCGGATTAAAACCTTTGCATCGTTATCCAATTTTTTGTTAAAAAGTTTTTTTCGTGACAAAAGCAAAATTTCATTTGCGACCGAAAGGGACACAAAAGGGAAGTAAATTATTTTTTTTTTTTATTAAAATCCAGGTCATCCTCGTATCGTACTCTAATCAAATACAAAAATGGAAAAAGAAACTTTAACGTAATCCTGTCTTTTCTAACACGACGCAGTTAATTCGCCTGCCAGGCTTGCGTAGGCGTATCTCCGTGGCTCGCACCAACTTCTAAATCTTTGTTTAAATGAAGAGCATGTATCTTAAACAGGTATCATAAACGTGACAAGAAAGAAAGAAAGGGAGGGAGGGAAAAAGAGAGTATAACTCCCGTTGGTATTACAGTGATAACAAAGAGGACAATGAATCATTGCTGGCACACCGTTAGTGACACGTGTACACTTTGCATGAATGTGCAAGTTACGCGAGTATAATTACTGGTTTAGCGCAGGACCTATTTTCAAGGTGCATCGCCTTTTCTCGCCGGTTCATGCCTCAAGGAACCTCTTTCGACCTCCCCCAAAAAAGGAAAAAAACGGTGTGTGATAAACCCGAAGAAAAGAGAACCACAGCTGTACCACGTACGAATTAAAAATTTAAAAAGAGGGAGAAAAAATTTATGAAAGCGATGCTTCCGACCTGATTTCGGGACAATTTTTTCGAAACACAGAAACTCTTGGAGAGATATTTTAAAGGGACGGGGTAGTTTGAAATATTTAATCAAATTATTACCAACTCGCAAAGTTTTTTTTTATTTATTCGTGCATCGAGTATATAATTTCATCTGAGAATTCTTACAATGAAATGAAAGAACGTTAAAGGATCAATTATACGTTCAAAATGTTTATCTCGCATTAAGAGAGAGAGAGAGAGAGCATTTGAAGCACTTTCAAGATGTTAATTTCATTAAAAAATGATATTCCAAAAGTACAACTCGTTATACGTCTACGTTGAAAACAAAATTAACAAGATGTAAGATGTACGACTTAATACTCATACTCTCTTTAACGTTCGTCAAAAACTGTTCATCAAAAGTGACTGAAAGAACTCGATACTCGATATATTTCTACATTAATGAAAGAGTGATACGTAAATAGTCACTCTGTCAAGAGTATCGATAGTCGTCGTAAAATGAAAAACGCAGTGGATTACAAAATTGCCATTGACGAGATAATTATCGATGATTAAACGCTGTTTATTCGAAAGCAAACGAAATTATTCGAAATTATAAAAAATTTACAATATCGACTTTTCTTTATTCCTTCCTTTTTTTTATCGCTAAAAACACGAAGGAGATTCACTAAATGCAAATGTAAAAACGTCGAAACGTTTGGGGATGGAAAAATAATGGAGGAAAATTGAATTGTCCTGAAACATGCAATTTTTCATTTTGCTTAACAAGGATGAAAATATCTTAATCGATGATTTCACGATTAATTCAACGAGACCGATTTATTTCTAGAGATGAAACAAATAAAATTTACTTCGTATCGAATTTAATCCTAAATATTGCATTTGTCATTACACTAACGCGTTTGGTTTAACAAATTGTTCAAATTGAAATGGATTAATTTTATTTATGTATTCATAAGTATATTGTATCACCGTGGAAAATTACAATTATAAATAATAGAAAGGCGTGAAACTTAATACAAGTTTAACGTTCAATTAAAACAAAGATCAAGATTGGATATGATAGTTGTGAAACAACTTTTGGATCAAGAGAGTAATAAGGGTTGTTAATTGACTTTTTCAAGTCTCACCTTCGAATTCACAGTTTTTGCAAGGTCAACACGCGATAATCAAAGTATCACAATTTCGAAACACTGGCTTCGACGATTAAGAGAGGCAAGCTGACGATCGTTAAGAATGGAAAGTGAGATTCGTAGCGCCATGTTGTAATGGAGAAAATTAGTCAAACAACCGAGGGATAATTGTGAGAAATAAGGTTTTATCGGGGAGCTAATTGACTTCGTGTTTCAATTTCTACTATCGTGCGCATCTGTAACCAACTTTGACGATCGATTTCGTATTCCATTTCAATTTTTGCGTGCTCTCGCAGTTTCACGATGAATATTTTAAATTCATGTTTACTTTTATATAGATATTAATCCAACTCGGTATCATCGTCAAGGTGTGAAGAAAATTATAAATTTACAAGTTAATTATTTGTAAGTGAGCTTATTTAATAACATGAATTTAAAAAGTTCAATTATGTAAAATAATTACTCGTGACTGCTGTATAGAAATTAATTAACTTTGTTATTACATCATTCAAATTAATATCCTCGCCAAACATTAAGAATTGAGAATCGTAGTGGCGTTATAACCTAACCGATAGAAAATGGAACTAATTTTATATTATTCCAACCCTGTACAAGCTGTTTTAACACGTACAATTACACATATACATTAAAGCTAACACATTACTGCACCCAGAATATAAAAGCAAACAAAAGCATACCTTAATTACTTAAAACGTTAATTTCTCTTGGAATATTTTTACCCTTCACCTATATTCCTCGTTGGCAAACGATGACGATGAGTCAATTTCATTCGCTAAACGATCCCTTCCACAAAATTGTACATCACTAAGGAAAAAGCTGAGAGCATAAATCCCTAGCGACGATATACGATTCTGCACGTTCTCAATCGAAATATATTCACTGTAAAATATTTTTCCAGCCAAGAATCGATGTCACGCTTTTGTGCCACCCATCATTCTGAACGAAACGATACATCTTTGATGACGAAAAGAAAAAAAAAAAAAAAGCGAAGAGTAGCCATTGAATGGCAACGCGTCCATCGTTACCGTTTTCGATCGTGAACCTTTTTTTTTTCCTTTTTCCCTTTCATTTTCGCATTCCAGTGTCCCACATTATTCCTCGAGTCGTTCTCGAGGCACGTCGAATGGCTGGGAATCCCGTAACTTTTAATGAAGATAAACGCAGTCTAGTTTACTGGAATTTCCCGAAAGATAAAGTAAAACGCGTCCAATGTGCATAAGTGTACGGTTCCGCGAATGGAAGGACCAACGATTTCCGATAAAATACTCGGTAATTGCAGCGATTCTCTGATATTAATGCCACGTAAAAATGGATGGTAACGTTGCCACGAATCATAAATGGATAAAGATATTTTCGAATTTTTAATCTGGTGATTGTGAACTTAATAATCGGATTTACGATAAAAATTATGGATTGTCAATTTTTTAATTGCGAAAAATATTTGTTTTCCAGATGTAAGAGCAAGGATAATAACACTCTGATATTTGAGTTTTTCCTTTAATTTATTTCTTGAAATAATTTTTATATATAACGTTGGAAATATTTTTGAGAATAAAAATTATATTATCGTGGAGGATAAAATAAAATCAATGAAACTAATAATTTTCAAGTAGTTTAAACGTAATTATTATACCAAAAGGAAATTTTTATTCGTTACTGTAACCCATTCATGAATGTTTCTGAATTAAAATGTAAATATAAACAGGAATGAAATATTGCTTGCAATATTCAACGACTGTATTGATAGATTAACACTTTACAGGTCTTCGGGATAAGGATGGAAAGCAGCCGCAAAAGGAACTGTTAAAAGAACGGTTCGACGCCGATGAATTATTCCTATCAAAAATTCATAAGCGATAAATTGGATATTGGATTCACTCGCGAATCTATTAACCGTGCTCGATCCTCAATTGCTTTTCAATGAAAAAGACTGTATAATACAATATAAATATCCTTTAAAGAAGTAATCGAAAACTTTTTTTAAGCACGCACAAATTTTCCCCCTATCTTCGAGAATAATAATTTCTTTTTTATTAAAAATCTTCTAATTCCATTATTTTTCCATTTTCCCCCCTTATATACGAATAATTAGAAATATTCTATAGAAAACTATTTATTTTCGAAATAAATAAAATATCCATCGAGAAAATTTATTCAAAGATAATAATACGAAATAATCCCACGACAAGTGTAATAATAATAAATGTCGGCCACAAACAACCAACCGGATGCATCTGTATAATTTACAGATCCCACCGAATCCCAGGGATACGTACTTACAATTTCATCATAGACGTAACAACCGACCGCATCTCCCTTTATTTGCAAGTCTTAAGATTCTTAAGAAAATTTTCCTCTCGGAATGCACGGAGAGGCCGACTGAAAACGTCGACGCCGAATTTTACTTTCAGATGCCTCATGCTAATACGTTTAGGTAAATTGCTCGCCAGATTACAAGGAAGCCTCCATTGCCGGCTAACGAATTACGTTTCGAACCTCGAGGGACGTACAGGTTCGATCGATCCCTGTGGAATACGAAACAGTGTGTGCCACTTACCGAACATCGAACACTCCTATCCCAATGTATATAACGTGTTTCGTGAAACCTGGTATAATAACACGATAACACTGTGCCAATTTGAATCGACACTGTGAACCGAGAAAATTGTATTACTCGAAAAGAAAATTCGATTTCGAAATCGGATACTTTCGTATTGGTCATCATTGTCGATATGAAGAAAAATGTAATTTCATCGATAATTTGTTAAATTTTAAAAATGTTGGTGAAACGGAAGGATTATTCGAAATTAATTGAGAAAATTCTCTACGCAATTGGCAAGGAAGAGTGGAATTTGGTTATAAAATAATTAGAGATTAAACAATTTTCAAATATTGATACATACTTTTTACGATAATTTAAATACATTTTTGTCTGCGCAAAAATTTATCTGGCAAATAAATCGCACACCTCTAATCCAAGTTGTTGTTATATTTCCATCGAGGAAGAATACTTGCAGATGTGTTTCTTCGAAGAAGATGTATTGGAAATCTTGGTAACTAGCGTTTCGATAATGCAATGTATTCCATTGGGAACAATTTGGTTAAAACTGCAAGATATTTTTCCAAACGATATTCTATCGCTAAGTTTGTTATGCGAATTGAAGTAATCTATATGTCATTTACTTCGAATCGGGACATGCATATTCTATTTTATCTCGAATCTGAACGAGAAATACGCAAGATATTGCATAACATTAAGAAAAAAAATCTTGGAAAAGAAATAAATTCATTTATTCTGATCATTTCTTGAAAATTTTAAATTTTCTTTTAAAAAAAATATATCATAATATATAACAAATAATTATAATCGAATCTATTATAATTAACTTATGACCAAATTATGTTGAAAATTGTAAGAATTATAAAAAAAAAAGAATTCTACAAAATTATCGTTACTCTTTATCCAGAGTAACAAGTTTACTCTACGAGAAATGTTAAAGTTCTTAACGAGTTAAAGTGCTTAAGAATAAACGAATGGAAGGCAGAAAATTTGATGAAAAACATTCGTTCTAGAAAATAGAAGCCGCTTATGAAATTCGTTAGTTCCGTTTCATCGAAAAATCATAAATGAATATCGATAGTTTAGGAATTCCGTTGAGGTGAAAGAAATTAATGAAGCTAGGATTCGATTCGGCATTAATTAACCAACAGGTATTATCGACAGGCCTTGTAACATTTTCCTTCTCTGCGCGAACACAAATTGAAATAAACTAACAAACACTTTAGATTTGATTAACGAAATTATTCTCTGCTTGTGCACGAGCAGTTCGTGATCAAAATACTTGCTATTCTTAAACTAATTAAAATTTAAATTAATGCAGACTTCGAATTATAGTATAACTCTGGTATAATTCAGAAATGTCAGAAATTCGTTATTCTTTTGAGAATGAATTTGTTTGTTCATTTTTTTTTCTATCGTTGATAAATTAAAGTAACGATAAAAGGATTGACAAGTAATTTTTGTATTGTTTTATGCATTAAATATTTTCCAGATTTATCATTTACGTTAACATTGTAATGTTAACAAAAATCACTCAATGTTCAACGTTTAACATATTGGATTGATGATAAGAATTGAAAAGTATTCACATTCTTAAAACTCTAAACATTTGCTATTTGATTATATTTCACCAACTTCCATAACTTATAATTCTCTTGTGTTCCAACATTTTACTCAACAACTACTCCAAAAATTACTCAACAACTAACCCTGAACAACGAACAGAAACGATCAAACCACGCATGAAAAAATATTGTACATTTTCCACTAACATTTCTTTTCCCACGATGCATTTCCGCGCGTTTTTAATTTTCCAACGTATTATTTCCATAGTGGCGAAATTTTCCAATGTGCCTACTCGTCGTAAAACATTTCTTCTTCGTTTTCTTTTTATCCCTGCGCACAATGCGGTGCACAACGAACGGGGAAAAAGACAAGAAAGAAAAGACGTCGTGCTCGTTAACCTAGCTATCTCGTAGGAGATTGTACGCACGCATAGATCCGCTCTCCTTAGTCAAAACGACTCGTCTACTATTTTTTCTTTATTTTTGCGAGCAATTTTTTAGAAGCAAAATGAAATAAAAAAAAAAAAAAATAGACAAGATCACGATCACGCTTTGAATATGGATGAAATTGCCACGCAAAAGTCACAATTTCACTTGATTAAATTGGAAGTAATGCTGTTGATTTTTAATCCAGTTGAAATTATTTTATTACGATACGATAGAAAATGTATGTCGTGTATACGTATTATTAAAACCTGTTCAGAAGATAGAGGAAACGATGCTATTTAAGATACTTTTTGGTTTATCCCGATATCTCGATCGGTTGCCGAGATATAACGATTCAAAGTGTCCATAATACTTAAGACAGGGCGGAGAATATGAATGGGTTCGTGGCCTACATTTTTTTCCTAGAAACACGCGCTACGTTTTTCCAGGAATCGCGTCTGTCACTCGTCTGCAGTTTGGGATAGGTCGGTGAGACGAGGAGCGAGCGAGAGGCCCGAACAAGGAACAAGGACAATGATAGCGTAAGGATTAAAAATTATCCTTTGCTTTACACGACGATATCTCGGGAACCGGAAGTCGTATCGGAATAAATAAAAGAGCGTTTTAAAGGGCAAGATTCCGCGCTTCCAACGATCTTCCATTCATTGATCGGAAATCGCTATCTTCCGAATTATAGCGGTTTAAAGTTTTCGGTAATTTTAATAAGATTTGATTCGAGTTTCGAGGTAAATTATGCGTTTAGATACGTTTATTTTTTGGAAAATTATTGCTTACTAGTGATATATTGGAAATTCTAAATTGATTTACATTAGAATTTTAATTAGATTTTTATTATTTAATTCGAGTTTAATTATCGATTAAAATCAAATAGATTGTCATGATTTTTTTGAACATAACCGAATATTCAATATTGTGCGAGGATATAAGGCCATCATAAAAGCTTCGATTTTAACAAAGCTGCTTTCAACATTTTCGTTCATTTTCAAATATTCTCGCTCGATCGACGAGATTTTCAACGTCAATGATCCGGAATTCAGTGTGTAAAAATACGTGTGCTATAAAAAAGAGAAATGTAGCGTAACTTTTTAACGATATCTTTTAAAGTAATCCTTTAAAACGTATTTATAACACTACCGATGATCCCGTTTTTCTGTTGCAGCTTAATCAGTAAAAATGGAATTAAATTGTCAAGTTTTTTTTTTTTTTTTCAAAAAATTCGATTTTTCTTAAACCTATTTCAAACTATTTAAAATTACCGAAGGCCGAAGGAATGGATAAAAATTGTATTCCTGCAGAATTTATTAATTCAGTTTCCCATGTCAATAGAGCTAAAAACTTAATCGAAATCCGATTCTATATATCGGGAGTACGGTTTCAAGCGTTTACGATTGGCAATAAAATCTGGAAAATGGAATAAAATTATACTGAAGTTTTAATTTCCAAAGATTAATATATAATTTCACCGCAGCGAAAGAAAGAAAGAAAGAAAAAAAGAGAAATTTCTGTGTCTAATATTTATCATCGATACGATTCAATTCAATCACTCTCTATTCGCCACTAAAATAAATATTTTTTTTTATCTCAATCGTTTTCACATCTCTGCTACTGCAAAATCACCTATATCAATACTCAACTTCGATCCAGTTATTCAAACCAAACAAACTGTGATACAGTTATAATTCGGTTAGAATAATTGCGACTCTAAAATCCGGCAAAACACAAGTTTTCTAAAAGTAGCGGTAAAAAAAGAAGAAGCTTTAAATCACGTTTTAATAACAAAAAAAAAAACTTCAAAAGAAAATCCCCATTTTCTTGTGAAACTAAGTTCTCACTTTGCTTGAGATTAATATTCTTCTATTACGAGCAAAAAAATTAACAATTCTCTTCCATCTTTACTTATTTCTTTCCGGAAATTATGTGTCCATTTTCGTTGAAAAATATTTACATTAAAAAAAGAAAGAGAAAGAGATGTAGTACAATTGAAATAAAAATTTAATTGTTAGTTAATAATTACGAAAAAAAAAAGCGTAAATATTTCTTAATGGCACATTTATCGTTAACTTGTTCAAATAATTTATTACTTTTACTCAATATTGTATAATGCATAATACTCGTGTAACAAGCGATAAGTATCTAAATAAATTTTCGTTTATCTTGATAAACGTTCAAATGCAAAATTATGTTCAAACAATATTCAACGCGATTCCGAAACAGCAGTAACAATCAAAGTATTAAAAGTACAAAACGTTCATACACGTTTACGACAATATGGACCTGAATTTCTAACTAATTACTTCGTAAATTATCGCGGAAATGAACTAATTTCGAAGTAAATTGTTTAATATTTTAATTACATTGCAGATGATTAAACGGGCATCTTATCTAATCTTGTGAAAAAACATTAACAATGAAATGAAGCATTTATTGTCTATAAAATGTAATATTAAATATATATATATATATTTTTAACTTTTTACTTTGCATCACAGGCTATGGATGCAAAAAAGAAGAAAGAGAAAAAAAAACCATCATAAATCGTATTATTAGACACTTAAGAAAAATATATAAGAAAGTTAATGATCTCGTGATAAAACGTTTCGCGTTTTTTTTTCTCCTTCGTTTAATATCACTTTTATAGAAGAGATCCGCATCACCGGAAATTGCACGGCTATTTCACGTTTCGCTTTTAATTACGGGATGTGAATCAGTCACAAAGAAAAATTAATACCTCATTAATCTATCCCAACGTATTTAGTGTTGACATTTTGAGAAATTCAATCGATACACGCGTGCACCGACTCGTATGAATTATAAATTTATCACAAATTTCCAAGTCGATGATGGTGGAGGTAAATTAAGCTCGGTTACGATATGCAACGATGATTACAGAGAAAAAAAATGAAGAGCTTGATTCGGAAAAAAAATTTGCTTATAAGACAAAAAATGAATTGAATAAATAGCGTTGAAAAATATTTTAAATACAAAAAAAAGAAAAAAAAAATGAGCGATCGAGTAAAAATTATAATTGAAATACGCTATCAGATCGATATAAGTTTTTTTATCGACATATTCTCATTATTTTAATATATTTTCCTAAAATAAAAAGAGATATTTCGATAAGATGAAAAATTGAAAACGGAATATAACTTTACCATTTCTGCGGAAACATCAAAATTTATGTTATCTGGAGATATCAGTGAGCTCGTAAAAGCCTGATATGGAGTAAAAAAACGGTGAGAATAAATATCATATTGCTGGATATTTTATGATATGCGTCTTGGTTTATTAAAAGTCGTAAAATTTTTGTCTCCGTAGAAAGATGAAATGAAAATATAATAAATATCGAAACCATTGTACAAAAATATAAACTGTAAATTTAAATAAAGGTATGAAAGTAAAGGAAAAAGCTTGATAAAATTATTTAAAATGAAAAATTATAAGCTCAATTAATATAACTTCGATGAAACGGTTTAACAAGGATTTAATTTACCGTAAGAAATTATATTTTTTTTTCTTTTTCATCGTTTATCAGTGAAATTGGAAACTTTCATAATGTAAAAACATTTTTCCTTATTTTTGATTTAATGTAATTTTAAACTAATTTCCGCATTTCTTCAAAGGAAACTCATATTAACAGAAGCGCGAATCATTTGCATTTCGTAGTGGCCACCAAAGGCAAGAGTACCAAAGTAAAGAAGAAAAACACCAAAACACTCGCGAACCTCTTAAGATTCAAGAGAAAGTTTTTCGATAAAGAACCGCCCTAGAATTTCAAAGATAATACTTAAAAACGTGTCAATATTGAAACAAGATATGCTATTGTTTGAGAACAATAACTAAAATCCAACAGACGAAAAAATATTTTGTCGAAAGTATGTTAAGTCGAAGATACATAATAATAATTTCTACGATCTAACGATCTAAATCCACAAATAATTCTACGCATCGTCAAAAAACCATTAATTATTAAACATCCTTGAAGACGTTTTAAAACATCTCTCTTTCAATTTTATATCTCTTTGATTGTGCACAAAAATTGTATACTCTATAAATCTTTTCATATAGAAAAATCACATTATTACATATACTATTTTATAAATTTATTACACGTACTTGAATCCATACGTACGAATCTTTAAGAAGCTTTTCCTCGAGACTAAAAATGAACATTGGCGCGGCAACGATGGCTGCTATCCCATTCCTCTAAGATAATCGAAGCGAGTGTTCACGATTGCTACGTTAACCTTTCCAACCAACAACTCGCAAATTCCTGAATTCGAACGCTTTGAACCGTGAAGTCCATGCGTCCATCCGATAAAACGGCAGCGCGCGAATAAATAAAACAAATCAACGATATTTCCGCCGTCTCGGATCGTAATCACTATTGATACACGAGGCCTGCACACGAACAACTGCGCATCGGGCCGCGCCAGGCACCGAATCGTCGGAACTGCGTTCTACGTGCTCTTTTATAAATTTTCTCCGCCACGGCGTTGCGCAACCAGCGTTTCAAAACGTGTCAAACACTTTGCTCTGTCCGTTCTGTCAAATGGATAGAAACACGCTGAATTTCGGTGAATCTCTCTCGCGATGAAACAATCGTTTTCAACTGTTTTTCAATCTTGTCGTTTCTTATGAAACGAGTGTTTTTGATATTTGCCACTTGATATTTTATTTTCGTTGATTGGATACGTGGTCGAATTTGATCGATTGAATTAATAAATAAAGGATAAACAAAGGCTTAGTTTTAGTAAGATCTATAAGAAATTATTAAGGAGTAAGAATTTAAGCTTGAGATAAGTTAGATCTGTTAAAAGTGTTTTTATTTTTTTTTTTTTTGTGAACAAATTGACTTCTTCATTTTGATATTTCATTAAGTTTATTAAACTTAAGATAATTTATATTAAAAATTAATATCGTAGATGTTGGGGAATATGCTTGAAAAATAAAAATAAAAATAAAAGAGAGTTGTTGAAGCAACTTTGTTTAAAAGTAGAGCTTATTAATCGAATTAAGAAATATGATTATGTTGATTAAAATTGGACTCTTATATATAACTTTGTCGTTTAACGTGATTTGAGATTTTTTTTATAACAATTGAATAATCTTCGCTATTTACCATTATTATTTTATTGAATGAAATAGATATTGAAAGTGTTAAATATTCGCCAATACTTAACACAAAGTGAAAGTTCTAAATATAAAAAAACGTGACCTCCTTTACTAACCTTTTCTAACAAGAGGATATTGCAAATTTCCATTATCTAATATGATCTAAAATAGATCATATTTTTTTTTTTCATACTCGACCGCGTACTTATAATCCACAAAAAAAAATAAATAAATTCATTCATTACATCATCCTTTGTCCACCCACTATTATTTATTATTCCACATTACTTTCAAAAACAAATTCCAATCAATCGAATTCGATTCGAGCACCACTAATAAATAAATAGAGAACAACAAGATCGATACATCGCAACACATCGTTTTATCAAATCGAATCTATTTAAATGCCTAAAATGCCTCGAAGGGAACGCGATTAAATTTCATTCGGTTTCGATATCAAATTTTACCCTCCCTAGTCGTCGATTTAATTAACGATATCATTTACAGAAGACAGGCAATCAGTAAACACTTTAGAAAGATTTAAACGGAACAAAAGAGAAGATTTTCCAAAGACTTTTTATCCTTTTTATCCGTACAACTTCTTTACGATTTTTCATGAATACTTGAACGGTGCCATCCATTCTTCTTTCCTTTTTCTTTTCTTTTTTTTTTTTTTTGTTTTAATCTTTCTTTCTCCTTGCAATTATCTTCTTTCCCCTTCCTCCCTCCCTCTCTCTCTCTCTATCTCTCTTCTTTTTATTCCATACACAAGATATCACGAGCGCCAAGTTACCGAACGCCCGAAGCGCAAAATTCCGACCGAGTTCCGTCGATATTCCCGCGAGTAATTTTCTGAAAGGACAAAAATGGTGTGCCATGCTGGCGAACATCTTCGTCATTTCCGTGAACATTATATATATATATACACACACACACAAAGTCGCGTGTATCGATCAGACTTGATCCCTTTTTTCTTCGTTTTTTTCTTTTTTGCAGAGGGTTAAAACGCGACAGCCGCGCGTACGTACGTAGCCGAGGATCGAAAATCGATCCGACCTGTTCGCTCTTAATGAAACAGGACGTATTAAACGTCTTACGCCGGGTGAGGATTGAAGTGGACGGGTGAATTATCGCTGCCAGTCTTCCGATCCGATGGAGAGCCGTGATAAAATGTGACGAGGTTATTGCGGAGAAATTGTAATTAGATCTCGAACGTAATAATATTCGTTGAATAATTGTTAAACGACACGATATGGAATATAAAAAAAAAAAAAATTATAATAGAAACATCGTAGATGATTTAGGAAAAAAATTAAAAAAGATTCGAATTAAATTAAACTTAGCTTAGACAAAACTGTTCGATTTTCTTTCGTTAAGCCTCACTTCCAAAATATATACTGTACAAGTAATAATGCCAGGAAACTTTCATCCTAAAATAACGAGAAAGGTAAATATAAATCCATCCTGAAAGCACAAAAACACAAATGCCTCCTCCACGCAATCAACAAGAAGCAAAAGAAAATCGATTGGATCGAGTTAATATATATGAAAACTCGAGATCCATCTTCCCCAACCGATCGAATCCAATTTTCCTATACACACACACACACATCCACAAATTCCACGATCGTTAATTAAACGAACAAATATAATCAACGATTGCAATTCTCCGGCTACCTCTCTTTGGACAACATAAAAATACAGAGATATCAAAAACAACTCGTGTCCTGAGAGAGAGAGAGAGGGAGCAAGTTTATCTGACACGAGTACACTTTCGCGAACTTTGCTAATTATTTTTTTCGCGCTCAAGTCATCGTGCACCCGCCACTTCAACAGAACCCTCCCCTCCCCGTTCGTTATATTTCTGCGTTGCACGATACGTTTCATGGCAGCGTGAGCACGTAAATTCGTGACAGTTTTCGCGTGAACTTCGTCGAAACGAGAGATTCAGTCGACTGGATTCCCTCTCCTAGATGATAAAATCTACACGCTTGAACGAAGATAATCGAAGGGTTCGTTCAATTTTTTTAGATTTTATTGGATGGACGCAGAGGAATACCGTTATCTTCGATTTTTTATTCGATAAATTTTTATCCACTTATTTTCTCTTCTTTCTTCCTTTTTTTAATGAAACAGTATCCTCGATGCACACGCTATTTTTTATTATAATATTAACTTTTTGTTTAACGGTAAATAATTTTCACGAATATTTCTTTTTCAAAAATTTTTCTATAAGTTTTATCAAATTTTTTGCCACCACAAAAGTATCGTTTTTAAATAATTCAACTTTGACGATTTTCTCCAAAGTATAAAATAGCAATAAATTATCTAATTAAAAAAAAAATAATAATAATAATGATCATTTTGAAAGACTTATTAATTACCATAATGTATCATTATCTAAATAAATAAAAAATTTTCACGAATTTAAATATATAATCACATTCTGCGGATTCGATTATACATTCAAATTTTTCACTCAAATGCATAAACAACCACAATTTAATCACGAGTCTATCAATTAATCCTCGCTTCGTGTGATCGTTATATCATTATTCGAATGTTGTTGCTTTTTCTCCGCCTCCGGTTCCGTCTGTTGGAAGCATTGATTTACGAACCGATTTATGCATCGTTTCGAAACGAATATTACCGTAATAATTTTATGTCAAACACAGACGTCCGGTTGGTGTTATTCCCCACGAGCATTCTCGTGTTATCACCAGAGTTGAGTTCGCACCTCACGCTATGTTTCCTTCGGATTGACAACTCTGAAGTGAAATGTGCAATGTGAGTGGAAGTGCGTGACGAGCGAAACGAGAAACAAGAGAAGTATCATTTTTTAATAAGTAGAATAAAATGTTCGATACATCTATAATTTTTGTTTTAAGAGGGTCAATCCTCTGATTAATTCATTTGTTTGGATATATATTGATAATAAAATTCCCTTCTCAAATGTTTGCGGAAGTAAACGAATTTATAAATATAAATTGCATAAATAAAAATTTTACACATGGAAAATCTTCTTGCTCATCATACTTGAAATGGGTAATAAAATAATATAATTAAAATCAAGAAGGAAATCTTCGAACTAAGATAATAGAATATATAAGTTTTTAAACAAAGAAAATTAAATACGTGATTATTTATATATAAGAAATTATAAATATATGCAATTATTGAAATATCGAATGCATGCGAAAAAATAGAAACAGACAATTCTCAAGAATTTTATTATCAAATATATCCGCACTTTAAAATTTCTAAACTTAATTTCTTTCTCTTATTCTTCTTCCTTTTTTTCAAGAGAAATATCACGAATAACTGAACATCCTGTATATTCAGAATCCAAAAGAAATATACGTAATAATCAATTTTACTATAAAAGTAGACAAGAATATTGGAAATTTGTCTAACTTCTACTCACCAATACCCAGTGGTAACTTAACTTTCCTTTAATATTAAACAACAACATAGCGTACATATTTCAAAAACAATTTTCTTTCGCCAAAACTGATCCCATTGGCTTTTCCAAACCGGTACATTGCAACGTTACGAGCATATTGGACATCGAATACACCATAACGGAATAAATCAACCGGTCCAATTTCACGAAGGCAATTCCCAAAGCTGGAGGAGAGAATCGATGGTACGATTCGAAAAGTCGTACAACGTATCTGCAGCTACGAGTTAAAGATCTCTTTCGCAACACGAGGATTACTCTACATTCAGTGTTTCATGGCCCCTCGTTTCTCTTTCTCCTTCACGTAGGGATTTAGAACGTTTCTTACCGGCTACATCCGGATACACACGTTTGCTTTCGATGAAACAAATTTACTGAAAACATCTGCGTCGCCTCGGGAAAAAGCCTTGAGGATTGTAAGGAGATGTGTAACAAGAAAAAAGTCTGATCGAGGAAAAAGAATTCTGGCTGAGAAGAAGAAATATTAGACAGTGATGTCCAATGATTTTTGCGTTTTTGAAAATGATCTTTTGATTCTTGTGAGATATCCCAAAAAGGTGGAAGAGTTAAGAAAGTTTATCGTCGAGATTATAACAATTTAAATTGAGAAATTTAAGAGAATAAAGTATTTGGCGGAAGAATAACTTGGAATTTTCTTCTCTTGTTGAGTCAAACAAAGTTTTTTTTGTAATAAAATTTGAATATCTCATTTTCGAGAAAATTGAGTTCGAACGTGCTCAAAATTTCAATTAGGAATCGATGAAATATTTAAAATTCGATTTTCTGGAAAATTTTGAATATACATTCTCTCGATTATTCATTTACAATCAGCCAATGTCAGCTTGATCGAATTTCAAACATGATTTTTTCGAAGAAGAACATATTGCATAAATAAAAAGACGAAGTTCCTACTACATTACGAGTACATTATTTAAATATTAATACTGTTTTTCCATTAGAAATTCATTATTCACAGATAATAACGCGATGGTAAATTGCCATTAAGTAGGAAAGGCCGATCGTTATAGATCTAATCTTGTCGCATCGTTTCGCTTAAAAGAAAAAAAAAAAAATGAAAACAAGCCAAGGTCTCGTATTTTTGGAATTACGAAGCAAATACGATTTTTACTCGCGCAAATGTGAATAAATTAAACATTGGTTGACAGTGATTCACACCTTTTTTAAATAGTGTCGTATATTTACCTTCCATTCGCGCGATATTTTCTTATCAATGCACGTAGTTTTATCTTTATTTCTTCTAATAATAAGTATCCACCTATCGTTGTAATTTAAAGATAAAATCTAATTTACGAGCCAAAAAAAAAAAAGAGGAAAAGAAAATTTAGAAATAAAAATCTTGTCGATAACGTGGAACCAAAAGATTTCAATATCTGAAATAGATTGATTAAACTAAACCGATAAAGGAACAATATTCTATTTCAATCGGAATACGACATAGTTGCAACAATTCTCCAAGCATCGATCATCGCAAGACACTCATAACACTTTCGAACAAGAATCTAAACAGAGATTTTATCGGAATTTTCGTTGAAACGTATACACGCCAACCGCGTACACTTCACAAAGTCGAAACTTCCATTGTTCTACACGTTGTTTGTTAACCCGTATGCGGAAGGACGAGCAACTTACACCAAACGTCTATGCCTCTCCTTTTTTTTCCCTTCCAATCAATTGCATTCTCTTCATTCAACTCTATTTATTCGTACCGTAGCCAATCGTGAAAATCTAAATAATCTAAACGAGAGTTTAATTGACAAACCGTGTTATCAAAACTATTCCTAGTGAAATCAATTCTTCGAATCAGACGAAATATATTTTTATACAATTTTGTAATTATATATAGCAAAAGCGAATATGTTTCTCCAGATTCTAAATTCTATTGTAAAAGATAGAAAATGGTAAAAATTCGGAGGTTGATATCACATATTCAAAGAGATTTTCTATTAAAAAGAAATCGCTATGTGCCCAATCATGTTTTACATAGTTTAGTACACGTTTAACTTTTGTTGAATTTAAGGTTTTTAGTCCTTTGTAAGATAATCTAATAATTTTTATGATATCTCGTTTATCCTTTAAATGAAGTCGTGGAAATGGATGAGATAAGATCGCGCGCAAAAATTACCTTCGATTGAATTAATTACCGAGTGTCGCCGAGGAAATGAATCATTTGCTTATTAAATTACACAGGATCATTAATTATTCTTCTCTCAGTCCGCAACTGTAAACGCGCGTTGAATAGCCCGGAGGTGAAAAAGGAGAAAAAAAATCGAATTAAAACCACAGAGAAAAGGAAAGGTTTCGTTTTCAAGTAAATCTCGAAGAAATACGGATTCTGAATAACACGGTTGGAGATGTTTTCTTCTAAAGAATTTTCCAAGGGTTGCTCTTAGTAGGAGGAAGATTGTTGCGAATGTTTTATTCATATTTTATGCATCTATTTATAGACGTATGATCGATTTTTCGGTGACATTTTTCAAAAAATACATCTCGACAAATTTGTTGCCACTGAATTTTTTGATTGTTATAAATCAACTTTTTATAATAAGTTAAATGAAATTTTAAATAAAAATAATGATATGAAAAGAAGAATAACGAAAAAAGGATGGTTTAAAGAAACTTCGAAGAAGATTCTTTAAAAAAGAAAAATATCCTTTTTACGCATGTTCTTTGAAAAAGTTTAATTTTCGCTTAATGAAGATATTAGTATTCTTAAATACTTCATCCATAAATTATACCTTTAAAAGACAATCTTCCTTACTCTTTTCCTTACACTTTATTTTTAACAATCGATCTCGAAAAGAAAGCACAAAACAACTCACTCTTCCTTCTCCCTTATCCAATTTCAATTTCTTCGATCGAACTTTTATCAAACTTTATCGATAAAAAAGGAAAGCGAATCTTTTCTATCAAAATTCTACGTACAAAACCGAACCGTATAAACATTCTCAACAACTCTTAATTCCAACAGCAAACAAGTTTTTTTTAAAAACAAACATTCCTAATTCCTTCCAAAAAGAAGAAAAAACTACTTTCCATCTTTTAATCCCACCCAAAGTTAAAACAAAGAAATTTTTCCCTCGGCAAGCAAAGAACGCCAACAAAAATCTCCGTTTAAAACGGGCATTTTCAAATTTTTTTCCCTTAAAAAACACATTTCCCTTTTTTCCGTTTAATTTCCAAAACGAGCCCGCCGCGTCGAAATGAGCGCGCCTCGCGTGCCACCACGCCGTAACTGTATTTCCACCCTTTTGACCTTTGCAAACGCACACTCGGCCTCGTGCACGAACCGTGTCCCCTCCCCCTCCCCCGATCTAACGATCTAAAAAAAAAAAAAAAAAAAAAATACGGTGGCTAAAAGGACTCACCTGGCACAGGGAGGGAAACGCGACGATTCCTACCTTCGCGCGAGCTACCTGTTTTAACGTGCGACTGGCGTATTCGAGGTGCCGGCGATCCCTTTTATAAGGGGCAGAGTTTACGGCCCTGCGCGGAACGCCACGCAATCTCAGTGAGCGGGACGCAGGAGCGTGCCTGCGTTGGGCCTGTGCCCCGTCAATTTGCGCGGAGGAGGGGGAAAAATTTGATTCGGATGGATGGAAATGATGTCGTTTCGTTGTCGTTGTTATTATTGTTCCATCGTTGCTCTGTGATTTTATATCGAAACGAAACGGTGAAACGTGCTTTTGTTTGAAACTTTGTGCGTTGTGATGATGATGCTTAAAGAGTTAGAATGGATTTGATTGAGAAATTTGATCGTGAAGTTGTGTTGTGTTGGATATAATTTTATACTCGTTGTCGATAAATTTATAAAATAAGAAAGAAAATGTCAAAATTAATGAATAGTATTTATTATTCAATTATTATTGAATATATTCTCTAAATATATACTGTTCGATATAACAGTAATGGTATAGAGAAAGATTATAATATTTAATGTAATTTGACAACGAGTTTTTTGATTGTTTCTCTTTTCGATCAAATATTTTCTTTTTTTTTTTTATCAAATATCATACTTTTAAGCATGGATATTCACGTTTCCATTAAAATATAGAGAGAGAGATTAATGGTAATTTCACAATGATGTATAGTAAAGATCGTATTGCAAATCAAAATAATGTTAAATTACTTGAAACAAGATCTTACAAGCTTGTGACCCACTTTTTATAGAGACAGTACCTAATCACACTATTCTGCAACATTCGCAGTTCATAGAAGCGCACAAGAAAATTGCTTGTTGAAGTAAAAAAGTCGTGGAAGAAGAAGTAAACTTTCTACGTGTGGTTAATCAGATAGTAAAATAATTTTTTGTGTTAACAAAAACAAAAATAAATGTATTTTTATTAAAAATTAAAATTAATTGAAAAGCTGATGAAGAAGAATAATGAAAGAAAGTAAATTGAACAAAGTAAATTTATACATATAATATCTCGTTTCAAAATATTCATTTTTCCATTAATTTCCTATATTAAAATATAAATATTACACGATTGAAGAAAATCTATAGAAATTAAAGACTCTTTCTTCTGTGCATATGAAAAGAATTTAAAAAAAAAAAATAATTTATCAAACATTGATAGAATTTCGATTTAGATTTAGACAAAACAGATTAAATTATCTAGCAACCGCACAGAGGAAACTCGTAAATTTACAAAATCTTAGAAATACCATCTGGCTTACAATTTGTACTTAACTGAAATTTTATTGGCGACAATATGATCGCATTTAGTTAATATTTGCCTGCCAAGCACGGAATTCGTGGCAGTCGAGTTGTAGGCAAGAGGAATCGATTAATCATTACGTGTTCATAATCCGCGACCTATTATAATGAAACACTGAATTGTCAGCAACTTACGTGCAATGCATAAAACATTTGCGAAAGAATAAGTATTGCGAGTAAAATTTGAGAGGAGAAGGGAAATTATTTCTATTCAACAATTTGATTCGACGAAGAACTATTTTCAAAGAATAATATAATAAAATAATTATAAACTTGTGCAAAAAAATCGTTTGATAAATATGGTGATCACGAAATTTTTATCGATAAACACTTGTTGAAACAACAAAATACAAACCAGAGAATCATTATTCACGAAAATTAAAAATTATACGTGATATAGGTCAATAGGTTGATCTTTCTACAAAAGTCAATCACGTTCTTTTTATAGAAAATAAAAAGAAGAACGAAAGAGAGAGAGAGAGAGAGAGAGAGAGGAGAAAAAAGAAAAGGAGCGCTATTAAAAATGAGCTTAAAAATTGAGTCACGTAACTGAATAAATTTGTTGAAATTAAACTCCTACGAGTCGACTGGATTTTCCTCGAGAAGAACAGAGCCTAGAGAGTCCAATTAAAGATGGAATAGCAGCGGATACGTGTTCGAGGACCGACAAAAATCTCGTCGATAAAGCGTATAATTATTTTAAGCTGCAATCTTTTTCCGTATTTGGCTGTTTCGTAAAAGCTCCACAAAGATTCTTGCCGCCATCTGTTCATAATGGATGAACGTTTGATAAGATTTATCAATGGTGAGCTTGTAGCTGCGGCCGATAAAACAGAGAGGAAGAGCTTTCGACTGGTACTGAGCTTGCACGACTTTACCAACAAGCAGCACTTTTCGGTTCTCTCGTGTTTGGTAAAGCAAGATGCCAAATACCCTTCGTACTCTGCGTCTGATTAATACAATATCTATTCCACTTACTTAGCTATTTTCGACAATCGGATAGGTAGATGGGATAGGACTTGTTTTTTACTGTTTATGGATATTTGATATGGAGTTGTTTCTCTGGAGAATGCGCTTTCTTTTATTTATTTTTTTAATCGATGTTTGTAAATTGCTTAATGATATCTTCTTAATCTTCTATAATCTTTTTTCTTTAATAAATATGTAAAAAGAACAGTTTTAGTTGACTGATTGATTTATTCATATATTTGAATTTTTCATATTTGAATATTTGTTGTAATGTATGTTCCATAAATTTAATACTTTCCACAGTCTGTTAAACTGTATTGATATTCAATGGATGTAATACATAGATATACATCTACGAATAAGAGAAATGTTAGAAGTAATAAGCGTTAAAATATTAAGTCTCTTATCCTTGTAATTATTAAAAAATTGTGTGTAAAATTATTTTTCCAGTAACTGAAAAATAATATTACGAACAAACCATGAAATACTTTCTTCGTTGAAATTCTTAATAACTCAGACAAATTATTCCAAGCTTTTAATGAACGTCTAAATAATATGCAACTTTCTGTGCTTCCGAGACGAAACTTAACCTTCACATTCCTCTCTCGCGAAATGAAATTTCTTTAATTACCCCCGTTTATTCAACTATTTTTCTTATTTTCTTCCTGTCTGCAAAAGTATTTTGCTTCACTGATATCCAACAATTGTAATGGAACTGTTGCGAACTGTATTCGAGAAAGTTAGACACGAATATCACGAAGTCTGACTATACATGGTTTCTACTACTTATCAGTACCTGTACATAATTCCGGCGAAACTTTGCTTGCACACAACAAGAAAACCTGGCAAAAGTTTATAATCAGAATATAATATAAAATTATCGATTATGATATAAGCATGATTTCATTGATACATATATATAAAATTTATTTATCTATTTATTTTTAGTCAAACTAAAAATTATTGAAAATAATTGATTCCAAGATTCTTTTTCTTTCTCTTTTCTTGTTCCATGAATATTTTTACAATAATATAATTCCCTTAAAAAAATATTATTGATTTAAATTAAAAATAGTTGTTCAATATTATTTGACTAATTAACAAAATATAATTATTTCTATATTTAAAAATTTATATTATAAATTTATCTAAGCATAATAAACTAAATGTCCAATCCATTTTCCTAACTCATTTTGTCATCGTTCCAAAATTACTAGATAATCATCGTGTCATCGCGTTATTTCGCATTATATTCTATGCATATATTATCACACATGATTCAGTCATTCGTGGAAATCACTTAATGATTACGTCAACTTAGTAGAACGTGAAATTAGTCAACCATACTACATCAGCCAGAATTAATCAGTGTAAATTTGTCATTTGAAAAATATTTATAATACCCACATATTATGCATAAATTAAAGCATATGAAATTTATCGAATCAAAAATAAATTTTTGAATAAAAAATCTTTGATCCAAAGCTTCCCTCGGATAAAATCTAAGAGGAAATAATAATAAAGTAATTTTCGAATCTAAATTAATCCATGAAGAAATAATGATCAAAGAAATTTGATTAATTGAAGATCAACTGAGTCGAATGGATCTGTTTATGAATATGTAAACGATGGGAAAAAAGAAACTAATTTTCATGCAGTTATTTTTCATTTAAATGCTGAGGGAATTTGATGGTTTGGTAAGGCCAAAGGAACGTGCAACTTTTCTCTCCATATTCGTTACGTATGCAAGAAACGATCCACTTTGTTCCAGAAGTATTTTTTCAGTCTATCTAAGAATAATCCGAATATTTTATTATTCATGCTATAAAATTCGTGATATTTATACCACAAATGACATAAGTTGCCATTATAATCTTTTTATAAAAAAAACTTCTTTCGGAAATTCTAAAGTCTTGATAACTGTTAGAAACTATCTATGATAAAACTTTTACATGAAACTTTTGAATGAAAAAATATTTTTACTAGATACTCAAAGTCATTAGTGTCTTCGAAAAATTTTTGCTAACGATAATTTAGAAGATTATTACTATCAATATAGAACAATATAATATAATACTATTATTAAAAGAATTATTATATTAAAAATTGATTATTGGAAATTTTAAGATCTGAAATAATCTAGGTACGAGATATCAGAATTGAAATATCATCATTCGAGTAAAATATATATTATATAATGATTAGAAAAAAGAATATCAATGAATATTATAAAAGAAATAAAAATCAATCAATATTTTTAATCGTTTGTCATTTACTTTTCAACGTCAATTGATGGTTCGATAGATAAATTTTATTTTTAGATTCGAGATATGAAACGAATGACACGAGCATGTGATCCAATTGATTGATTTCTTGATTATCAACAAGAAGACGAATAATTGAAAGGAAATTGCTATTAATTATTATAAAGGAAATTGATATATAATAAATCCCGAAAATCTTGACGATAGAGAGATAATAATTTTTTTCTCGTTTCCAGTTCCTGGTAATTGTATAAAAATATCCGGATAATAAACAAATACTTCAGAAGAGGAGGAAGAGGAAAGCGACAAAAAATTTTATTTTTTCCAGGAAAGCAGGAAGAGTGGAAAAGAATTGCTCTCGAAGAAAACGTGTTGCATCACATCGCGAGAAGGAAGTTGGTATGTTATGTACCAAGTTTGATGAAAACAATTAGATGTAGAGATATTAAGCCTTATATCGTCATTACGAAGAAGAGGCGCGCAGTTATTAACAGAAGAAAAATGGTCTTTCGTCTCTCTAATTGCTACAAAGCTCGTTTACCGAAGGGAGAAATTTCATTCGAAAAAAAAAAAAAAAAACAACGATAAAATTTTATTCTAACCTGTTTTATCGTTCATTAATACGAGGAATGAGATTTTTTTTTTATTTTTCGAACGATTCAAATTAATAAGCATCGCCTTTAAAAGCCAGCAAGGCTCAAATGTTCTTACTCATCGATCCAAAGAGTCCAACAATGTTTATTCCACGGAAATCTGTTTAGTTATTCATTAGCATGCATAAGCGTCTGCGAGAGATTGATGAAAGAGTGGATTCGAGGAAAGAGGTCAGATATGGGTGAGAAATTCCTGATAAATTCTATGGGACACGATCAGGAATGTCGAGAAGATAAGAAACGTATCCAAGCACACGATACATGATAATTTTAATATTCAATCAACGATTTCTAAATTGTCGAATTTTCAATAAAATTCACTTTTGAAAGTAATATTAATCAAATCAAATTATCACGATTATCAATAATTATTTTCGATTAAAATTTCCCGATTTCACATTTTAATGGCAATTTTTCTTTTCGATAATTTGTTCTCTTAATTCTCATGAATTATTCTATCTATTTGCAGCTTAATGAATCGTATCGTTTTAACTTCTAAAGTCAACAAAACAACGTGTCCATCTCCGAAATAATTGATCGTTCAATCGTGCGGAGAAGAATCTCAAAGCGACGAAGAGATTGGTAAATCTAATTACGACGTTGATGCGATGCGCGAATAAATAGATCGAGCGGACAGACGAACGCAAAAATAAATCTGCGCGGAATGTAGGGAGAAGCAAAAAGTCGAGAGTTCGATTATAAACGATCGAAGAAATACAGTGGAATCATTTGCAATAGAGCTTAAAGTTTTTGCAGGATAAATGTCTGAAATTTGAAACCCAAATACGATGGAGTAATAAAATTGCATTTTAATCACGTTTATAACTCAACTCGAATGCTCTGGAGTTGCATTTGTACTTTACCAAATTTAGAATAGGGGAAAGAATAGGGGATGAAAAAGAAATAAGGTTAAGGTTGAGGCAAAATATATATCAATGAGATTTTATGGTGTGTCAAGGGACACTTAGATAATTTTGGAGATTTGTGTATATCAATGTGTATATCGTGTTCTATACTTTTTTTACAGATACATTTAATTTTGAAATATCACTCTGAACGATGATGCAACACATTTCCAGGAAACGTAACTTCCGTCATCGTTATCGAAACATGATAAATATTAGAATTGAGATCATGAGTGTTTTTGCAATCCGAGGATTGCAAACAAGTCGTGATACATATTATTCCCGGTGATATATATATTATCAAATTGGGATAATCATAAATCAGAACGTAAATTAATTTCTAATTTAATACAATAAAATATATTATGTGGATCTGCAGTCTTAAGATATCAATCTGTGATTTTATTTATAACTTTATATCCTTGGCCTGTGATTTTTATTTTATAGTTTTTTCCTGCCATTTTTATTCTCGATTAAAGTGATAAGTATAAATCGTACCTAGACGAAGTAATCGTTGTACGACGATGATAAATTATTCTTCAGTTGAGGAAGAGATAATGCTTATGAACAATTACTCGATAATTTTTGCAATTAACTATATCATAATCGTGACTTCACATTACGCAACTTGCTATTTACAAACTAATTATCATGATTAATCGTGTTTATGAATAATGTATAATTTCAAGAGCAATAAACCAATTGCAAATGTGTATTATCGACAATGCCTCGTTTAATAGAATTTATTGATATTCTCTCTAAATTTTAATTCATATCGCAACATTTTGATAAAAAAAAATATTACTGGAATCGATTTGGAATTTCATAATTATTTTGATATATTTAATATATTCGCATAATCACACTTTATTTTAAGTAAGATATTATAATATAATTTGATTATAATGAGTTGTTGACATAATTTTATATGTCATTTTATATTTATACGAATTATAATTACATCTTATTAGGAATTTATTATTTCTCAAGAAATGAAAAATAAAAATGATAAATTAATTCAAAATAACAATATCAATTATGCAACAAATCCAATTAAGTTTATTTGAGATAAAAAATCGATAGTTTATTTATTTCTTTTTTATTATGACAGGATAATAATTATTTGATTATTCTACATTTCGATAATAATACAAATTACAGTGTAAAATTTTGCAACGTAAGAATAAATTTATTATGAGATATTATGTAAAACAATTTATCAAATATTATTTTATTCTATGAAATTATTTCACCGTTTTTTAAAATGTATATTTTTAATAAATTTAAAATTAATTTAAATAATTTAATCTATTATTATTCTATAAACTTGTACATTTTATATTTCTCCAATATTTGCAACTTTCGATTCTCTTTTTTAACTTGAAACAAGTAGTTATAAAGCAATACTTTTTTTTTATTTTCATTCGAATACTTATGTATAAATTTTTAAAAATTGTACATTATATTTAATTAAAACTATCGCGAAAATAAAAATAAAACCGAGTTAATTGAACAAAAATGAATAATTTATATTCGCTTCGAAATTAGAACAAATTTGTTTGCGAATATAGAGTTCTCTGTGATACATTTTGATTTAATAAAATATAAAAGAACCATTCTCTTGAGAATGCTCCATTCAATAAAGATATTGGCTTCTTCAGAAACTCAGAAAGAAATTCGATAAATTTATATTAAAAGTAACAATTCTTTGATTACTTTTCTACCCAAGTTTAATTATAATTATTGTCATATTAATATTTTTATCAATTTAGAAATATCTTTTCTATTTAACTAACAATAAAAATTAAAGTTGATCGATTACCATTTTAAAGCTTTCAGGAAAAATTGTATTTTCAATACAATTTTCCATAAACTTTAAATTTTCCAAAATTATAAGCCAACCTCAATGAATCAAAGATTCTCTTCCACTGAATAAATATCTTAATTCATCCACCAAACATCCGTTAAACATCCATGAATTAAATATCGAATTCCAATGAATACCATCCTCTGAATCGCGGGTATTTTTCTTTGAAGTGACAGATAATCGTGACTTCGCCTACTATAACAAAGTATTCAACGTTTAAGATTGACGAGTCGACGTGTCAAGTGGATGGTTAACGACTTCTTTGCTAAACTTGAGGTGTCAAAGGTTAGAGAAAGGTTCATTCCCTCCCTATGCAAGAAAAGAAACGTTATTCCCGGTTGCTGATCCTAGCAAATCAATAAACAGATCACAAAGAGTCGACAAAGAGAACGTTGAATTCTCAAAGTGGCTTACTTACACCTTGGTTGGATGATTATTAAAGATATTACAATTTCAATTCGTTCGTGTTTTTTATCAAACAAATTGTTCACGCAAATTTACACACTGCCGCGAGAAACACATTGTGACAACATAAATATATCGATGAAATACGAACAAGCATATCGTAATACGATAAAAAGTAGAGAAAGTGGACGATATAAAATTTTAATTTATTTTTAATACGTCGATTTTTAAACGCACTTCTTGATAATTAAGTATTTAATGATAAATTAACGCGTGAAGTGTCGACGTAAATGTAATTAAGTCGCGCTGTTAAAAGCTCTGTTTGTACTTCCTGCACGATCATGAAATAATTTTCATCGTATTTTTATCTCTAAAGATTAATCCACGATTAAAATTCTCTTGAAACATATTATATTACGCGAATAATTATAGATATAAATGTTTTTATAAAAATAAATTTCTAGAATTTATTATTTCAATAAAATTATAAAAGTTTTGTATTATATACGATAAATCATCGAATAATGCAATATAATGTAAAATATTTTTATCACAATTTGCTTTAAGAACGATTAATTAATGAAACGAGCAAAAATGTGAGATCCATCTTTCATTTTATGAATTATTATCTATTATATATTTATTTGGTAAATGATATTTATTTAATGTATGTAATGTAATAATGTAATAAATAATAATAATGTGATGTAATTTTTTGATCAAAACATTTCGACATTTGTAACTAATCTCAGCCCACTTAATAAAATATCAATAATGCTAACCCACATTCCGCCCACAAATTCATCACGTCCGGTCCATCTATAAATTGATCATATTGCAACTTCAAGCAGTTGACATAATGTAACTGTATGTATTTACCTATGTCATATTACATTCAAAATATCAATATTGTGCGCAATATTCAATGCGAATAATATTAATTAACTAAATCAAATTAACTAAATTAATAATCGCATTAACAAGAGCATATAATGAATAAAATCTTTCAGGAATTTGTATTAGATAGATTGTATTAGAATCGATTCCTGGAAAATAATAGAAAGTAAAATAATTATTGGAATAATTAAAATACAATTATTTCCACGTAACTATATTCTTTTGAATATACGATATCGATCATCCAATAATATATTTTGTTCGTTAGAAAATATTTTAATAAAATCGAGTTTACAAATTTTAAATTTTCCTCATTGAACAGATATTTTATATCTGTCTTTTTGATACCGATCTACCGATGATCATATAAATTAATATTAGAGTAGATTTTTACATTCGACGACGTAATACAACCGGCGAAATCAATTTCATCTTTTTAAATTTGCTATAACAAGCGGCAAAAAGTAGGAGGAGCCATCGAGACGATTTTAATCCAGATCGACATCTTTAAATTATTAAATTCCATTCGTCGAAATTAGGTTTCGTCCACTTCGAACGGTTAAAGACGGGTGTGGCTGTCGACTGAGACCACGCGAGACAGCCAGGCACCCATGAGCAAACCCCACAAGGCTGCCGTCCCATATTTCGAGTTATTGCCGGTGGTAATTGCCCCGGAATGAAATCGATGTTGGCCGACTTCAGCCAAGAGAAAGGAAAAAGAGAGATTTGATCGTATTTGTTTGCGCGTGTTCCTTCCCCATTCCTCCCTCTTTTAACGATCCTCGTGGCGTCTCGTTTCGTGACACCCCCGGCTCTCTCTCTCTCTCTCTCGAACGGAACATTGTCATCGATCAAATGGTGACAGTGAAATTACCACGCTGTCATATCGATACGCGCGTACAACGATTATAGGAGCTAGAAGCTACTGTATTGCAACCGATGATCCGTCCAAGTTCATGCATTTGGAAAATTGCATTAGGTTGATCGAAAAATTTTGTTGGCAAACTTCTAATCGAGTTGTATGTAGAAGTGTGATTGATCAACTTCATACTTGAGCCGAACATTTGGTTTCTGAAGACTCGAATATCGGCTATTTTGAAGCCAAAATTGAATATTTTTCTTCTCGCTTCTATTATCATTTTATATGCTGGTTGAAATGTATATTTTTGATTTATAAATAGCCGAACAATTTCGAAGAATAATTTTTACTTATCTGCGGAATTTTTCTCTACAAAGATGTAATAAGATTTATATTATCTATAACATCTAATACATATTAGAGTAAAGAATATTTCGTTTTTTTCGAATCTTTCATTGAATTAGAATTTTGATAATAACAATTCTCTGCTTTTTTATATTTTTTTTCAAACACAAAATTATTTCATTCGTTCAACACAGAACTAGCAAGAATAGTTCTCAACAATTATTTTACTGTGTTCACGCGTTCATAATTTTGTTAAGTTTTAATAATAATTCTTTTCGTTGCGGGCCATCATTGTTTTATTTCTCTTAGCGATAAAGATTACTTGTTATTACAGTCTCGACAGACGCTTGTCTATACTGTCTTAATTAATCTGCTTGTTGGTGTTTTACTTCAACTCCGTTCTTTTAATAATTTATGAATCGTTGATTCCTGTTTCTCTCGTAAATTTCATTAAATGTTATACATTTCAAAATGAATTTCACTCGGATTTATAAATTGAATTACGAGACTTGTATATGATAGTTTAAAAATTTTTGTTTGATGATAAATTTAATTTAACTACAAGTAATATATTATTTATCGTAATCAAACAATTTATTATCATACAACAAGATACTACAAAAATTACAATTTATTTTATAATTATTAATTTCTCGAAACTTTTTATTTCTTTTAAAGAACTATTAAAAAATTTTAATCAATAAAAATTAAAAAAAAGTAATCTGTCTGTCAACATGCAGACATTCTTACTTTAATCTTAATATCTCTCGATCTAGCACACTATTTTCTGAGTTAATCTACTTCTAGATAACAAGCATGAATTTCACGAAAAATACTGATATGAATTTTGGCGTGCAATATCTCAGATCCACGCAATAATGTCATCGACTATTTATTACCTTTAAGATAGCATAAAATGAATTAAATATAACAAGATATTAATATATTCATGGAACATCTTTCAATTTTATTTTCGTCACTCTATTTCGTTTCGCTCTATTTTCTCCTCCGTTTTATCTAATGCAAATTATTCATAACTTAATAAATAAACATCAACCGACATTTTTGTATAACAATTTTTGTTTCTTGAATTGAATCTTCAAAGATCTAAAGAATATATCAATACCCTGTTCTTTTAAAATTGATTTTTCTTTCAAAATTAATATGGAATACAAATTTCCAAAAAAAGAAATTAAATATAAAATCTACGCGAACAATATTATTATTCAGAATAAAGATATTATATCTAGGAATTTTATTAGATATTTTATTAGATATCTTCGAAATCTAAAGATTAACAAATTTATTGTAAAATTAATTATTTAAAAAAAATAATTTTCATTATTAAATAATTAAATCGAAAATTTAATTATTTGTCAAGTTTCAAACAAAATTTCCTTTACATGATACTCGCTTAAAATTTTCAAAATATCCATTAAACGAAAGTTATCTTACATTCACACGTATAAATAATTCATTGTCTCCTCTTCTCAGACGTTTAAATTCAAAGCCATCCCCTCGCAAATAAAGAAGAAAACATTCTTAAAACAAAGTAAGTCCTATTATTGTATGATATAAATTTTCGACCATCACGCAATCATCGATTATCTCGATTGAAATTGGAAATCAGTGGCTCGAAATTCAGTGGAAATATCGGGGATTAGTCTGACACGTGATGCGTGTCAAGGTTTTCACCGTCCATCCAAGAATCTCCCACTCAGAAATTCTAAGTTAAAGTGTTATGTTTTGACGCTGTTTTACCACCGAATATGCTCACGATTTATCGATCGAATACTTGAATATTTTTTTCTTTGCGTTGTTCGATAGTTTTGACATTATTATTCTCTCATTTTAATGCGTCGAGTTATTTGTTTGATTTTTTAATGATAAATCTTCAATCTCACTTATTAAGTTTCAGAATAAGAATAAAAACTTTTAAACTCTTAAATCCTAAGACAGATGCATTATTTGAAACTACAAGATAACGATGGATTCGTGAATCTAATCAACTCTTCAAGGATAAAATCTCAAATAAAGTTCACCAAAAGCTTTAATTATCTCGGAAAGATGATCACCGTTACCTTTTGTTTTATTTCTACATGTTTCGTGTTTCACCATATTTTACCAGCGCAGTGGATTGTAAAATTTTTAAATCAATATAAAAGCAGACAGGAAATTAAGCGAATCGTTGCATGGATCAACACGACACGAACCAAATGGTTAACAGAAAAGCAACAAATGATCGATCTATCGGTCATAGACCTCTGTTAGCGTCGAAAGATACTCTTTATACATATATATACAAATATAAAATGAATACACGTATAATGATAAAATTTGTTTGCTGGAATAAATAATACGAGATTTTTAATAACGTTTTTGCCTACAGAAATTTCAATCTACTTATATCAAAAAATTGTAATTACAAAATAAAAAAAACGGAACGAGGATGCGTACTAATTTACACGATGTCGTTAAATTTCATTTTTCAATGATAAAAATTTTTATCTTTAAATGAAAATGTATGAAACCTATAAAAATAACTTTTTCTACTCGATTATGTATTTCGAAGGATCAAGTTTTAAAGAAGAGGATGAAGAGGAGGAAAATAAAAATCGATCTAAACTTTATCCATTTCCGCTGCTGCTCTGCTATTAATTTTGCCAATCATTTCATTCCATTGTATATATACGTAGTATAGTTACAATCACATAATAACACCTCATTGTGCTCGCATACTTTAGATACATTACCATCCATAAGTACAAAATGTAATCGAATGTACAAAATATAGGTAATGTACTAAAGATAATATTTCTAAATAAAACGTAAAAGCTTGTCAAAATTATTAAAAAAAATTAAAATAATATTTCATACATACGATAAATACTTTATAATGAAAGTATGATACTAAAAATGGACTTTTAAACTTTATGTACATGGGAAAAGTATTTAATAACAAAAATCTTTATTTTATTTTCATTTAAATTTCTTTTATATCTAACATATTCTAACATCCCTGTATGGAAAAATATATGGAAAAAAAAAATATTTATCTTTATATTTTAACATTCAATCACAAATTGATCATTGAAAATATTTAGAAAATTAGAATATTTTTTTTTTTTACAATTAACATTACTAAGCTCATCAAATGTTCGCTAAAAGTATAAAATAACATACTTTTCTTCGTGACCATTCCCCACTTCCTCTATCTTTTGTCAAGACACAACTGCCGTGTTGGATGACGTAAACGAATAAATTATCGAGCTATAAAATTCCTCCTACTAAACTGAAAATTACGTTGCATTGTTGCGAGTGTTAGTGGTTTCGCAGCGATGACGTTCGCGCCAATAAGCGTGTTCCTTTATGATGGATCTCGAAAATACTTCACGAATATTACTGGAAGAAGAATAGAAGAACTAGTCCGCATATATTTTTGAATTCTCTCGATATATCTCGAATTATCTCGAAACACACGTGATGAATGATATTTTTGAATCGAAAATTCAATAAATAATTTTAAGAGAAGATTTTTAATAGCTATTAAGAAAGTGATCGTATCATTTGATTTGAAATTAAAAATATTTTGATGAATGTTCCATTCAATTTTAACAATTTATTTTAATCTTTGGTATATCTATTAAAGAATAATACCTCAACATTTTTCAAAATTGATCCAAATACGAGTATACTTAGAATTTGAGAGAATCGCGTATTTCCAGAATGAAAGGAATATGAAATGCAATTCCTTATTTTCTCTTTGACTTCCCTGCTGCTACAATAGTTTTGACCTATTTTCCAATGGAACCCGTTCGACGTAGGAAACAATGTCTTTTAACATGATCATAAACTTTAGACGCGAGACAAGGAGAATTTTGGCATACGTATTCGTTCGCATCCTCTTTTTATATTTATCGTATCGTAAAAAAAGAAAAAAAAAGAGAAAGAAATATGTAGTACATGAAATACAAACTTTTTCTCATTGTTTAAACATGAATATATCCGATATTCACTCGACAATAAATCTATTTTCAAGATTTTGAGAATTTGAATTGCTCAAAATCTAATTTCGAAATCATTTCATCTATCTGTGTTAATTTGCATTGCAATTAACGGGTGGCTTGTTTCGAACGTGCAAATGAAAATATCTTCGCTAAATATGTCATGACGAGAAATACTAACCTTAAACGATACTTCCCACGTATTTCATTTAAGCATGCACAACCTCATTCATAATGGCGACAAATTAGAGTATAATGAAATACAGAGTTAATTTATTTCGTGTCCCAGCACATTTTGTCTTCATTAAAATAATTCTTCGTTAATTTGAAATTTGGATCGGCTCTATCTATAATCGATACACTGTCTTGCATTCGAAAATTTGTTAATTTCTACAATTGATACTTCGTATTAAATTTTGGAATAATGAAACAAATCAATTATTGAAAAAAAGAACACATATATTGTTCCTTATTCGAGAAAATATAATAAAATATGCATTATCCTGATGGAAAGATTGAATAAGTTTTTTTTTTCGAAAATCACAAGCTAACCAAACCTAAACATTTGAGATCCCGTAATTTTTAGCATCGCTTGATATCCAGATCCATCCACCATTCATTTCGAGACATAAATTCGAAACGATTTCAAAACACGTGAACGCGTGTTTCGTGAATTTGTTCCACGATCGAAATTTCATCGTGATTATCAACGAAATTCGCGATGAAACGTGCTCGAGGTCTTCCACCCTTAACGACGCGAATCTGCCGAGAAATTTTATTACGCAGGATATCAATTTGGCAAACATACAGGGGGATAAAACAGTGATCCTAGGGATTCTAGATTTTATAGAGTTGGCTATTATGGAAATGGCTGAGATTTAAACTTCAACCTCTGACCTTCTTCCAAAGGTTGATATCGGTTGATGGGTTCAAAAAGAAGAAATTTAAAATGCTATTAGTTAATAAGGATAAAAGAAAAATTATAACGTCACGTATTCCATCCCTTTTAATGTATTATCGATAATAATAATAAATATAGGGGATAATAAAGTGTCTTTCGTATCAAATTCTATTTATCAAGTCCAAGAAAACTACAAAAATCACAATTTAAAACCTAATTAAACTAAATTTAACGAGTGTTTCGCGATAAACCAAATAATCTTTATGATATATATTGTACAAATGAATGAATTATAAACGAATTACATGAAAAGGAAAGTCGATGCATAATTTAATTTATATGTATTGTTATATCTCATATTTTAAAATATGTATCTATTCTACGTTACTTTCCCGACAGTATCACTAATAACAATCTACCCTGTAGATGGAATAATATGGATGGTTGTGCACGTACAGAGAACATATATATCCTCTTGTGCAAATACTTCGATCCACGCCTTTCGTAGCCATTTATCTATCCTTTCATCTTAACAGATAAATATATTTCAAAACGCCATTATTAATTTTACCCCCTAAGATAAATCCAGAGTTCACAGAGTGTCATTGCATTGCACTACAAGATTACAAGTAGTTAGATCCAGAAAATTTTAAAAAATTATTCGCGAATTGTAATTATAACAAATAATCCGAAACAGGATAGTTTGAGAGTTGTTTTTTTTTTTTTTTTTTTAGCTCGTTAAAGATGCCGTTACCATTCTCCTTCGCATAAAAAGTAATTTAAACAACGTTATTTCGTCGGATTCATAAACATAACAGCGTATCTTGGGGATGTCGTGAAGGAGGTCAAGCTTTGCACGCAAACTATAAGCGAAATGGATGTACGTGGCCCCGTATGAATCGCTCACGAATACGTCTGCTTAACACTAAAGCCATCTAGTAAGTTTCTAACAATAATTCTACAGGGTGATTCATAAATGCAAATGATTCATAATATATTCCTAAGTGCGTGGATATTTTAATTATCGGTGACAATGTGACTGACAATTAATTAGAAATTATTATTTCTAATTAAAATGATAATCCACTCTTTTTCATTGATAAAATATCGAGTGCTTTTATTTATTACCGTGACAGAAGAAATAAATGAAAATTTAAATTATTCTGTCTTACACCATTACACCATTGTTACGAGAGGAATCTATTATGAGTTAAGTCTTCGATAATAAATCTTCCTTTTTATCTTTTGTCTCATGGACAATGTTTTGAAGAATTCGTTTGATTTCCCGATAACTTCTTCAACGTAATTTAATAAATATGAAATTTCCGTGCAAAACGGACGAGGGCTATTTACAAGTATCGAGATTGGGAAGCATAGAGCACAATGGCGAAGCACTAAAAGACACGAAATTAAATGTTGTTGGATTCTATGTCTATGTTACTACGTACTCGAAATGAGAGAATCGAATGCTATTGCCTGTCGTTACGTCGATTAAAGCAATTATCCGAAAAGGTCGAATCTGCGTGGCCATGCGAGCTCTCGGCGATCGATCGAATGGAGAACCGGTTAATCGATGCTCCGCTCGTGTTTGGACTCGAATCAACGTGGCCTTGAGTTAACTCAGCTCGTAGGTGTATCGCGATCGATTGATTTCGAGGAACTTCGTAATGCGAAACTTATTTGTTTAAATCGCGAGCATATGCGGCAACTAACATGGGAAAGCGTGGCTAATGTACAGAGGATTGATCGATAACGAGACTTGGCGATTCTTCGAGATGATTGAGACAACTTGTCGATTCAAACGATTATTATATGTATATATATATAATTGCTGATGCAAACACTATTGCTATTATTTATGTCTAAAATTTTTAATTGCAAAATTTAGATAAAAGTATCGAATGTGTTATGATAACATGATCCAAAGATCTCTTCGTAGGAAAAAATTTATTTATTTTTTAACTATGTTCTGCCTGAATATCCTAACAACAACTTGAATTTCAGTAACAATAGTACAACAGCCAATAAATTTTCTTAAAAGTAAAATCTAATTTTTTTAACGAATTTCTTCTCAAATTAATAATATCATTAAATAATAGAATAAATACTCTCTCGTGATTTAATAATTTTAAATATATTACGCGATTACTGTTTGTTCCGTGCAAATATATATATATATAGTTGGAAAATAAGATATATCTTAAAACTGGTGATTTAGACATTTCAGTCTGAAGTACACTTGAAGCTCTCCAAATCCTGGCCGCAGACTAGAGAAGCTTAATAGGATTGTTTCCTTCATTTCGTGAATTACACACAGCCTACACTGAAAGCTTTTTCCTGCTTATATGTAATCGCGAACGTTGATACCACCAATGTAATCTCGTACCACGTGTACGTTTTTTAAACTATTTTCTGCGCTGATTCATTCAATTGATTCAGTCAAAAGAACGCATGCTCGGTGACCGCATGCGCCTAATTGGAATTTATTATGCGAACGTAATTTACATGGCTGTGATTATACTATCGATCATGAATTTTTATAGGTAGTAATTTTAGAAAGTCTCGTCGAATCGGTGTATTAGCACACGCGAACTGATCCTTTTTTGGGAAAAAAATCGTTCCAAAAAGAAATTTCGACCGAAATAAATTTTAAGATAAATATAAGGTGTGCACGCATACGAGATCATTTTTCAAAGTTTAAATTTGATGGATCAATATTTATCGACGATAATTATACGAATTAAGTTAATTCTGTAACAATTATAATATTTTACCAACAATCCTGTGCCAGATAAAATATCATTATATCTCAAATTTGAATAAGTTTGAAATGAAACGAAATTGCACAAGTATCTACTATTACTATTACTAAGCTATTCGAAAAGTTAAAATTTCATTTGGAGAAACAACACTCTATGTACCTGATATTCTCGTTTAATTCGAACAGAATAAAATGAAAAATCTTTTATAACTGAAGATCGCGACAAATGAATTCATGCGTATGCTTTTTCAAAAACAAAAAAGTAAAAAGAAAAGTGATCGGATTTCCTGTAATAATATAGAAACGATTTTGGCGCACACAGGCGAAAATGAGCCACTTTACACCTAAAATTGTTTTGTGCGTGGAATAATCGATTCAGTAAGTGACGTTGCAATAAAATGTACGACCGGTCGGAATAGTTTGGCACTTTTCCACTTAGACGCCGCCTATTACTCAGTGGAATAAATACATTATTGGAGAGTGTCGGTTTTGGCAACGAAAGAAAAGAAAATAGAAGAGAAACTCTGTTCTCGGCAAATAGACGAATAATTGATTGATGGAGGAATCATATTTCTAACATCTGTTATATTTCCATCGACAATATATATAATATTTTCATGAAGATCGCCACGAAATTTAGAGAAATTTAGAGGAATAAAATGAAATTAGTTACTATTTTTGTTTAACGAATTGAATTGTAGTCGTATAAGTTAGATTACTGTTATTTTTTGTAAAAAGGTGAAAGGTAAAAGATACAATAAGATAACAAAAACATGTCTTAAAGAAAATTCGTAAATGAAATATAACTTACTATTTTTTTAAATTGTGAAACTGAACGAATGATAATATTTTTAGTAGATGAAAAACGTAATTAATTCAAATAATAACAAATGATTTGATTTACATCGTTATAAATCAACATATATGTTAATGTAATATTATCGATATATTCTTTGCTTTATTTCATTATTCTTTTAAAAACAGACAATATATTTATTGATATCTCCTCATTGCTATATTATGCAGTTTCAGTAAGATAAGAATTCATAAAAAATTCATAGTTACTATTTCGTGGAAAACATTAAACAAGATACATATTTATTACTAAAATAATAGTTTTCGAGATGATAATCATGATAATGATGGTATAACTTATGTTTTACCGATTACTTAGTATTTTCAAAGTATCTAGCTTTTTACATCTGTAAAATTTCGATTCTTTTCGCGTCAAAACTCAAAATATTTAATTTTCTATTATAAAAATATTAAACTTTATTTATCCTGTAACAATCAAATATTCGTATAAAGTATTTAATTATAATTCATTAAAGAATTTGCCTTACAGAAGATTTTTTTTTTTTTTTTTTTTTTAGTTTATGAAATCGTGTTCAAAGGATTCTTCAAGTAAAAACCTCGATTTTTCTTTGCTAAAAATCATTATTCAAAGTGATACCTGTTGGTTCACTTGTGACTATGCACTTCTGTTAATTGACGATAATGCAACAGGTAAAAATCCGTAGTAAAAGAGAAATAACAAAAGAATTTTTTTTCATCGTCAAATATTCGCCTCGTCTATTTTTCGCGCAAAAACATTCTTTCGCGTAACGCGACATAACAAAAAAAAAAAAACTAAAAAAAAAAAAAAAAGAACTTCTATCAATTCTATCAACAACGTAACAAGCGAATTTGGTGAACGGATTTCAAAATTAATACAGGAGTAGATAAATTTTGCACACACCGGTGCACCATTGTTATTGTTCGATAAGGGAGCCTGCAGTGGCGTTTATCAGAACAAGCTTTGAATTTATCGAATATCAGAGAGAATGCAGAGACCGTGAACAGACTCTGTTTGATTTTACAGGATTTTCTTCAAAGTCAACGAGAAAGACCGGTACTGGTACAACTGTACATTGTTCCACGATATCGTGTCGTACGTTCTTCACTTTATTATTTACCTTTACCATATTTCAACTCTTCTCCATCGGGACAAACTTCGTCGAAGGAAGTTCGAAAATCGAGTTTTTCGAGGAATAACGCTTCGTTCTCGCGCCCAATAAGAACCGATCACGTATAAGAAAATAAATAACCGTTTCTCGGCTGTTTGCGTTTCCTCGATTCTTTGTTTAGGATCCGCTTCCAAATGGGGAAGCGTGAAACGACGATTCTACTACTTGGCGGGCAGGAGCCAACGAACCAGAACAAACACACGAGGAATTGGATAAAAGTGTCGTCTCGGTATATTCCTCTTATTTAAATTGTATGGTATTAACTCGGGCGCGGGTGAAATTTCGTTTAAAATGAAAATTTTATTGTTTAGTTTCATACTTGTATGTACAACGAAACACAATTTCTTTTCTTTTTTTTTTTTTATATCTTGATCGTTATTTCAATTACCGTTCAAAGAACTTTTCAATTAGATTAATAAATGGTTTAATTGAACAAAGTAATAAAAATATTTGTAAAATTGTGAATCTATATTAAGCTTACAATTTTGTTTCCCACATATCGTACTTTTTGTTCGTAATAACCTAGTCCGCGTTTATATAAATCATATATGCGATACACTATCATTATGGTCGTATTACCTGCAAGATTATCTACAAAAAGCAGCTCGTTTACGAACAAGCTCCAGGCAAAGGATTAAGTAATTTAACCTTTAACTTTAACGAAGAGTGTCGCAAGATAGAAATTTTGCATTCTCAAAATAAAGAAATATTTGAGGAAGAATTCGAATTAAGTTTAATTCAGAATTTTCCGTGTAAAAATTTAAAATCTATTCTTCTTAAATAATAGAATTTCCTTCTGGATCCTATTGATTTATAAAATTAATTCGCTAATACTTTTGTTTCTAATCTTATTTTTAAACGATCGTGCACATTTTACATATTTTTCTGGCATCTACTAATCACTTTTATTGTCTAGACGAAGATTGCATCGCACTGATCGAGTCTAAGTCTCAGTTCGAGTGGATCGGTCGTTCCTAACACCCGTTGGGAGAGAAAATCTTGATGGAGGAGCGCTCGAACGTGTTTGTTGAGAAAATCTCATTACTACCGAGTCACTGAACTTCACACACTTAGGTTTTCCCAGACGTGGAAAAACCCAACTCTTGCCCCGGTGATGGAGGAAAATATCGGAAGGAAAACGAAATTGTTTCGTCGTGCATTTGTTGCTCGTAACCTTGCCGAGTGAAAGGGTAACTTGCTTCATCCTTTTTCGAAGCGAATAAGGGTGTAGATACGCTTGAGACTAACACTTTCCGAATTATTTTCACGACTTGTTTCTGCGTTAGTAGACACTGCGTTCGAGAGTGACAATTATTCTAAAAACAGTCACTCTCGAGAGCGATTTATGTTTTACTTTCACGTCTAATTCTCGTATCCTGAGAATGAATGAAAATAGAATATGAATACAATTATTGGTGAAAATATTTTTTTAAACAGAATACGTTACGTTGAAAATAATTCATCCTGGTAAAATTAATACTGGAAAGTATTAATAAAATAATTTTCGAGATACAAAATTATATTCTCGAGGATTTCTCTCTCAAATTCTAACGTTCACTTAACGTTAATTTCGCGTTTCTCTTCGATTCATTGAACTCTGAACTTATTCGCGTGATAGGGCTGAACTTTCATAGATCGTGCTACTATATTTCAAATCGCCGAAGGGACCCGTTATTTATTTAACAGACCTTGAATAGGTATGTAGAGATTCGCGACAAATTTGGAAAATTCGTTCAGGAATGTATCCAGATTTCTGAAGCCTGATCGATTAAATTGTTAAGATAGTAGGTATATGTATGTTTGCACGTTTCGTTTACCTATACTTGAATGGAATTCTATCAACGTTCGGTTATCTGTAAATTACATCAGAAGGAAATGTGTTTAACGTGACACGAATGTCAATAATTGATTAATTTTATCTTAATATATAACTCACGATCGATACTATTAATGAAAATTATTAAATAATCTTACTATCTATCTAATGGCTGTGTTTGATAATCGGCTAATTATTAATTTTAATGATCTATAAAAGTATTTTTAAAACGAACTTGAAAAATTTTAAATATTTAAAAAAAAAATAAATATTGCATTTATAAAATATATGTGAAAAAGAAATTTATTATTTAACCAAAAGAATTGCTAATTTTCAGTACAATCTTGATTTCTTATTAATAAATTCGTCAAATATGAAGAATTTTATTATTATATCCATGATCGAAACATCAAAAATCTTTAATTCAAAATTCCAAAAAACAGGACAATAATTGGATACATTTTTATTTAATTTCCTAAAGAATTTTCAAATTTTCTACGAATCAAAAAATACGAATATACAAAACAAATATACGAAATCCATGATAACTAAAAATAACTACATTTTCAAACGTAATTTTCTCGATAATCATTATAATAAATACAATGAATTAAGAAAATATAAAGATGATTATATAAGAAGTTCATGTTTCATTTAATTTTTTTCAATCGTTACGTGTCGTATTATGCGTAATAATTTTCCATGCGAAACGCGAAACAAGGATCTCGTTGAGAGGAAAAATAACGAAGAAATAATAAAAATAAGTAACATAATACAGCATATGCACAAAACAACCTGATCATCCAACTTCTCCACTTCCTGTCGATTGACTTGATATTACTAAAGCGTGCACGTTATCGCAATAAATGATCTAACAAAACTGAGAACAGCATATATTTTTCTATTTATTGCCATAAAACCGAGCGCCGTTTTCTCGAGAAAGCTCTGCTTAAATGAATTTTAAAATTTCGAAATGAAGAAATGCATTTATTCTATCTTCTCACGACCGAGAGTTTCTAAACTGAACTGAGCTTTATGCATTAAATAAATTATTTTTATTATTCTATAAATGTATTTTTTTTTTCGTAATTCTGTTGTACAAATATATATTCCATCATGAAAGTTATTATACATAATATATATACTCCTATGATATTGCTTATCAAGATGTGAAACGTTAATAAGAAGATGAGAAAAATAAATTATATCATTAATAAATTATAAAAACTTTCAAAAATTATTATTCTATTTAGAATTCTAAAACAAAGAATCGATATATTTAATACTGTATTAAAAAATCTTACAACTAGAAATAAATGTTTAAATTCATTATATTTTTTTTTCTTTTTTAATTTATGTATGATTAAATTGTATAATAAATTTCATTTCAGGATCTACAGTTTACGAAATATATATCTATACATCAATTTCTTGTAATTAAAAAGAAAGGAACATGAATCAAATGAATAAAATATTGAAATCTATCCCAAATATATTTTGCACAATGGAGCTATTTAGATGGAAATTTCCGATGAAGAAATATCTGTATCCGATTCGTTGGAAATAAAAAAACCTTATTACTTGAAATTTCGCACATGTCAAAGTAAATTTCCTACCATCAATTTAATATTTCATTCATAATTTAATTATTTTAGAATAAGAAAAATATACGTGTAAAAAAATTTGCTAGGAAAAATAAAACGAATTAAATTAATCCTAACAAAGTTTACTATCAATAATATCTTATTATAATTATAATATTTCTGGATATATTTTATGTTAAAAAAATAATTCCAGTAAAATATAAATTATAAAAAGTCCAATGAAATCTCATCATACCCTCCTTAATTAAAATGTTCACATCTGAAATTTCTTCTATTTTTCAAGATATATTTTAAATCATTCTAAATTCTACGTATCCTTTTACTGTTAAAATTAGAAAATTCTATTTTACTTATAAAAACTTTTCGCAAATATAACGTTTCTTCTAAGATATTTTATAGAAGATAGAAGAAAGGCAAAAATTTTAAAAAGAGAGAGAGAAACGCTCGAACGAGAAAAAGAAAAATCAAGAACTACAAAATAAAGATATTTTTCTCTTGTTCAACGAGGAATAAAAAGAAAGGAAGAAAGAAAAAAAGAAAACGCGAATGACGTCGATCGTGTCGCTCATAAATAAATTGTAAATGTATGAACAGATTTCGTGCTCGAGTAGCCAAACGAAATGTATGGCGCATCGTTACGAGTCAGTCCGTGCCGAGAATTTTCATTTCATTCAACCAGGAACATCCCCTTTTCGGCTCATTGCCGCCTATCTCTTTTCCCTATGGCACGCAACATCGAGCTTTCTCTAATAGAGCTCTTAAGCCTCGAAACTTGACTTTATCGATATCAATGGCGTGACGAGGTGTACATAGTAAACGTGAGCCAACCTTAACGCGGTGCATGGATAAAATGATGAGGAAAAAATGAAAGGATCGAATCGTTCGTAATTCGAGAGATCTATTGGCCTTCGTTTCACAGAGAGATTCGTAACGAGCTTAAGCACGATATATAAAAAAATTGTATATACTTATAGAATGAATTAATATATATAATTTTTCATTTTTACGTATTTATATTTCTATTTAATCGAAAAATATATATTAATTATAATATATATTTTAATCAAATTATTTATATATTTATGCTTGTAAATATTATATTTAAATATTTCAAATTTATCAATTTAATTGAGTTATTTAAACATTTTAATATCTATTTTAATTTTTTTACAGAAATATAATCATATTGAGAAGCATAAATAAATAAATAATTAAATGTAAATTTAAATATTCAACCTTCACAATTTGGAATATTTTAATAAATAAATAAATGTTCAATGGCAATAATAAGTCTTGCTCAATAAGTCAAGAAAAGAATGATCTTTCATAAGTGCAACGTTTAAGAAGCAACTATTTATCGTAAAATACGAGTTGATTAATCAATTAAAAGGTTAAACGAACATTGCGTTGTCGAGACACTTAAAGTTCTTCTGAGTCATTATATCAACATCAATAATGTTAATATTTCATGTCAACGTTGCAAAACACGAAATATTATAACAATTAAAAAAAGAACACAAAATAATACAGCAATTAAAAATCTTTTGAAAATTCTCTTTATCTGAAACAACGATAAAATTCAAATTTTACAACAAATTTTAAATAATAAAATAAATAAAAAAATAAACATATTCTTTAAAATCGAATAGAAACATTCGAACAAAAAAATTTAGATTAAATACGATATTCCAGTCTAATAAGGAGAATACATTTTTTTGAATTATTTTTTGTTGTAATCTCCATAGTTAAGAAGATATATTCGACCAATAACGTAAATCCTCAGAACAATTATTAAAATTAAAAATATCATTAAAATATGTTTCCCGTTGTTGGATTAAAAGTTCTTAATTGCAAGCTTCGTTAACCAGAATCTATAGCATCGAATGCTTGAATTGCACTCTGGAGAATTTTATTGTTAGAATACGAATATCTTCACGCTCACAGATCGATTTTATTATGATTTCGTTATTGGTCAGACTTTTCGCATTTTTCTATTTTTTTATGGCGCGACGAAAGTCGCGACAATCATAAATTTAGTCAAAGATTAAACAATTTTGAATAATGGTGAAAGACTCCTGCATATCAAAAGAAATATATAATTCTTTTTTCACAAAACAACAAAACATTGATACATTTCTAATAAAATAGAAAGCTCATCTTTATAAGCTTTATTAAATGAAAACATTCTCGATATTCTACGATTGAGATGAATAATTTTCAGAATCTTGTTTTTTTCATGACAATATCGTGAAGCTAAATCGAGAAAACAATGAAAAATAGCAATTAATTTCTTGTGAATTTTAAATACTTTTGAATACATTCAATTTTTATGAAAAATTATTTTTTCTTAAATTAATTTAAAATCTATTAATCCGATAATAATACAATATTAAAAATCTCCAAAAATAACTTTACTATCTATTCTAATTCTCAAAAAACATTTTAAGAAATTTTTACGATAAATTTTTATCATTAGGAATGTCTATTTATTCCAATCCTCTCTGTTTTTTTCCACAGTAATTAAAATTTACTAGAACATATGTTTTTCGCGCAAAATTATATTTCAAAACTATTATATTCAAAACTAGAATTATCTTATATTTCTATAGAACTATACTATACTATACTATACTATAACGTATTTTATTTGAATTAAAAATTAATATTCGATATTCTATATAATTATATATTTTCTCATATAAATCATAGTTAACATGAATATTTATCTCATATCATATACCGGCAAATGTAAAAATAAATATATTAATTACTTACCACCGTTTTTCCCATCTTCCTTTGCTTCATCTCCAACCGGCTGGACACTTTCCTTGCTCGTGTTGCACCCCATTTTCACTTATTTGTTCCTATATTTCTATCCTCCAATCACAAACGCTGTTACTTGAAACACTTATCGTATAATGCGCGATTACGATCGGCTAAGTGCTCTTCTCGTTAACATTGAGTCAACATCAAATTCAGATTATAAGAAAACTATTCGTGTGCACTAAAAGAATTATTGATACCTCGACAAGGACGAATTGAAAAGATCACAGTACAATATTTTCAAAATGTTCGTTTTTCTTCTCGCTAGAGGTTAACGACACGTCGTAGTACCGGTATTTCGTTGGAACGAAAATACAATGATTCTTTGTGATTGGTCAAACTGGACGTATCGTAAATTTGATCGCAATTCCTTCTGTTCGTGAATTTAACAACCGGTTAAGAAAAATATATATGTATATATGTATATACTATATATTAAAACACTGTACAAAAGCTACTGCCGGTGAACACTAAACGCTATTCTACGAATATATCACGAACACAATTCCCGTCGGCGTCACGAGGCGTACTGACTACTGACACTGCCGACGACCCTGCCCTTGCGTCGCGAGTCGCGACTACGCGAGTCGATATAAACATTCTTTCGCGGTTCTATATACGTACATATATATAATTGTATACGTGCGAAACCTATAATAATGTATACATCTATTACGCATTTTACATAAATTTAATTTTAGATAGATAAAAATTAATTGAAATTTGATTTTAAATTCTTACAAAATTTTTTTAAATTCCCACAAAAAGTGTATCGTTTTCATCGTACGCATCATCGGTCAACTTCGCGCCACTCCCAATTTTCATGTAATATCCAAGAAGAAAATAAGAATTTTCGTAAGATTCTATCGATTTCATAAACGGATACTTCACTTGGTTACTTTGTTGTATTGAATCGACAAAATCGGTGGCAGACAGGCGCCAACAATTCTCGTGATTTTCCTGTTTTGTGGAACGAATATCGATTTTGTAGTTTTGATAATCCTTCACGATTTACCGCCGTTGGTGATTCATATTTCACAGACATGGCTTGCACATTTGTTTGCGTTTCACAGTTGCGTGACTCGTGCTGAGAACTGACAAATAGCTTTCGGTATTTTTAATGCTCCTTTGGCATATACAATTTTTTAAATACAAAAAATATTAACAATAAGAAATAATAGTGATTTTTTTAAATATTTTTGAATATATAATAAAAATTGTATTTTATGTTTTTAAATGTACAAAATATATATTTAATATTGTAAACTATATATATATTTTTCTAATATATATTTCTAATATTGTAAACTAAAATATATAAAGCAGTAAAAAAAAAAATGAGACGAATTTAATTATTTTATTTTTAACTTTACTGAAGAATTTAATAATAAAAATAGACAAGGTAATGAATTTTCCATAAATATTAAAATATTAAAAAATATTGATAACTATGATTGCTAATAATAAAAACCATAATTTAATCTTTTCAAAATTTTTTGAAACAACTCAAAGGATATTTAAAGTAATAATTTAAAATATATACAATTTTATTAAAAAAGAAAAAAAATGTGCAATAATAGGTTAAAATCATATATTCTATATTCTTATCTTTTTATTTATATTTTTAATTCATTTTATATTCTTCAATTTTTAATTTTATAATATGATAATTAAAAAATAAAATAAAATAAAATAAAATGGAAACATGTACATTTCACATGTCAGAAGTGCTCCATTTATAAGCTTCTTCTTGGCGAGCTACTTTTGCATTTTGCGCTTCAAACCATCGTTTTTCATATCCATTACTTCTATCAACTCCATCCCATCTATGACCAGGTTTAATACCAAAACGATTTGGCATGAATGATCCTTCATATTTTGGTGGATCTAAAAATATATAATTATATATCAATTTAACATTTATTAGAATTAAACTTAAGAAATCCACAATATTTTACTTGGTTTTCTCTTTCCTTCTTTTATCTGTTTTTGTTTGATATATTCTAACATAGGATCTCCTTCTCTTTCTTGTTCTCTAAGTATTTTATCCAAATCAGCATCATCTGCATATCTTGCTAAAGGTTTACTCATTTCGTAAAGATCATCTTTCAATTTTTCTTCGTGATCTTCAACTTGTTTTAAACTGATATAAAATAAACGTTTCTTACAAATTTTGAAAAAATAGAAAATAATTTTTTTTGAATTCTATATAACTTACCCTTTCCCCCATTTAGCATATTTTTCATCTAATTCCTGTTGCTGTTTTTGTCTTTCGCGTTCTTCTTGTGCTTCTACTTCTAAGTTTCGTTTTTTACCTGTTTTAGTGTCACGTATAACTACTGCTTGACCAACTCCTGTAACTTCTTTACTAAGCTGAAAAAAATACAATTTTGTAAATTTTTATAATATATAAGAAATAATATATAGTAGAATATAAAATTTGCTTAAATACTTTGCTAAAATGTTCAGCTTCCCGCTTTTTATATGCTTCTGTTTCTTCTCGCAATGCTTTAGCATCTTGTAGTCCTGCTTTTTTTCCATCTAATGTTTTCTTCATTTGTTTGTTACTATCTTCTTCTTCAATATTTTTATATTTTGATTTGTTTTCTTCAAATATTCTAGAATACAAATGTTCATCATTTTTATATCTCTTCAAAATTTTCATTTATTGCAAAAAATATGTTAGATTATTGATTATTAATCGAAATTTTTAATTAATTAAAAAAAAAAAAAGAAAATACAAACGAAACTAAAAATAATATTTAGAAAAAATAATAAGAGAATTTAAATATTAAAGAAATATTAATATTGGATTAATATTGAAATAATATTTTTTGTGCATAATATTTTAAATCATAATCATACCTATTTGATTTAGATTTATAAAAATCTCTATCATTTCTTCTAAATCTATTCGGACTTATACTGTTTCTGTTTCTTTTTTGAGGTGGATTCATATCTGAATCATAATATCTCTTATCTGATTTAAAATTTTTATAAGAATGTTTATACATTCTACTTGTTTCTGTTTTTTCATCTCTGTATCTATGCCATTTTGATTCATAATTTCTATTTTTATTTTTATCATTCACATAAATGTTTTCATTGCTTTCATATTTTCTTTTAGATGAATTAAATTCAGAATTATCTCTTGTTTTATGCTTATGCTTTTTACTTTTTCTTGGCGGACTTAGATCTGAATCAGAATCTTTTTTATTCTTCCTAGGAAGACTCATATCTGAATCAGAATCATTATTCTTTCTAGGACTATCTGAATTAGAATTTCTTCTACTTTTTCTAAAAGGACTCATTTCTGAATCACTTTTATGTATTATATTTTTCTCAGATTTATATTTTTTACTCTTTCTTGGTGAATTTATATCTGAATTATAATTTTTAATTCTTCTAGGTGGACTAAGATCAGAATCATCTGATATTTTCTCTTTTCTTTTTGTCTTTTTTTTAATTTTATGAGATGGAACATCTGTTTCTTGATTGCTATTATCATCACTATTATTTTGTGGAGATTTACATTTAGAATTAATATGACTTCTAGATTTTATTCTAGGTGGACTTAAATCACTATCTTCATCCTTTTGTGTTTTTTTATTTCTCTCATCTTTGGAACTTTTTGATATTCTTGGAGGAGATAAATCATCATTTGAATATTTCTGTTGTATCTTTGATGGACTTAGATCATCATCAAAAATTTTCTTAACTTGTTTAGATTGTTTGTTGTCTTTTGCCACACTAGTGATGGTTAAATCACCACTTTCATCATTAGCTATAATTTTCCATCTTCTTTTATCACTAAAATCAACTGGTCCATGTTCATCCACTACACCGGCTATTTGAGGTGCATCTTCTGCATTGATGAAAATATCAAATTCATTCTCTTCAATTGGTCTTATATTCTTCAAGTCTATGTCATCATCAATGATTTTTACTCTGGAAAACACATCTCAAAATTTGTGGAAAGAAATAAATATAATTTTTAAAAATACTTTATATTGGTTTGAAAACCAAAATTGAAATTCCTTTTTGCATTAAATATATCTTCCATATTAATATAATAAGGAATATATTAAGGAAATAATAACGAATAAAATACATTTTCTTTTTACTATTTATCACATAAATTTTCTAAATATTATATAATATTCAAAATGTTTCAATTTAAATATCCAGGAAAACGTGTAAAACAACTACTATAACCTAAAACACAAGGATTTACTGTTGAAACTGTCACACAAATTATAATATTTACAATTTAAAACTTACGTTTTTGCTCCCAATTTCATTTTTTTCTTTTTCTTTTTTTTCTTATCATCGCCATCTCCTGAAGACAAGTATTTTTTCAAATATTCTTTTTGGTCAATAAGTTTCTTCTCCATTACTAAAGCATATGTTAGCGCGATTGATGTTAGATATTATAATTTTACTATATTCTTTAATATTAATTATATGAGAATATTAAGAACAATGTAAAAATATTAAAAAATGTAACAAATATCGAGAATACAACTATAATCAATCAATTACAGCTATAAACTATGAAACTAATGGCGAATAACAAAATGACGACTGAGCGATTGCGCGGTAATCAATAGAGCGATTGCATAGATTTGTCAAAAAAAGCGGTAAATCTAATGATGTCTTTCTTTAAATTTTTATTTTTATAATGTAATATATCTTATATTTATTATTAATTTAACATTAATTAATGATGAAATGTAATTTTTACAATAAATGTAAATTTGAGCTATAAGTAATTTTTTTCTAGATAGGATACAATAGAATAAGAATTGTGAATTAGCGCCATCTCTTGAATATTTTTAAAAGAATCTTTTCAAAGTACTCAAGAGATGGCACTGATATTCAATTCTAATTCTATCTTATCTTATTTTTAAAGAAATTTCTCTAATACTCAAGAGATGGCGATAATAGTCAATTCCTATCCTATCTCTATCTTTTTTTTCTTATTTACTATCCTTTTTTTTATGTTTCATTTGGGGCACTCTAGAGATGGCGCTGATTTCACAAGTTGTAACTTATCTCTGTCCTTCTTCCATTATTTATTCTCCTTGTCTATATTACTAACGTGACTACAGGCATCAATTGAGCATATTTTTATTTTTTCTTTTTTAAAATTATAATCTATATTAATTTTTAATTTAAAAAATATATATTATATTCTCGATTTTAGAATATATTTCTAAAATAACGACTTTGCAAACATAATATTTTTTGATATATATAATATATATGATTTCAATATTTGACACTGATCGATAATAGTAGTAGAATTTAAACAAATGAAAATTTAGTTCTGCAATAAAAAAGTAAGTAAGAATTATTCTATTAAAAAACGACATTGTCAAAAATTCATTTGTTGAATTTATTTTTTTGCTATCTTGTGAAATAAATTATTAATTGTTCAAACATTTGAATATGCAAGAAGACTTAATATCATATAATTTGATTTTAAAAATTATTCATGAATATCAATTATCATGAATATTATATTCATCTTAATGCATATTCATTATACTCGTAAAAAGTAATATCTATATATTTATACATATAATTTTCATTAATTGATTAACTTTCTGATGTATTCATGTATTGTACTGACCTTATCGACTGAGCACATTTGGTCACGGGTTATGAAGAATGATCCAGGATATATTAAAAGACGTTAAAAGAATCTTATCGAATTTATTCATCGATCCTTAAATACTTTTCATTTAACAAAGTGTATAACAATGCAGCAAATCGGGACGATTTAATCCAGACTAAATATACAAGAAACTGGAAACAGTACAGAAATTATCAGTGAAAAAAATGTGAATAATTACGTCGATTGGAGGTGGAAACAACAGAGGTAGGGGAGCGAAAGTGAACACAGGTCCAAGAATGGGCAGGGAGAGACAGGCTCCTTGAGCCTTCATCAGAAAGTTTGACAAATTATAACGTAGGATCATCATTATTAACGTTTTCACTCAATTTGACAAAGTATCAGAATCTACATTGAACTCAACTACTCAAAAATTAACATAAAGAAAAACATATGTGAAAAATGAAAGTGCAAAAATGTGATTGTTCAATCAAGAAAAGCTTGGCTAGAAGAGTGAGATTCCCGTGACGTTCTAAAGAGAGAAACGTAGCGTGTGCAAGGTTATGAGTGTACTGTTGATGTGATCCAGTGTGTGCCAGTGATTCTCACTGACGACATGCCTGTGGTCTCTGTTGCAAAAAATTTTGTATTTGCGACGGCTTGGTGCATAATCAGTTACCACGGAGTCGTTCTAACGTGAACGTGATCTGTCATCTCTATCGCTGATTCTTGAATACTTTATATGAAACATGACGCGAAAGCTGAGCAAGTTTTTAATACTTTTTGACAACACAAATCTTTTATATTTTCCCGGTCATTTTTTGTCCGGTCGAGTACTCATTGAATTGGATGATGAGGCTTAGTAAGTATATAGAATATGCGAAAAATCACACGAAATCTGACACATGTAATTCATATGTATATTTTTATGAAATTATTTTAAATTGAATTGATAAAATGAAGTTATTTGTGAGATAAATAAAGCAAATATTTTATTATACTTGAATGATATATATAGTGATTATAGTAATTATGAAATTATAATGAATAAATAATTGTACTTTTAAAATATTAAAGATCACGTGAAAATGTACAATTTAAATAATTATATTTTATCAAATTTATATTATCACGACTTTTTTCTTTATTGTAAATTAATTTAAATAACATGATGTTTTTAATAATTGATTGAATAAATTACAAAAAATTATTTATACAGATTAATGAACATATGAATTATATATTGTTTAATTTATTTTCGTTTCTTGTTCGTAATTTTTATCTAATATAATAATTAATAATAATTAGTAATAATATTCCTCAAAATATTAATTTAACACAATAATTTCTAAATTTTAAAAATGACTTTCTAGAAAATGTAATTAATTATTTATACTACATGCAAGATCAAAATAAATTTTTCTCATTTTTAATCCATATCATCCTTTTTATTAATGATATATCTTTAATTTTACTTTTAAAATTAAATTCATTTCTTTAATTTAATAACATTATAATAATTTATTTGACATATGACAGCGTTTCAGGATTGCATTTTCATGTAATTGGTGAAGGAGTGGTGCGTTTACGTAGTCAACGTGCTGAAAGAGTTTACGACAAGGAAAATTATATAGATTTTCGTATGAGATTACTAGGCGAACCAGGTAATGAAAAGAAATAGCATTACGGTACGTCTAATGTAACTATTAAGATGAAACGGGCACAATGTAGTTCATGATGAACCTTGGATAGTAAGTCCGCGATAAAGAACATCTTAATAGATAAATTAACTTCACACTAGTTTATATAAATATTCTATTTTATTTGATAATTAAAAAAAGTCTAAGATAAATAAAATTTTTAACAATTATTATTGAATTAAAAATATTTAAAGTCTTAAGGAGATTTGAGGAAATATATCTTTAAATATCTTTTAACTTATTATTTAATCAAAAACTTTTCAGTAATTTTTTTTTTAATTATTAGAAAATAAGTTAATTTTAATTACAATTATATAGATTTTAATTTATCAATGTGGTACAATTTGATTTAACACAACAAATAAATTATTAAAATGGAAATATTAGCAGCTCGAGATAACTTTCTCAATTGTAACAAGTGAAAAAAATAATGTATCATCGTGAAAGTCGTCGAATTTCATATCTCAATACTATTGTACAAATTTTTCCTTCGTGCAAACGGCGCACCTGCGAGCTACGCGATGCATAATAATGTCAAAACTGTTCTTTTTCGTTCTCTGTTGCGTACAACACCGGAATTCAGGAGAAGGACCGTCTTTACTATCACCGGGGATCCATAGCTTTCCATTCAAATTAGGTCTGCCCCTGGGCCTGCCATCTACTTTCTTGGGTAAACATGGCTGGGTACAATATTATTGCAAAGCTGCACTTCGAGAACCTGGCGGATTAACACATAAGAATCAGCAAGTCTTCATCGTGATGAATCCCATCGATCTGAATTTAGAACCACCAATTCTGGCAGTAAGTTTTTCTTTTCCTTTCTCTTTCTTTCTTTCTTTCTATGTTTCAATTTTTGCATTACAGATGATTTCGTTTCTCATATTTACTCATATTCTCATATATTCTTATTAAACAAGAAAAACATTAAAAACAATGGAGTTGGATAAAGAGATAATCAGGGTACATTTATTCAATGTTTAATCAATTATTGTTTTTACAATACTCACATCATTGGCGATGATTATATTTGTGTTTTAAAAAATATTTTGCTTTATAAAAAGGAATAAAAAGAAATTCCTGTTTTTAATATATGTCTGCTTGTTATTGTTACTTAATTTTTAACTAATAAAACAGATTTGGAATTATATTATTTTTGAAATTATAAAAATGAAAATTTATCACATTAAAGAATAAATATAAATACATATATACATAAATATTGATATATCTGCAAATTATGAAAAGAAAGTAGATTCAAAAATTATAATTTTTATTATTTTAAATTCTTACAATAAACTCATATAATAACTGTCATTTTATTTTAAAGGAATGCAATTTTATCTTTTTTAAATATTAATTTCTAAATTTAATTATTAAAATAACATATCAATAAAATAAAAGGATCACAATATTTATGAGACAGGTACTTATATTCAAATTTATAGTCAGCATGTTTGCACATAAGTGAACCCGTGATTCATACATTCCATTATTTTATGGTTTGGTTTGAACATCATTATTCGGCTTACGCTTTCTACGTGCAATTAGAACCCTGACACGTGCATCTTAAGTCGCGAAACATTGCCGGTCGGTTGATTTTATTGCAATTGAATGTAGCATTGCACACATAATGATTTAATTTGCAATTTCGTTTCACGCAATACGCTAATCTATTTTCTAATCATTATTTAAAACATATTGCTTTGATGAGTGAAACGAATAGTTATATATATAATTTTCACGCAGAAATAGAAAAACAATTTTAAAGAGTAATATTTATACAAAACCTATTTTAAAGATAAATAACTTTCTTTGTCGACAAAGATTTTGTAAAAAAAATAACTCTTTACAAAATAAGTTTGCACAAACATCAACTATCATTCATAGATCAACAAATAGTAAAACGATATAAAACTATCTTTTTTATCATTCATGTCATCAAAGAAATTATACACACATTAATACAATAACATAGAAATTAGTCACAGTCAGTTTGAAATAATATTCCAAGATTCTAAATGACTTAACACATTTTATGAACGTTTAAAATCCACCACGAAAGCCGTCTCGTTAAAATGAAATAAGAAGATTTTTTCACGCACGCTTTCCTTCTTATGCATGTTATTAAAAGAATTCTTGGAGAATTTTAACATAACCGAGTTCTGAATAATGGTCACCGATTTACGTAGAAAGTGATTGTGATTATTCTGTATCTTTTCCATTTCCGATATCAATTTTATTTGCATCTGTTTTTGTTTCATAATAAAATTTCATAATGTTTTTTCTTTTATTTTTTATTGATATTTTATTACAAAAATATTCATTTTTTTTCATATGAAAAAAAATTATAACGAAAGAAAATTGAGAGAAAGAAAGATCTTGTAAAATAAATTAATTACATTTTTATTTTATTTGCAGTTTTATAATAAAATAGAAAAAGTAAAAGTAGATGTAATAGTAATTATAATAGAAATACATAAATAAATTAAACATATGTTGATTAATTAAAAATTATATTTTTTTTATCTTCTTATTATAAATTATTCCACATTTTTTATATCCCATCAAAATTTTTGTCATTTATTTTTTATTTATTTTATTACATCTTTTATTGATTCTTTCACAAATGATATTACAACATACATTACAATATAATTTATATTTGTTTAATCACATCCATGATAATTTAAGGAAGCAGCTTTCATTTAAACACACACATTTAAAACATTCTTTGCGTATTTTGTGGAAAGTAATTCTTGTTTATGCAGCCAAATAAATACGTTCACAACATAGCAAATAACACGTAACATAAGATAATTATTACGTAGGCACATGACATTCAGCTCTGAACGCGACCGCATTGTTGATTCAATTGTATAGTCGCATTCATTGCACACGCCTTGCATTGCATAATCGACAAGTCTTAAAGTGATAGTTGATAGTATCGATCTCCTTTCCCATGGAGAAATAATTGAAATTTAAGAATCTATAGATTGCTAAAGAACGAGATATTAATTCCTCGAGGAATGTCAGAAACACAATTTTTAAATTATAATATGCAAAAACATATCATTTAAAAATATGCAATTCTTCAAAATATTCTTTTTTTTAATAGCAACCTGCAAGGCAAGAAATTGAACAACGAGTTGGAGTCTCCTGTGTTTCTGGTGGGCCTATATTTTGCAGAGTGAGTCTTGACAGAGGCGGATATGTGCCTGGTGAAACTATCGGCATCTCAGCGACTGTCAGCAATCGGAGCAAAGTATGTATCATATTTCGATTCGATGTCTAACTAAAAGAATTTCTATCGTGCAAGTAGGATCAGCACAATATAATCCTATCACAATGAAAGTTTAATAGCATAATTTAACAATTGTATAGTTAAAAAAAATATATCATTCTTGTATTGCAAGTTTCTTGAATGCTCTCATTATGCTTGTCCTCATTATCTGCATCAAATTTTGTATTATCATTACAACCAATGAAATTTAAATGGATAATACCATAATGATACTATTATAAACAATACAACTATTATTCGCAAATGATGCAATATCCACATTTAAGTTTACACACAGGAATTGAAATGATTCAACAGGTGACGATGAAATCAACTAAGGCATCCTTGACCGAAACAATTCAGTACCTGTGTCGCGGTAAAGTACTTGCGAGCGAGACACGAGAATTGGCAAGTGTTTCTAGGGGGAAAATCCGTCCTGGAGAAGGCGAGGAATGGTTGAATGAACAAATGTATGTTCCTCCTTTACCACCTACCAATCTACGGGGATGTCATCTCATCAATGTTCTTTACCACGTCTATGTGAGTAAAAATGCCGTTACAATAATTATAATTACACGTAGCATGACTAATGCGTCGCACTCTTCTTGCACCAACATTCTTTCCACAAAAAAAAAAAAGATTCATTTAAGAAATTGACTTTCTTTTTTGCGGTTCTTCTTTTTCTTCTTTTTTATTTTTCTGTTATGAAAACGTTACTCGTTACGCTTAAACGTGATACGTTAAATATAATAAATCTCACTTTCGAAATTTTTCCGTAAATTTTTATTTCCAATGAAATTTTATTAGAATTATTTATATGTACATGCATATAAATGTTTTCTAATGTGCTGAAATAATATTCTATTTTGTACTACAGTTTATAATAAGTCCGAAGAGCTTGGATAAAGAGATTAAACTTCAAATACCAATCGTCTTAGCCACTTATCCCTTGAGACAGGAAGGTGCCCCAGCCGGAACTGCACCATCGAAAAGAGGAGCACATTATCCATCAACATTGCCAATATTTCGACCGTGGCTGGACGATAAAGCTTTTGAGATACAGGAGTGAAGGTTTAATTAACTTGCACTGATGATCTTGATATGTGGGTGTAATACCTTTTGATAAAAATCATACAGGAAATATTGCGATAATGTGATCGAAAATTTAAAAAAAATGAACTAAATCTTCGGAACAATTAATACGCTTATAACAATACTTATTTCAAATTAATCTTAATTAAATAAATAGATATATTTATATTTGTATAACTAAAAAGATTAAAAAAAGACGAAGATTAAAAATATCTATAAGTGACATATAGACAATATAATTACATTCCATTTTAAAATATTTGTTTACAATTAAAATTTAAATTTAAAAGATATATGAAATGAATAGAAATTTTTTATAATTTAAAAAATTTTAGATTTAAAAAAGTTAACAATATATATAATTTTTGTTAATATCTTGTAAATGTTTATGATAAGCTAGAAAATGTTATTTACAATATTTTAATATGTTTTTTTAATATAATATAATATAATAATATCTCATATATTTAAAAAAATATATAATAAATATTGTAAATAATATTTTTAATGAAAAAAAAAATGTATGTAAAGAAAGCTTGAATATATTAGTAAATAACTTCATTAATGCATATATTTAATTTTTAAAATTAATATTATTAACAAATTATTTTTATTACTTAATAATTGTATAAAATCATTTTTTTATTCTATAAATTAAACATAATAAGCTGATGTGATTGCCATATTTATACCAAGTAAATATGACTTATCAAAAAAAAACATTATATATAAAAAATAGCTGTTATCATAATGAAAGAAAAAAATAATGTATTAATAGTAAATTATTATTACTTTCAAGTTTCAATCTCTCCCTTTAATTTTTCCAAAACTTTTTCCACTGATGTTCCAGATACTACTACAATCTTTTGTCTACTTTTAGATCCCTATAAAAAATAAGCGTTTAAATTAAAGACAAATTAAAAAGAAAATTAAGTATAATAAATATTGAACTAACTCTATCTAACGTTACATCGGACTTTTTCATTCCCAATACAGACGCTATATATTTCACGAGTTCCGTATTTGCTTCACCTTCAACTGGAGGTGCAGATATTGCGACACCTACTGCATCTTCAGAAATGTCTATAAAGAATATTATATATAAATCTGATTTTATCTTTAAGATTGATTCTACTTTAAAAATTGTATTACATTATCACCTGTTATATTGTTATGTTTCGCACCAGGCTTTGCTTGTATTTTTATCGCAACATTTCCATTTTTATCTATACTTATAGGTCCTTTAACTTCCTATCAAAATTTATCTATTCGTTATAATTATATATAAGAAAATATAATATATATAATATATAATTTCAAATTTTAATCATATATTTATTTAAAATATATTTTCGATATTAATCGCTTATTATTTTAATGTTTTAATTATTACAATGTTTAACAGTATTTACATATTTCTCTTTTAAATTAAACAAAAATACATATATATATTGTTAAATTAGGAAAAACATGCCATTTTTTTAACAAATCTAGTGAATTGCAAATATAATGTTGCCATTCTTGAATTCGCAAGCGACATCTAGTAATATTAAATATAAGTAAAAAGGTGTATGATAGAAAATGTCATGTTATTTTCTTAATAGGTGATCAAATCTCGATCACTCATCAAATTTCGATCCTCGTAGCCGGAAACGGTAAGATATGATTTTTGCTATTCACTGACCTCATTAACTGTAGCTTTTTGATTTTTTCCAGTTTTCTTTGATCCTTGTTTCGACATTTCACGAATATTCGTAAAATATTGCAAAAATTTTCTGTATAGATTTGTACTTCTAGAATAATACGTCATTTATAATTTATAAATCACTTAGACCATATTTTAATTTTAGTTAATTGTAACTAAAAATGATTTCGATAATTCTCTAACCTCAATAGCTTTGGCTGACTAGTACGTCTGCGCACGTGTAACAATACTGCCAACTAAATCATAGTGAAATACTATTTTACCGCGAATTTTTAAGATATTTGATTTTTTGCAAATTTTTTATTCAAGCTTAATATTGCGAATATTATAATTTATATTATTATTGTAATTACATAGATGATAATTAGAAACTTTATCAATGAATTATATTTATAATTTGTAGGTCAATATGCCGAAAAAATTCGTTGGTGAAAATAGCAAAGCCGTCGCTGCTCGGGCGAGAAAAGCAGCGGCAAAAGAGGCCGAGAATACAAAGAAAGCTCTTGAAGCAGAAGAAAAAGCTTGGCAAGATGACGATAAACAGTTATTGAAAAAAAAACAAAAACAAGTATATGAATAATATTTATTTACTTTTATTAACTATATATTTATTATTTTTATTTTTAAATATTTTGAGAAATTCATTTTCATAGTAATTTATAATTCATTTTACAGGAAGAACTTGAAAAGAAACGTCAACAACAATTAGAAAAAAAAGCAGAAGTGAAAGCTCTACTTGAAAAGGAAATGGCAAATATAAAAGTGGGCGGTAAACAACCTGCAGCTAAAGTAACTAGAGCAGAAATAGTTGCTGCAACAGAAAAACGGAATCAAGCAGCAATGAAAAAAAGAGAAGAAGAAAAACCAATTGAAGAGAATTTAAATAGGTTAACAATTGAAGGTGAAACTGCTCATGGTATTGATGAAGCTTTATCTGTTTTAAGGTAAGATTGATTATTATATTGACATTTTGAATAATAATATTTATATTATAACATTAAAAGTATCTTATTGTTATTTTTCATTTTTATTTAGTTCAAAAGAAGCAGAAATTGATCGTCATCCAGAAAAACGTGTAAAAGCTGCATATGCGAGTTTTGAAGAAAGAATGATGCCTATTATCAAAGAACAAAACCCTACTCTGAGGTTAAGTCAATTAAAACAAATATTAAAAAAGGAATGGATGAAATCTCCAGAAAATCCACTTAATCAAAAATTACTTCTAAATCGTTGATATTAAACGGTGTTTGATGGAATATAAACACATATGACTGATTAGGTTCGAAGGAACACGTGAAATGAGACTCATAAATGTAATCATGAACGAATCAAATATCTGTACACAATTTTATTGTAAACGAATAAGTTATACTCCCGGTAGAATACATAAAATAAGACTATATAAATCATCTTTGGTATAACTTATACGCTACTACATAGCCTCTACATTGTATATTACAATTTCATTTACAAACAAATCTTTAAATCCGAAAATTCAAAGAAAACAGGTTAACAATCGTGTACATGTTTTGGCACAGTTACTCTGCAGACTTATACAACTTTACAGATACGAGTATCTTATCGGTATCTTTTTCATTTACAATATTAGACAAATGTTTATAAAAAAATAATTATACGAAAACTTGGTTACTTCATTTCAATTGTATAAAATAGAATTCTATACAAACAAATTTTCACCAATGTGAAATATAGATTATGTACAATAGATCGTAATCTTTTTTTATTTCGATGCGTTAAATTCGTTTCAACAGATTAAGCATAAGGCACCATAACTTCTTTTTTCTTCATATGTAATGAGTGAAATACCCGTACTAAGAACTTGATTTAAATTTTCTTATATAGTATCGTGGTCCACGGACTGTCTTTTTTATAAACATACTTATTTAATTATTTTATGCTACCATTTCTTATTTTTCCATAAATCTATGAAACAATGTATCATATGATTGACTTGCTCCGGGCAATCAGTCATAGGTGTATGGCCAGCAGTTGGAATCGCTTCGAGGAAAACTTTCACCATGGTCTAAAATATGAAACGTAACAATTACAATTAATATTAAAAAAAAAACGAAATAAAAATTATTTTTAGATTATCGCTATTATATTACACGTCTTGAGAGAGTCGAAACTTTAAATATTTGCAATCTAAGATAAGATAAATATTTTAAAATTAATAAAAGTATTTAAAAAAATTTTAATGTGAAATTTTAATAATTACGTGTAGCTCAAATTGTTTCGAATGTTACTAAAGAATTGAATAATTTGAAAAAATTAATTTATGTGAATTAATTCTAAATATTTTTGTTTTATTTTTATTCTTTTTTATATACTATTAATTATGAATTTTATTATTTTTTTTCTATTCTTAAACATTTAAAACAATTTGAACTATTCGGTTCCTTCAAATTCTCTATTGAAAATCGAGTTTCGGCTCCATATTTCAAGATATTCGAATATTCAAGATTATGTTGACAACATTACAACATACCCTTTCCATTTGACATTCTTGCACAAGTGATACTTTGTTATCCCTTAAGCCATGTATGAGAAGTGTTGGCGTGCATATCCTTCTATGGAACACGTAGTCTCCTTCCGGCCAAACCATGCCGTCCAAAACGTATTTCATGTGCGAAGGCCATTGTTCAGATGGTTCGGGGCCACAATAAGGATGCTGACGACCTCTTGCAGAATATAATATATCTCTGTGAAGGCCACACATTAAAAAAGGCGCCAGGACAGCTCTGAGGCAACAGTGGCCAGCACTTTCAGTACTAGGTGCTGCTAAAGGAGTTGGACCACCTCCTGATATCAGGACTAGTTGATGAATACTACTATCGTATTTACAGGCCAAAGCAGCTGCAAAACTGCATCTGTAATGAATAAAAAATTATGCAACAACTGTTTCATTTTTGTATATGTTATATTTTTTCTATATTGATATAATATGTATTTTATTTTTATCAAAATTATCATATTTCCTTTGATTTGATCTTGATCATAGTCTAGTTTTATTAATTGAGTTTAATTTTTGTTTGTTTAATGTTTTATATATAAAATATTATGTATAAGATAAATTGATTTATTAAGATTAGATTTGAAAACCAAAATGTAATAAATAATATTGTTCATCTTTTACAGAGAAATAATTTTAAAATTTAATCAATTAAATGTTGTAAAAACTCTTTTTTTATGAATTCCGAAAGTAAATATATTTTTTTATTCAATTAAAATATAATTATCAATATAAATAATTAATCAAATAATTATATTTAATTAATTAACAAATAACTCATTATTATTTGCATATTATTTACATTAAATTATATGTAATTATGCAAATATTACTTTATTTCAAAAACAAATATTATTTGATTAGCTTATCTCAAATTGCATTCCTTAATCTCTTGTTTATTAAATCTTATAATATTAAATCACGTTTATGATAGATTCAATAAATAATAATTGTATTCCTAAAAAGATCTCATTTTAATTCTAGATAGAGATATTATTACTTTGAATTTTTAAATGGATAAAATAAGCCTAAAAATAAGATTAAAAAAATAAAAAAATATTGAATGAAATTAAGAACTTTATAAAATCTACAAATAAATAAATAAAAAAAAACTAATATAATAGATCAATTCATTGTTGCTGAAAATTAGCACGAAAACTCTACATACAATTCTTTATCGATTTTTTAATAATTTTTTGAAAGACTCATTAATAAATTCTAGAAATCTTTTTTATTTTGTCGCATAATATCCTTTCCTTGTATAATTCATACTGCGTGCTCGCAAACGCATTTATTGTGATCTTAACTGATTGTCGCAATCTGTGTAGGATACAAATGTTAATTTTTATAACAAAACAGCTATTGAACTGTATAAACGTGGTTTCTGGACTCGGCCTACACGTTGTGTTGCAATGTCGCGCAGACAATTATTCAGATAATAGAACAAACTTTGTTATTACGGCATCGTCTCGTGTAGGATTTGATTGCGAGCTGAATAACCGTATTCATTAATGATTTGTATTATAAAAAAATCAAGAAGCTTTCGTAAAACATGAATAAAATCATTAGGAAATTACGCCATTCTTTGTTGTACTTGAAGAATTATATTGAACCTTCATCTGTTTCTTTTTTCCAAGTTCTGAAAATTTAAATTAAGATCCAAACTTGATGTATCTAAATATAAAAAAAAATAGAAGAATTTAAGAATATAAGGAAAAAATACTATAAGAACAGTTGTTGCAAAATATTCAATTAAAGATGATACAAGTTACCAATAAAAGATTCCGATTAAAGTAGTTTCCACTATCTGCAGAATATCATGAAAAAAGAATGTAAAGGAATAAAATCGTTTACATGCTCTTTTAATACAAATTATTAGGTGCGTTTCACGTGAATCTCTGACAGATACCGTCTCGCAGATTTACGAGTAATGTCCAGATAAGATACAAGCGATATACCCGCCATATGTTACAACTTGCAAATCTTTTCCTGCTTTTTTTTTCCTTTCCCTATCGTCGAGAACTGAGAACAAAATATCGTTAATAAAATACGAATACACTTAATATCAACCGAAGATTAATCGTAGATGACTATTTTCTAATTTCAAAAGCAAATCGTTACGGATCAAGTGATATGAAACATAGATCGCAGAATTTGTAATTCAAATGATTTTGTATCTGCTTCAACACGCGTTGATCTATATTTAAAAGTAAAACTATGAATTGTTAAATATCAATATCTAATTCGTACTACTTTCTTTAATTAAAATATCTCGTTTAGCATTTATTGCATTTTTCAAAATATATTGAAATATATTTAAATTTTAAAAAGTTGAAAAGTTTTACTTTTCTAGAATCAAATTTAAGAAAATGATGAAAAAGTTCACGTGTGTTTCGAAATGCTACAGAGAATATTTTAAATAAAGAGATCTTACTTACACCCCAATAAAAAGATGCAATCTTCATTCCTTTGTCCCACGATATTTCTTTCAACTTATTTATTCCAGTAACTAAAAACAGGGACATTTGACGCTCGACAGAATTCACTCTTCGCCTCGCATCTCTTCCATCAACTTATACACATCACACAGAGGATAAATTGCAATGTTCTCAAGAGAAGAAGAATGATCGATGACAAAAAGCGTTCAAGTATGAAGATACGGCGTACAAAGTAAAACGTTCAGATGTTCGCAGAGGACGTAAAAATAAATCGATCACCCCTGCGAATTTGAAGAACTCGTGGAACGCGGATTAAATACGCGTTCAAGTTTGCCCATTAGCCATTTTGCGCGGGTAAACGCGTGCAGCCGATCGGATTGGACGCGCAAACGATTCAAACGTCAAGGAATTTTATAATCATCGGAAAGATATCCGATAAGGAAATGTGGTGTCTTGTCTGTATCCTGTAATTACGATACATCGGATACTTTTAAATGGTCCGAGATAAGTTATGCGATTATGGGCCACGTTTTCTACTAGTCACGGTCAAATAATTTTATAATGGTAATGAACGAGGACACAACCGAGGTCATCGCATTCCTCCGGGGTTCAATTATTATTATTAGAGGCGGAATCAAGTGTACGATTGACCCTTGTTCGATTTCAATTGTCAATCGATCTTTTCTTCTTTTTCTTCTTCGAGAAATTTCGATATGTATTCATATTGTTCTTTTTTTAATTAGGTTTGATAAAGTAGGAAGAGATGGATCGAAATTCTCGAATATGAAATTCGTGAAGTTTCGAAAGTGTATAAAATGTATACAGAATATGCAAATATCTACGAATATGAAATATCCGATAAAATATTTAGCAAATGAATAATTTCTATTCAATTTCAATTCTTTTAGTTGTATTTGAAATTACTTTTTATATTTTAATTTTATTTTATTTTTTTTATTTGATAATTATAAAATGATTTAAAGGTGTTCACTAAGACGATACTGATGACTTCGACCATGAAATGATTTTATTCGTAATAAGTGAATGCACGCGACAATTGTCTGCTATTCAGGGACACTGTGTGCCTATTTATACTAACTAATAGCAATATCATGTGATTCATAGCTTGAATATATTAAAATTTAATTCATTAATTCTCTATAAATGATAATAGACTAGAAATAACTCTATTTTTTTCTTTTTCTTTTTTAATTTATTCCATTTCAAGAGAAAAATTACCGAATAAAATAATGAAAAGGAAATTACATGCTCGTTTCATATCGTGTAAATTCCTTTAACTAAAAAAATGAGTAAAATGTATCAAATCACTACAACATTATTTTCTTTTTCCCCTTCCAAAAAAAAAAAATCAAAAATAAAAATGAAATAATTACCCATAATTGTGTGCAACCAGGACACATTTCTGGCCAGGTTTGAAAGCATAGTGACACAATATGGTATCCAAATCTTTAAGCAGCTTGTTAAAATGATAATCCCTGGATCGATCAGGTGCCGAGCTCATTCCGTGTCCCAGCATATCAGGCGCGATGCATGGATAGCCCAAAGAGGAGAAATATCGAAGCTGATGCTCGAAGATATCCGCCGACGATCCAAATCCGTGCAGGAACACGATCATCGGCTTCCGGTTCTTCCGAAACGTGATCAGATCCCGGGGATTTTGCTCGTAACAGGTCGAAGTGGCGTTTTCCTCGATGTTCGGCCACGTCTTCCTGTAATCCTCGAGCTCGATGGACACGGCTTCCTTCTTCATCTCGAACGTGCCCATTTTCTCGTTCCAGCTGCACTTTTCCAAAGAGCATCGGTCAGGCTCGTCGATCGGATTCGCGGTGAACTTTTCCCGCAGCGCCGCGATCGCGTTACCCTTTTTGGCCCCGAAGGACGACTCGTCGTCGTTGTCCTTGAATTCCAGCCGTAGTTTCTCGAAACTGGGCTCGTTAACAGTTTCCTCCAGCTCCTTCAGATCCACCGCGGGCACGCCACTCTCGAGATTATCCGTCGAGATATCGATTCCACCGGCGGTTTGAACGCTCGAATCCTGAGGCTCGCTCCTTTCCGCATCATTCTTCCCGGTGACCTCCGATCTCCCGTTGCCTCGATCGTTGCTCAGCTGCTTGCCACTTCTTGGAATCACCATCTCGTCCGTTCTCTTTGTCGGCTGGCCCTGACCATCGTTCCCCTGGCCATCTGTACTCAAGTCCTCCCAACTGTTCCTCAAAGCCGTTCTACCGAGCTTCTCGTCGATGATCTTCAACAAGGATTGCTCCAGGCTCGGCTCCTGATCCGGTTGGAACTCGATCGTTTCTACGCTGTTTATCCCCGAATCGATACAATCCAGTTGCTCCAGAGTGACTTCCGTACCGATCGATCGTCTCAAATAGAAGTCCAATGAAACAGGATCGTTGGCCGATCCGATGAATCCATGGTTCACGTATCCCTCGCTACCATCGTTCAACACCTCGTTCTTTCGCGCCAAGCCTTCCTCCTCCTCGTTCTTCTTCATCCTCTCCGGATGAAACGAGAAACTGATGTCGTTGAACGATTCCTCGTTGCCACAGGATTCCTCGTTCATCGATCTCATCATCCTTCCATCCGTGTCCTCCTTATCCTCGTTCGATTGCCGCAACGACGTCAAACAGTCGTTCGTTTTCTTAGAGCTTCTTACATCCTTGATAAGCGTGTTGCCCGCGCCCGCGACATACTTCACCGTATCGTCCAATATCTCCTCGAGCAACACGTTGATATACTTCTCCAGATCCTTCACGATTTTATTTTTGATCGTTTGTTCCACCGCCTGTTCGTCCTTCGTATCGTTAACCTCGTCGATCGCAGGAACACTCTTCTCCTCTACTTTGATTGGCTCGTTCTCGGGACCAGTGGCTTGCAGTTTCTGCAAATTCACCGACACTCTTTGCTCGAGCTCCTCTATCGCCCGCTCGTTTTTCTCTGCCTCGCAAAGGCTAGTTCTGATCCTGTTCAATTCATCAGAAATGATTTGTTCTTCGGTTGTGCTTATTCGTTTCGATTGTCGAAACGAGCATCTGCAGTTTCCGGACGAATGAGGCCTTCTGGACCAACGGGTGAAGAAATTGTCGATGATGGATTCCGGCCTGTCGTTGGTGTTCTCGTAATACCATCCACTTTTCAACGTCGGTTTAAGAATCCTTAAAGTTCGCCGTGGTCCGACGTTGAAGAAATCACAATCGGGAAGTTCCACCTTACCGGGACCTACTCGATTCCTGTTCTTCCAATATTCGAAGAATTTCGTGTACCAAGGAGATCCTGGTATCGTTTCTTCTCCATCCGTAGCCATGTTTCGTACGTGAATTTGTTGTCTTTTGAGATCATAAAGATCGATCGAGTATTTTCTAATAAAATGTACTACAATAAAATTGTTCGTTGTGCGATTTTTAAAAAATCTTTAATAATTAGTTGATAGTCGTTGATTTTTGAAAAATTTATTGTACAGATCTTCTTGATTGTTTGATCTTTGCAATTTGCATCTTTCCAACACGTACAACCTGACTCACAGTACTGTTTAGTACAGTTCTTTATAAATAAAGATGATTTTTAACCATTGAATATCGCAATAATGAAAAAGTAATGTAAGTGTTTACACATTACTTTAAAATGCGATTTCGGCTTAAAATGTGTAATTTGTTATTCGTTCCTATGAATTATTATACAAAAAACATATAAAGAAACATAGAAAAACAAAGTCTTCTTTAGCTTTTCTCATTTATAAATTACAAAAATATGATCTAATCAATGTCTATGTTTATTCTATAATACAATGAACAGTTGCTCCTTTTTCCTTAAAATGAGATTTTTATTTGTCTAATGACTCAGTCTTTTTACTCGATACTTATCTTCAAAACATTAAATCAAAAAAAATTACATGGAATGATGGAAGAATTTTTTATATTAACTTTAACTTTCTTCCATTCAATTCTCATTGGCGTATTCTTTGTAGAAGATGAATTTTTGTCCATTAAAAGCGAAGAATGTTCTAACAAATTCCAAACTTCGTTTTTCTTTACTTGCTTTCCCGTTCTAATCGTTTTTTTTTTTTTTTCGTTATAAACATATGCGTCTCGTGACTCGTTCTCGTCGCCTTTAATGAAGTTCAATTTTTTTCTGCCAACTCGATCGTTCCATCGGGTTGCTCGCTCGCAGCCTTGCAACACTTTTCCTGCAATTCTTGCAACCGTTGCTCAGTCAAACACGATTTCCCCGAGAAAAACGAAAGTAACATTTCTCGCTGCTCCTCGTGTTAAGTAGTTTATGGCTCGCTGATTTGCCGATGGATCGTTCCACTGTCGAAATAGCTAATTGCTATATCTGATGTTTCAACCTGTGAATAACAGGACTAATTAGATGACCGAATATGGATCATGTATTTATAAATAATAATATGTATTATTGATATTGATATACTTCAATTAATAATTAAAATATTAATCAATAAGTTAATGTATTTCAAAAAAGATATTTAAATCTTAAGAGGATTAATTTCTTTCAAAGAAACTTTTTCCTTATATTAAGTTATTTAAAGATTATTTGTTTGATATTTAAACAGATGTTAACACGTCTTAAATTCGGTTATTTGTTTATTATTTAATAAATAATATATTTTTAATAAAAGATAAAAAATTAGAAAACTTGTAATGAGGAATGTAAAAAAAATATGTACTTATACGAAAGATGAAAAAAGTAATAAAAAGTTAAAAATTCTTCTTTCGGATTCGTCAATACATTATTTTATGCAATTGATATTGACGAATAGGTAAATTCGTAGTTATATAGGGAAAGGGAATTAACAATATAGTTGTTATGTCCATTTAATTAATGGCAATTCGGATCTTTTCTCTCCCGATTAACGACAAGGTAACGGATGGTTCAATGTTTGTGAGTCAATTAAGTGAATTTATGGTACAGTGATCAGGTAGTATTTATACTTTGATGCTATTGAAATTTGGCAGAAATAACGGTTTGCATCCATAAATAAGACCCATTGAAAATCGTAAGAATCAGTAATAAAACTACTTTGGATATATTTACAATGCTAAAATTTTTAAAATATTTGCTAATGAATATGATTCTTTGTGTTAAAGATTTTTAAGTAAAAGCAATTTCTTTAATCTTCTAAAATAACTACAAATCGGAAATTTTATAAATTTTAATTCATTAAATAACAAACAATTTTATCAACAAAATATAAAGAAGAAAACAAAAATGTATTCTTAAAAATCTTTGCAATTATTATTCTTCTAAATTAATTTATTCTTCCAAACCAAATAAATTTATAAAACTGATCTTTTTATATTTTTAATCTATGAAATTATTATATATAAGAAACGGTCAAGTAGTTAAGATACATTCTATTCATCTATTAATTTTTTGATTTAATTGTTACAGTGATTGACTAATAATTTTCAATAATGATATTGTTCTAATACTGTTTTTTATACTTTTATTCATACAATATATTCATAATTCTTCTCTCAAATAAAATAATTGCAATACTCATCATTTTAATTTGCGAATGATGAGCCAGCTAATTGTTATATTACATTCTAATACTGTTTACATTTTAATGTGCATAATAGATGCACGATTCACGAACTTATGAAGTAATGATGAAATAATAGAATCAATGATATATCTGTAAACGTGATATTCTTTTTGTAAATTCTTTATAAAGTATATCTAACAAAATAATATATTGAAGTTTAATCAAGAGAATTTCTGGATAAAAACTTTTTAAGTTTTTTGAGACTATAATAAATCATTTTTACATATTTATATTATATAAGATATGGTAATTTTTCCTGAAACTGACAAAAAAATTGAGACCTAATTGACATTCAAAAATTATTGCAGATTTCTATCACTAAAACAAAGATAAAAATATAAAATATAATAAATATAATATAAAATATAACATTTGTTAAAAATAAATTTTTAATTAAATGACAATAAAATTTAAAAAATATATCCATCATAAATTAACAGAAAGTTAACAGAAATATTTAATTTTATACAGGAGTAAAAATAAAAATGATGTGAATTTACGTCAGCGACTGAGAATATGTTAATTAACCAATATACGTGTAATATGTACATAATATATTTCTATTAAAATTAATATTCTACTATTCGCTTAATTATAATTATAAATATATTTAAAAAACTGTAATTCTTTCTAAATCTTATTTTATGCTGATGATTCTATATTTAAATATAATTTCATCCGAAATAAATTCATAATAAATTAAAAATTTCTTTTGAAATTGACATTAAGAAGCTGAGAAATGAACATTGAAAACTATTGTTTTATAAAAATATTGAAAATTGGAATCGTGTAATATTCAATGATGAATTTTTTTAAAGAAAATTACATCCTAACTAAGAATATGCAAGACAAATATCTCAATAATTTGTGAGAATATAAATATAAAAGATGTACGATATTAAAATGAGTAATATTTTCAGTTCAATAAAATTTTGTATAAAAAAAACTATTTTTTATAGAAAAATTATATTCACAATCTTATATATCAGAATATCTTTACATATTATATATTTCAGGATAACTTTTATTATTGTACTGATAAAAATCATATGTAATATTGTTTATTTTAAATAAATAATAAAGTAAAAATAATAAAATAAATAATAAAATGCAAAAAAATTTATATACAATAAGGAAATAAACACTGAAGATTAAAAAATCGAATCATGAAAAAAACATTTGGAAAATAAAAAAGGACGAATTAACTTTCGAATAAAACTTTCGAAAAATAATTGCAACCATTAATATCTACCATAATAAATACATTTATTATTATTGTTCATTATTATTTCTTTTTAAAGATATATTTATAAGTAAATAGATAATATTTTTTCGCAAATTTTTCAATTATTATAATTCACATTTCATATTTCCCGCGCAATATAAAAACAAAAATTTCTAAAAAAAGTATACTTCGATACTTTATATCTGCTATCTTTGATATAATTATGTCTACATTTACATTATGCAGATAATATGAATAAATCAATTTTCTGCGTGTTAAAGTTACTTATCGAATTATGGGCATTAAATTGTTCTAAAAAAATTTGTTGAAAGTAACCAAGCGCATATATATGCGTTTAATGAAAAAAATATTGATTAAACATAAGAAATATATCTATAAATAATATTTTTTTACAATTATATCAGTATAAGTAAATCAAAAATTTTTTATTTTTTTATTTTCTGATAATATTTAGCAACTAGTTATCAAAAATATTAGTTTTTATTTTAGGAAATTTTTAAAATCTAATCCAAACCTTAACCTTAACTTAACCGCAATTTATTTCAGAACTTTAATTTAAACTCAAATTCAATATTAGTTACGTACAAACATTATGATTTATAGTTTAGTAAATGCATTCCGAAGAATTTTATACACATTTATACATTCATATATACATTTCCGAAATAAAAAATAATTTTCACATCAAAAATGATATTCAACTCGTAAAGTATATAAATAAAATTTGAAAATTTTTAGTTTTCCAAAATAAAATAAATTTTAAAAAATTAATGTTAATTTATATACTAGAAAATAATTACAAATATTGCATTTTTAACAATAACAATTTAACAATTTAATTTTGTTACATTTGAATCGTAAACTGTAACGAATAATATTCAGTTTTCTATTCGGATATGAAAGCTTGTCAATGATTCGTTATACGAAATTTTCCAAGATAAAAAATGTTTCAAAAATTTAAAAAATTCAAATGTAATTATTAAATATATGCATAATAATATAGTATAGTATAAAAGTGTACAATATTCATTTGATGCTCAATCCGCAATAAATGTTCTTTATTATACTTGCCTTTAAACTCTTATTATTCTTGTTCTTTGAAAAGCTGCCGACCCTTTTTTTTCTCCAACGAGCACGGTAAGATAGCACACGTCGACGAAGCGTGGTTCAAAGCTGACTGTAAGCTTTTCCCATCCCTCAACATTCAAAGACCACTTGTTGCTTGCTTCGACCAGTGATTCTCACCTCTTTATATCACAAGATATTGGTGACAAGTTAAAAAATAGTTTTTAGCATGAAACATGCGCGATCCATGCACACTACTATAATATTTCAGTCTTTTAACGCGCGCATTAAACCGTCAATTGACACTTCCTTTCAGTGCAAACTGCTCTCGCGGGCAAAAATCGGCCGCGAAGAACGTGTCAAGAACGTGATCTCGAGGAGCCACTTTCACGAAATACGAAAGTCGCTCGACGGGGATACATATCGAGAATTCATGTTCACTGGCTTGGTTTTTTCGGTTGATTATCCACAAAGAAAGAACGAGCACACTTCTTCGACACGCACGGTCGCGTGTCAGAATCCACAGCGGTTCTCGACGATGATTGAAACATCCGCAAGGAGACCGCGTTATGAACGATGCACGGACGGTTGTCGAAGTACACTGTGTCGCAGAGCCGCATCGACTGTATGCACGCCGAGGTAGCGCGCATTTTCGTGGGCGTGGAGCGGTGAATTAAAACGGGAAAATTAAGGACGATTGACACTGAACTGCCGCACGTCAGGTCACGGCGGCCATTGCGCGTCCCGAGGCACATGCACGCCGCCACATGAAACAGCGCCATCCCACTTCGCTTTTCTACACAGTGTCCTAGCAGTACTTTTTGTGTTTTTACTATTGTTAAATGATATTTCATTGATCTTAAATATATTTCATTATTTTATATATATCATGTAAAATATTTATAATAAATTTAATATTTAAAATATTTAAAATTCATATTATTTCTATATAGAACGGAAGTTTGATATTACCGATTGAGATCCTAGGTTAGAAGAAATGGCGGGATATGAAATAAATCAAATATGGTATAATTTTCAGGTAATATAATTTTAATTATTAATAATAAGTATTTTTAGTATTATTAATAAGTATTATTAATAATCTTATATTATTTGAAATTGTTTTGATATTTTGTAATTAGTAAGTATTTTGTAATTAACTACAGTTAATATTTAAATAATGTTTAAGAAAGAGATAATTTGAAATTTAAAAAAGATTTTTGAAAAATCATTTTCGGATAATGATTAAAAAATATTCGAATAACTAATATCCATCCTAAAACTTCTTTTGAAATAAAAAAGTTTTATTTTGTGACAAATTAATATAAATAATGAATAATTATCCAATATTATTTTTGTAGTATATTTTTATATAAATTGCATAAAATAAGTGACTTTAATTGCAAGACACCCAATATATAAGTTGATTCGATAAGAATCCATTGCGTTGAAAGCACAGTGTGTTGTGCTAGCATGGTGCCCGTTACTTTTCCATCGTGCTCACGTCATAGAAGCAAAGACTCGTTTCCCTTTTATAATCAGTTTTGAATCCATAGTTTGACCCATCTCATATACCAATTTATTTTTATATCGATGTGAAAAAATTTCAAATAACTTATTGTCAAAACTATCTTTTTAGATAATTTATGTTTAATCATAACAATTTTTTAAATAATGTATAAAAATATATATCTGCTATTCAATATAATTATTTAAAAAAAGATATAGATTTTTCTATATAGATTTTTCTAAATGTTTTATTATCTAATGAAAAAAATGTATACATACATACATACATATATATATATAAGCAATAATATTAAAGAATAAAAATCTTTGAAACTGATATAAATATAATATTTTTTTATTATATAAGAGAGAAAACATTTTTAAATGCAATAAGTTTTGGAAAGTAAAGATTTTAAAATAATAATACTTTCACATTTTCTTAAATAACACAAAATATTAATTTTTTGTATGATTGTTGCTAAATTTGATAACATTAATAAATTGTTCTTTATTGTATAAGAATTGTTTTGCTAAATGATGAAAAAGAATGTATATTATTGTATATATATATTTTAAATTAAAAATTATTCTATTGAATATTTATTTGATGTGAAATGTTTATCATATATCAATATTTACTTCTTTTCATTTACTTTTCTTATTTAAAAATTTTTCTTAAAATTAATATTTGACTTATTTCACTTTTTTCTTGAATTGATTTCTTTTATGTAAATATTCAATTCATACCTATCTTAAAATAAATTTGGATATAATTTTGCATTGGATATAACTATTTATCTATTAAAATCTACTATTTTACTAAAAAGTAACACAAAGTAAATAACAAATATGGTATATCTCGTGACCTATTTAATTAAAAAAAAATGATATCAAGAAAGTCTTAAATGAATAATTTCATGCTTTATTTCATAAATGTTTTATCTCATATATACCTATGTATATATGTTTAAGATATAAATCAGATTTTTATATTTATTTAATATTTATATCGATACAATATATATCAGTTGCTTTGAAAACAATAGATATTTCTAAAAAAATTTTACATTAACAATTCTGTCGACAAAGCAAGGAAATCTAATGCATACATAATGAAAGATAATAAAAATCCAGTTTCTATAAAAGAAAGAGAGAAAGAGATAATAGTAAAAAATAAAAATTTGAGGTATAAGTATTAAAAGAAAATGTTGAAAATGTCAAAAAGAAGATTTAATTAATGTTGAATATAAAATATATTCAGCACATAACGATGTGCTTCCTGTGTGCTTCGATGTAATTGAACGGTACCGAGAAAATGGGGTTAAACATTAATGGTAATGTTACATTTTTCGGGTCACAACAAATGATCCATGTATATTATATTTTATTTCATGTTATATCCATTTATGCATAACATATATCTATCTCAAAAGAATACAATAGGCAATTTTTATTCAAATAAAACTACGTAAAATAATTTTTTAAAAATAAAAATATGACAATTTATAAACTATATTTTCATTGTAAGAATTGAAAATTAATATAATACTACGTTTATTATCGGTTTATTCTCGTTTCTATATTATATATTCATTTTTTTTTTTATTATTATTACTATTTAATCACAATTATTTATGTCAATGGCTCACACATTTACTATAAAACCACATGTTCGATTAGAAAAAACATGGAGCATTAATATTCTTGTCACCATTTTTGTACCGTATGAATGACGATTAAAATTATTTTCAGTGACTGCAATACGGGACTGTGACCCATATTATTGGAAATAATAATAATATATTTTCGTTAGATAATAATTATTAACTCATGATAATAAATTTATTCATTTCTTTTTTTAATGAAATATTTATTCGAATTTTTGTAAACATGTAATAGAAATTTTCATAATATGTTTTTTGGAATAATAACAATAAATATATGTGAATATAATATAATATATAATATGTATTCATTAAAAAAAATAATTTGTTATAGTGTATATCTATAGAAAATATCTATAGAAAATAATTTACATAAATAATTAATCTTACATAAATAATTACTAATACATCTATACGTATAATTGAATATGAAGAAAAAAATAATATTTTATATTATAAATATATATTATACATTTATTATTAAAAATATGAATTAATTTTTTATTAATTTTCAATTTTCTATTAATTAATAAATAATAATTATTAATTTTACAATTTATAATTTGTAAACTATAAATTGAATTAGAAATTAATTAGAATTAGAATTTATTTTTATAATTTATAATTGAATAATAATATATAAAATATATTCATTTAATTTTTCTAATTTTTTGATAAATTTATTATTTATAATTTCAATTTTTTAATATATAATATCATAAATTAAATTATGATTAAAATAATTTATTATTTAAGCAAATTTTTTAAGCAACTTTTCTCTTATCATATAGATTCCGAAGAAAATATAATACTTGCAATACTTTGTCATTCTTGAGATATCTATGTATAAGTGAAAGAAATAATAACATAAGTAAGTATGTAGATATATTGTAAGCAGATAAGCAGATCAATGATCTCCTATATAATATTTTCATTCACAATATCAAAAAGAATCTAATAGATAAAAAAATACCACAAAAAATTATAGAGTACCAAACTAACATAAAACATTTGTAAATTTTACGTAAAATATTAATAAAACTATAAAGTAATATGGTTTATATAAAAATAATAAAAAAGCACAAATATTTTTTTCATATGTTAACAAATTTTCCATACAAGAGTAATTATTTTTGATTACTATGATTATATTATAAACCATGATTTACAAATTTAGATAAAAGAGAACTGATTATATATATGTTTACAGTATATGTTTACACATATAGATTTCAATAGAAATGAATAAAATTATTGAATCAGAAAGTATATTAAAAAAATGTTCGTTTCCTTAAAAAAATTGATTAAATATATATTGTTCCTTCCTTTTTTATTCTTCCAATTCCAATTGACCATCAAATTTTTCATGAAGCATTTCTGCTATTATTATATTATTATATGAACAAGTCTTTTGCACGAAATTTTTTCATGTTATCATGCAAACGTTCATGAACTTTATGCAAAACGTATATCATTAACACATTATATATATATCGTATGTTCTATCACAAAGAAATTCTTTTTTGTGCTCTCTTGAAAGTCACATCGGGAGTATGTAATCAAGATATTGTCAAATATTTGCAGTTTCCATCATATTTATGTAATCATATATCGTATATTTTTCTGGCAAAAAAATAAATAGATTGGAGACCAAGACTTTGTTTTCTTAATCCAAGTATACTTCCATTTTTGAAGGGATAATTTTATCTGATTATTAACTGATATATGTAAAAGAGAGAATATAGCAGGAATGATGATATTTAACGTTATAATCCCTTAAACTTCAACTTCTATTTTCTTTTATTATATGTTTATATACGGTTATATGCAGTTATATACAAGCGTGTTCTTCAATCAAGAAAAAATTTTTATTTTGAATCCTATAAAACTATGTGTTATTATTAAAATTCTAATTGAAATGAAAGAATATTTAAAAAAACTGATTATAATTTTTTAAAATGTATGTTATATAATTAAAAAAACAAAATCTTAGATTCCAATTTATTTATTTTTTTTATACTTTGCCCTATATTCTAATCATATATCATTAAATAAAATACTATATAAATATGATTGATATTGTAAAATCTAATCAATTTTATGAAACCCTCGACCTCGATTCGGCATATATTTTTATACAAACTTTATCTTATTTATCTTCAACTAGAATTTTACTTAAATTTAATCATAAAACATTCTTTTGCAATTGATATTTTATTTTGTTTCATTTGTTTCACTTATGAAAATTTACGAAATATCCACGTTCTTTAATATGAAAATAGTTTTGAATACAAATAACATTATTAATTATCAAAATTCGAAAAATAATCATTAAATCATTATTTTCTTTTCCTGATGGGATAAAAATTTGTCAATATACTAGATTTCCTTAAATTATTCATCTCGAACATTTATTCACAGATGAAATATTAACGAGGGGAAACATTGTTCTCCGGATGTAAGCATAGCGTTTGTCTCGCGCGCATTTCCAGCGAAGCACGAAAGAAAAATTTCAGGGGGGCGATGCGCGATAAGTAGTACAAATTTGTCATGGCGGTAGAGAATCGCGGTAAAAAATTTACATGTTAAAATATTAGCTTAGAGTACAACGTTTGTGATATCTTTGCAAGCGGCGCAAAACGTCTAGCTGACAGAGAGATCACGGGGTACAGATTGTTTACCCAACGACAAGTAATATGAGTATAAAGGGACAGTCGGATCGTGCAACTCGATTATTTCGTTAAAATATCTCGGAATGTTACTGCGTGCGTTATGGTTCATTGGCGTGTTCATTGTTTCCATCGTTCTCGAGTTCTTCACCCTTGGCTCGCCTGTCATCGATACATCAGTTACTTCGAAAGAACAGAAAGTCTTCCTCGATTGCCAACACAGTGATTATAGAACCTACATACAATGTCTCAAGAGACAAAAGAGGCATCATTTCGATCATGGAGAAATACATGCAGGATACGGTTAGATCAAACTAAACATATATAGATTTCCTTTTCAAAAGGATGAAATGAAAAAATTGATTGAAAAATCGATGGAAATGAAATTTAATTGTGAGAATAATTAATTAACGAAACAGTGATCAATTTATTTTACGAATCTTTTTTTTCTTTTTATTTATTCTTATTTTCATTTGATTTGGATAAAAGAGAAATACAGAAGAATCAATAATAAAAGTGATAATTTTAAGTGGTTACAAATTCAATGAAAAAAATGAATTAAAATTGTTTAAATTATTATCTTAAGAATAAATAATAGTTTTTACTGTGTTTTATATAAATTTTTTTAAACATTTTTGATCACTTCAATTTATTTTTCATCCATAAATGGTTAAGCAAAAAAAGATTAATTTTATTAAATCTTTTATTTTGATGCTACTTATAATTTAATTTGAATTGAAGTTTTTATTTTTTTATTCAGATATCTTCTTAATAGATTTTTTCGTATTATTTAAAACTTTTTCTTCGAAATTAATTAAAATTAATGAACATTAATATATATTAAAATTTTATTTAGATCATGAATGTATAGAATCATGTTTGAAAAAATGTGATTTCGATTGCGACATAATATGTAAGCACTGTATAAGAAAAGCAAAGCATAAACACCAAATAATTACAGAATATGAAACTGAATGTGTTTCTGACAAATGCACAGAAAAGAAGAAGGAAGAGTTACCAAATGCCAATATTACCACTAACATTAATATTCATAACATTGTTAATGGAACGGAACGTCTATCATGTTGTGATAAAAGTAAAAGATTCTTTTACGCATTTAATTTGAAATAAATAATATATTATTAAATATATAATTAATATATCTTTTATCGAATCTAGAGTCAGAAACTGTGTGTCCACCAACAACTACATGCCCACAATCCCCGCCTAACATTCCTAATGATATTCATAAAATTAACGAAAGTCTACTATGTTGTTGTAAGTAAAGAATCATTCTTTTATGCACTTAATTTGAAATAAATAATATATTATTAAGTATAATTAATATAAATATCTTTTATCAAATGTAGATTCAAGAACTTCGTGTTCACCAACAACTGTGTGTCCGCCTCTATTTTTTCCGCCTCTATCACCTCCACCTCTATCACCTCCACCTCTATCACCTCCCCCTCTATCACCTCCACTTGCATTACCTCCACCTCTATTACCTCCGCCTCTAACACCTCCGCTCACACCACCATCTCCGCCTCTATCAATATGTCCTCCACAAACATGTTACCCTTATAATTTTATGTATGGTCAAAGCAATTTTGGATGTCAATATTGGAATTTATATCCTTGCATTCAAGTAAGTCTAATTAAAATATTTTTATGATAATTTAATATATATGAAATTCATCATTAAAAGAATTGATAAAAAATTTATCTCATTGTTATAATATAAAATTTATTATTTCATTGTTATAATATAAAAAATTATATTTGTTATAAGAGATTTTTATTCCTGGAAGTACTTAATTAATTTATTTTGTGAATTGATATCAGTGTTAATTAAATTATTTACTTATTCTAAAAGAAAAATTTATATATATATATTTTTTAATTTCTTTCATTTGTTAGCCTTGGTCAAATCCAGTAGAACCAATTGATTGTTCCGGTTGTGGTTATAATTATAGGTGTCATGCTTATTGCTATTATACAACATATAATACAATCAAATCTTCTCAAAGTTGTAAAAGTCCATATTGCGTGGGTGGTAAGTTGATTAAATAATACAAATTATAATATGATTAATTTTGATAATAATGCAAAATTTATATTATATATATTAATTTATGAAAATATTCTAAACATATATTAAATTAATTTTTCCAATAAAAATAAGAAAAGAAGAAAAATTTAGAAAATAATAAAATAAATCTAATAAAAAAAAATAAAAAAATTAGTACTTACATTTTTTATGTTTTGAACAATTACATTTGTGATTGTTGTGAATTATTTGAAACTATTTGCATTAAATTATTTATTATGTTTATACTATGTACAAGTTATGATTATATAAGGTTATGATTAACATATGCTAATCGATATTGAAAATTATAATAATATTGATTATCTTATTTTTTTATTTATATTATATTAATATTCATTTAATTTAAAAAATATATAAGGCTATTTTTAAATATAATTAAAAAAAAATTTAAATACAATAATGTATTACATATCAAATACAATCATCATTTAGCTATTAAATAATATGAGAGTAAGAAATTTATATAATAATAATTATATAATAATATATAATTTTTACATGGTAGTTAAAATGTTTATATTCAGTATTGATATAATATAATATTTGTAATAATAAACATTTTTATTTTCAGGTACTTATGGACAATGAATACTACAGAAATTAAACATTTTATATACAAAGGTGTAAGGGTTATCTTAGATAAAATAAAAATATTAGATCCAAAATGTATTATCATTAATTTATATAGTTACAATTCATAATTAGAAAATTATTATATATATTATAAAAATTGTATGATTAAATTTATAAAAAAAAATATCTCTGGATATACAGTAATAAAATTATATATTAAATTAAATTTATTTCTCTTCTATTATTTTTAAATAAATGTATATGAAACATAAAAATAAAATAATATTTATAATTAACAGTTAACATCTTAAAGCTACGATCTTGGGTTTCGATTGGATTTTGATTCTTAAAATGTGTCCCGTTTTCGAAAACTGAGAAAAGATTGTTATGTCTCTTGTCAATTGGTATTATCAATAAAATAATTAATTTACGAATCGAATTATAAAATATCAAGTTGTTTTATCGAGTAAGAAACCATTCTGATTCTGCCTCTTTTTTTTCCTAATCAGAAACAGAGAATAAATTATAGAATCAATGATTTGGTTTGCATCGCTGTATCATATGATGGACGATAAATGACCTATGATCCAAACGGTAAAACATATTAGCATCAAGACCAATTTTTTCAGAATAATTTTTTCTTCGAGAAGGACAATTGATGATGGCCTCCTTTGTCGAGCTAGTGATCCCCTGCGGAGAAGCGAGGCTTAACGTGTCAGGTGTCGGGAACAGGTGTTGGAGACGCGGTGGCCGTGGCGGTGTTCCCTTCAGGTGCACCGTGGCGAAACATGCTGCTATTACGGTTTACGATGGGGGTTAAGAAAACCGGCGGAATTGTTTCTTACGTTTAAGGGCGCAGGTGAAATGAAACGCGTGCGCTTCCGCCACAGATACGTACATTGCATCTCTATACATTGTGCACGAGATGTCGTGACGCTTTACAATGATCGTGCATGAAATTTATTAATTTGATTCTTTTGTTTCAGCTATGAATATCATCATCGATTTTTGTAATAGGATCTTACGAGAATTCAATTATAGACGATTTTTTGTTCCTCGATTCCAATCATATCGATACTTCATAAATTGGAAAAATAGATATTGTGACATGATTTTGATTGATTATGATAAATCGAATCGACAAACAATTGTCTGATTTTATAGATGATTTAAATGTGGTACGTGTTGACTCGTTGTACGTGGAAAATGTTTGTTAATCGTTGTATGCAACTGTTTTGTTACTACATTTTTGCACTAGAAGCGCGTATTCTATTTTGAAAATTAAATATAATCAAAATGATTTCAGATTGAATTTGAATTAAATTCCTTTATAAGGATGAAAAAATCTCGATTTTAAATTGATCAATAAAATTGTTAAACAATGGAGAGAAATCGTGTTGTATTATTTACTTAAGAAGACTCAAGAAGATTTCTAATTTCACTGTTCGATTGAAAATATCTCATAGACACGAATCTATTATAAGTTTCGCAATACGTTGGATAATGTTGGATAATAGCGAAAGTGGTCGCAACATCTCGCCGTGGGAATGGCAGCTTGTTTCTCCTACTCGTGCATCCATTCGAACCACAGACAGATTCTTTTCTAAGCAGAAGATATTAGAAGAAGTATTCCGACGTCGTCGCTTGGCGAAGGTTCGCGACCGCAATATTTTACTAGGGTTCTAAGAAACCTATTGCATTCACGAGATTTTTCACCCCATGTTTCCCTTTGTCTTTATTTTTCAGAATATTTTTATCTCTTCTTGATAATTTTCTTTTGTTGCTCATTGACTTTGTGTATTAATCAATACTGGATATATTTCAAGCAAAAATTAATTGAATATAATTGGATATAATTAAATAATAAAATAATTTTTTATCATAAATGCAATTTTTGAAGATTTTTCTTTAAAATAATCGAATAAGTTAAAAGAAAAGATTTTTAAAAATATTGAAAATATAATAATAAATCTTATAATTATGAAACAATAATAAAATAAATTATAATGAATAATATACATTCAAGTTAAATATTTTATTTATAATCTTTGTAATATATATACACGTTATGTATACTACATACAACAATGCTATCTAAGAATGCATACAATAGAAAGTATCGTGTTCGAAAGTGGAGTTATAGTACCTATCTATCTGCAAAGTGATAGATACCGGTCCCAAGATACTTTACACAAACAGATACTAACATTATATCGTATATATAATCGTATTGTTGAAGAAGACAACTGGTTTGAGAAAGGTTTCATCAGCCATGCGAATTCTTTAGACGATAAGCTATTTTATTTGCTCCTCGGGATGCTGGACAACGTGAATCGCGCGTCTTCTCCACGAACAATAAAATTTACTGTGGAATACCGCCGCTCCGCGAACGAGAGGTCCTTTCTTCCTGTCGAGGAATCATTTCACGCGACGTGCACTTGATCCCGGGATAAGGATCTTAGTAAGAAAAGGAGGAAAAGATATACGAAGAAAGATTGTAAAGCTTTTGTGGTCCAAGAAAATGGAGAATAGTAAATCTGACTGAGGTAATATTTATTTTTCGTTTCATGCTAATAATATTAATAATAAAATTGGCAATACATAAATAATCGTAAACTAAGTTTTTTAAAATCAAATGGAATAAAGAAAATGTTAATAACTTAATTTTATTATAAATATATAATAATTATATTAAAATAAAAATAAAAAGTAATATGTTTATTAATTTTAAATATGTATAAAAACATGATAAAATTGATTAGGATATTTAATATTGATTTCAAATTTGAATATTACAAAAATATTCTTACAAATGATGAGAAAAATTTTGTATAGATTAAAGAGTTAAATTTCGATTTTCGAATAATTATGCATTTACTATTATAATATTCATTTAACTTCATAGAAAGTATACGTACAACTTTTTTTTATTAGAAATAATTGTAAGTAATCTTTCAATCCTGTTTAAATTCTGGTAAAAAAATATAGAATCTTAATGAAATCCTTCTTCATTAATAACGATTGCAAAATTCTCATCAATAATGTTATGGTAATTCTAAATGAGATATAAGATAAATTTTTTATTGTTAGATATTATTGCAACACCATCAGTGAATTTAGGGACGTTTAATCTTGTAGAAAATCGATGTGGAATCGAATTTTTCGATTAGGGACGATTACGACACCCTTGAGAATAATGTTAATGATTTGAAAGAGGAAGTGCCCATCCCATAGATTACAGTGTTGCACATAGATGCTTATGCATGTCGAAAAAAATTTGCATCGAATGGCGGACCAGGCATGCCAATAATATCTATCGTAGAGCAATCTCTTTCAATCTTCCTACACTATTTTCCCCATCATCGTTACAAATTATGGAACGTTATCTAAATAGTATCGAGTGAGTGCACGGCCATGAAATTATTTGATGTTTAACCATAGTAGTTCTCTATTTCCTTAAAAATCGGTAGATAGATATTTCTTGATCCTCATTATTTCGCTCGAAATATGACATACCAATATTCTATTCATCTTTTACGTAATAATCAAATAATTAATCATTAGAATCATTCTTATAAATCCAAAATTTCAATTAAACAAAATTTACGCGACTATTTTTATCTATTCATCATACATATTACACGTACTATAAAATTCCAAATCAAAGTTAATCAAAAAAAAAAAATAAAAAATAAAGATCTTTCTTCCTTTAACTCTGCGCATCATAAGTGTATCCCGTATAATTGTATCTTAATCTCTCAGATAATTAAACCCAACGACGATCAAGGACAACTCTCTCGTTTCTACCCTCTCGATTATGTCGTATCGTTCAAGTTCAAACCAATCCTTATTCTAATCTACACCTGGCGCACGATCTAACTTCGTCGAGTTTATAGAGCAAACGACGCGACCATAGACCACCCACGGATCCCCGCCCAGCTGGCTTCTTCTTCCTCCAGCTCAAAACTCATCGAACGTCTGGATATATCCAACTTCCGCCATGTTGCGCGGTAACAGTACACCCCCCTTTGCCCTCAAGAAGAAACTGGACATTAAATTTTCACGGTTCAGTGCCATCGAACGCGAGTCCTTTTCGAGAGCTAGTGCCCACGTCTACGTGGTCCCCAGGGGAGGCCTTGGGGGCCCTCGAAGACGCCGCATATGGCACACGTCCGCGGAGGTCCCAATTAAATAAGCTACTCGTGTGTACTCCTAATATACTCACGCTATACGCGTGCATGTACCACACCTCTAGCCTGTTTTCTCTTCCGGTTGTCGCCTCTTGCAACGTGCAGCGGCCGAAAAATGTACCGCGCCGTTGCACAATGGCGTCTTCCGTTTCGAGGGGGTCTCCGCTTCGAAGCTTCATAGGAGTACAATAGCTTCTGAAGGAGTTTAATAACGTTTCCTTTATGCAACATTCGAGTTCAAAGGATGGAAATAATGCTTGAGAATTGTGCAGATGGAACGAACGAGAGGATTGGAAGTTGGAGATTGGCTTTGGAAGAATGGAAAAAAAGGTTGAGATATATTTTTTATACATACCTTGAGATAACGATGTTTCTTTTTCTTCTTACAGGTAATTACTATTATAAAAATTTGTCTATCTATTTCAAAAGATTTTTTTTTTTCCCATAAGATATGTTCAGTAAATCATTATCCTGCTTCCTCTCTTTCATTAGGCTTCAATAAATTATTACAAAAGTATTAACTAAATAATTCATTATATCTGAATAGGTACCGTTTAATACTGCTTTAACTTCAATATCAATTCACCGTTACTGGTAAAATTTGTTCGGTCGAACGTGAATAAATAGAACTGGAGGATAATTCAGTTTTAGAAGACAGGAAGTCAAAGTCAATCGTTAACGTGTTCCATAAGGCGCCCGAAGCAAGTCGAGAGTCGAGACGACGTTCAATCGTTAACTTAGGAAATTTCGGTTATAAAAAGGGTAGAAGGAGAGCGTGATATTGCTGCGAGGTATACGTTCTGTAATCTTATAAAAGTTAATATCGATTTTATAGTCAATTTGTTTCCTTCGTAATAGAATGCTCGTCCTTCCGAAAAATTGAAATTGAAATTTTGAATCTTTATTAAATTTAATGCTCTAATCTCGCTTATAAGATATAAAATATTATCGATAACATCCAAAAATTTATTTAATTGCTCTTTAATTTGTTTTAAAATTTTTAATATCAATTTTTCAGATTTAATTATTTTCTTTTATTTCTGAAAATGAAATGTCCATTCAATAAAATAATTTAATTGTTTTAATATATTAACAATAATTTAAGCTGCAAAAAATTTAATATTTTTAAAATCATTTAATTTCATGAACTTTTCAAAGTTAGCACAAGTTAATTATTTTATGATTTTTTTTTAAAAATTATAACAATTCAAAGATTGACAATTTTTTTAGTGATAAAAATTTAATCATTATTTTGCATATCGCACAACATAATATAGGGACAATAAATATTGCTGTGCAATAATTTAATGGTGCATAAAACGAGGGATTACCAAACGACAACCCAACCTTTTGGAATTAGCACAGCTGGCAAACATCAGATAACGGTAACGGGTGAATTACCGTAGTTAATTTCACAAAGGGTTAAATTGTTATTGCAATAGCAATTGTGCGCTCGTGAGTATACGAAATTTGCATAAAATTCAATGGTTCGTAAGGATAATAGACGATTCATTAAAAATATTTCAAAGAAACATTATATATAGAGCATCGATAAACGTTTAATTAGTTTCACTATAATAATAGTCAAGAAACATAGATATTATAAGAATCCAAAAAAAAAAAGCAATAGCAATATATAATCGATATAATCTTTTCCCACGTTTTACCTATGTCACCTGCCGAGTTCTTTTACAGAATAGGCAACATTTTATCTGATCTCAAACACAATAAATTAACGAAATATTATCTCGAATTGAAATTTTATACGCAAGAGCATCGAGAGATCAAAATCATTTGTTAACGAAACGTTATTTATATCGAAGGGATGAAACATGGAGGAACGTAAAATTTTCCGAATTAAGGATGCAATTGAAATCACACGTTGTGAATATTTTTCAAGATATCTGCGAATGATATATGTGAAAAAAAAAAAAAAAGGGAGGAAGAAAAATACCTCTGTCAAAAATGGTAAATTTTTCAAAAAATCGAAATATTGTATTGATTCTATAAAGTTTAACGATCGAATATAATTCATAAAACATCGAAAGCACCGCTTCTCCACGTTGAATCTTGAAAAATTTTCGATGCACAGTTATGTTAGGTGCATACAATGGTAAACGGTTAAGCAAACATTGAGCTAAAGCTTGTTAGATACGATCAAATAGAAATGTTCATCTCATTATGGGATGGAGAAATAGTATGTTTACAATCAATAACGAGGAAAATTACTTCTGAAACTGAATACTTCTGTTTGATCCGAGTAACAGTCATCTTGTACAAAATTTATTCGATTTACTCCATTATGTTAAAACAATAATCAATCAATATCAAATCAAAGGAAGAATCAATTCTATTTACAGAATCATTTCAATTTACCAAACTTTTTCTGCATGGTGCAACTAATTCCGTATCATTAGAAACTCAAATAAATTCGAGTTAGTTGGGGTTGAACAAATATATTTCTGACTTAATTTCATATTTTGAAACCTGTATAAATAAGAAGATTCAGTCTGAACTGGTTGCTTCGTGGACTGTAGTAAACGTACAGTTAGATACAATATCAATGGCGAAAGAGATGTGCTAGGTGTGGCCGGTTAGAGAAAGTGTGCATTCGTGGCTGTAAACCGTAGCTATACCTACTTGCAATACGAATAAATGCAAATTCTACTACCTGAAAGCTGCAACTGGACATTCTCCAAGATACTCTCTCATGAACAGTTAAGAGGACAGTTTAGAAAGAAACTTTTTTATGATGTCAGGTGAAGTTACGGTTCATTTATTTTTATTGTTGTCCATTTTTCTTTATATTAATATCTTCCAAACTCTTTTGTCACATCCAAATAATTACTTATAATCTCCTTTATATAAATAAGACAGATTAACACTAGAAGGGATGATTAATAGCTTAAATGAGTTCATTTGAATATATAAAATTCTCAAAAGCTACTTCCAAGAGTATTATTTGTAAGTTTAGTTTTCTTTTTTTTCATAAATCCATTGAGGATAATATAACTATCAACAATTGTTCTTGCATCTATATGCAATATAACATAAATTTCTTTTTAAATGCGAATCTGAGAGCAAAACTTCCAATCTTTGAAGAATATTTTTCGCAAATGAACAATTAAAAATATAATAAAACGTAATATCCATTAATGAAAAATAACTGTAATTGTTGATATATAAAATTGAATATCCGTACAATTATGAAATTTTTATTCGATTATTTACTCGCAAATTTATTTATGCGTAAAAAAAGTAATAATTAGGATTTCTTTTTTTTTTATTTTCTGCAACATGTATCGATTTGTAAACTGTACAAGAATATTATTGGCACAGGAAGGACCGCGAGGGAAACGATAAACCTTTCAATGCGAACAGACCAACAGAGTTGCGCGCCAATTTTGGTAAGGAATCGAGGCACGTTGCATTACGAAACGAAATTCACCAAATTAGCCGGATGATAATTAACCGAGAATAATTTAGGGTTACGATTCTGACGAAAATATACGAGTATCGTTACACCAAGAAAATTTTAACGTCATAACGAGCAATTTCTCAATCGTCACGTAACGTATTCACATTTCCTTCTTTTTAATTAAAGTTCTCTCGGTGTCTATGTAACGAGTTAATCAAAGATAGCATTTACGTTTAAAGCAAACGAAAAATATCCAGTTACGTAAAAGTAAACTTGCGTTACCTTGTTTGCATTTTTTTCTACACGTGAAAATTGATTCCACGAACTCACTGAAAGTAAAGTTTAAAAATAGTCCGGTCCAAAATTTATTTAAAATATCCATAAAAGGTAAATTTAAAAATTTAATACAGAACAAAATGTAGAGCAAACAATTATTCTATTTTCGTCAAAAGAAGACAGCGTGAAAAACGATTTTCTTAATATCGAGTTTCCTAACGATTTAATTGCATTTAAAATAATAATCATCTACGTATAATGAATGATATGAATCATTTAGAAACTATATGCGAATATGTAAAAATGTATATAATTTAAACAAATTTCGAATCTAACGGTGAACAGTAGTTATTTTAAACAACCTGTTCGTTCACATGCCGCTGCAGCTTGCCGCAAAACTATTTCCGTTGAGGACACCTATTGCCACAATTAATTTCAGTTTTTCACGCAGCTGAAGCGCGAGTGCACCATAGTTAAAGGTGCAACGAGACCCGCCAGTTGGACGTGTTGCAGTTGATGAAGCTCCTCACCTGTCCAACGCTGCTCCCTTGCCTAGACACCCTTCGTTTTTTAACCTGTTTAATTATTGTTTATACGTTTGAAAATTATCGTCCAACGGACAGGATGAAGTATTACACGTCTGAGGAAGAAGTGAAGAAACCATTGTTTTTTGACCTAAAACAATTTGAAATTTCAATCAGAAAACTTGCCAATCAAATAAAAAAGAATTAAAAGTCCTTATACATTTATTTATAATTCTGCATAAAATTTAGGTTTTTAGTTAGATATAATTCAGAATGATATTATAATAAATCTTACTATATCATGTAAGATTTTTTCCCTAAAAATGGAATATATAATAATCTTTTGTTCCTAATAAACATCGCACTTCTCTTAATAATATTTTTAACATTATCTAAATTATAACTTAATCTTTATCTCCTATACAATGAAATTTTTAATCCATCCATATTTATGCTTTTAATAATACATTCTACAAACTTTCACATTTATGTATATAAATTGAACTATTGCCCGTGCAACAATTTATTCTTGCCTTTTAATACATTGCTCATTTGTATGTATATACATGCAAGCTTCAATTTTTATCAGATTATATTTTCTTCTAACAAGCACTCTACCAGAAAATTTCCTGCGTAATTAGGTGACCTTAATTCTAATTAACCAAAGGTGTCGATGTATATTTTAACGCGGCTTGACACACGAATTAACAGAGCACGACCGGTTAAGCCTTTAATCAAAACCAAGTTCTTCGGTTTCTCTCGAATCTCACGTGGTTCTTTCCCGATATCCCGAAACAGGTATTCGTAATCGAAACGCGTATTATTCATGCATGTTACGTAAATACATGAATAAAAAGCGTCAAAATCACTCGAATCCTTCGATTCATCATGGCTGACCACATGTGAGAAAGGCGTAGGCTATCCTCGAGGTGTTTCTTAAGCGGCGATGTTCGTCCATACCCACGCAGCCCACGTTGGAACATTTTAGATTACTGCCCTCAGATAACGCCGTGCATGTGCTCAGGGCCGTATGTTACGAGCGAGAAATTGGCAACGATCTGGACTTCCTTTCATTTCATCCCCGACAATCCGTATCGATGGACACGCGTGTAAACGGGTGTCGGAAATTTTGCAATGATGATTTTCTCTTTTCTTCTCTTTTTTTTTAGCAAGGCGGACAGATTACATTATAGAATTGATAACCGGATACAAACCAAGGTATTGCTATTTTCGGGGAGGTTGGTGGGAAGATGATATCGGTCGAGCATATCGGGACACAACTCTTTCGATGGATTTCGCGGCGATAATTTATACGAGGACAAATCGATCGATGCCTTTTTATGTCGCTTCGTGGGTTGAACGGTTTGTTAAATTGGTTAGTCGTGGTAATAGGATTTCTGTTATCGTGATCGTAGATCGATCTGCTTTTTTAATAACATGAAGTTCGAAAGGAAGAAAGATATTCGTTTGATACAATATTCTGTAAGTGAAAATTGAAGGAAAGAATATATATATATATATATATTTGTTGATTTTTTTTAATTAATTATCATATATTGAACACGATGTTAAAAAATAAGTGTAGTAAAAATATGATAGATTTTAATAATTCGTTTAATTGTAGATTTATAAAGAAACGATAAACTCGATATTATTAATATTTTCTCTTTTCATAAAACGAATGTAAATTATTAGGTATATATATATATATATGTATATATATTTGTAATTATACTTTCTTTTTAAATTATATTTTTATCTTGATCAATCATTAAATGCCATTAAGATAAAATTTACATAATTTTCGCGATCAAATAATTGATAAAAGAAACGACAAAAATAAAACGAATACGCAAATTATTTCCACTGTACATTTCACGATAAAAGCTTGGTAATACCGATAGAATACAGGATGGGTCTATGGTAGCAACTGCATAGAATGCTTTTTGTCGAGCTCAAGGCCTCGACGAGATGTGAATGAATCTAGAACCTGTTCCCCTCTGCTTCTTCTTAGGTGTATTCCACCTTCTTTTAGAAGTCAGGAACGGGCAATAGGCTCGTTGAAAGCTGCCTTAGAACCGGGTTGAATCGAGTTTGTTACACGGCCTGAAATATAATCCACTTCACGTGCATTGTCCACCGAGTAATCTTTTTTCTTCCGTTTAACCTTCTTTTCGATGGTACTCTTAAAATATTGACCGAAGTGATGATTCGCGTGACCTAACAATTTTTCAAGTGGACATTCTCGAGGACACTTGAGTTAAGAATGAGCATAAAATTTTGCAAACTGTTGCGAAATAACTAGTCACTTTTCACGCGAAGAAACTTTTTAAGCGAAGCAAAAGTTGTAAAATCCAAAAATTTAAAAGAGAGAAAATAGATGAAAATTTGAAGATATACATTTATATTTGATAGTATGAAAAAACAATTGTATTTTCTCAAAGGAAAAGAATAATTTTTGTTTATATTATTTTATTATTTACTTATTATATATTTATAATATTAATTTTTTTTAATAATGCATTATATTTTTTTTTAATTAGTATTTCCTTTGAAAGATATATGATATATAAAAAATATATCTCCTCATTTTTAAATTTAATAATTATATTCATAATATAAGGAAGCTATGATTAATATTTTTCCAGAATTATTAATAGAGCAGGATGTGTGATAATTTATTCATTTCCTATTAAGTATAATTTATCTATTTTTCCTGTTCGATTAATTTTTGTTCCTCTTTTTTATGCTTAACGAGGTCTTGTTTGTTCACTTTACTGTATTCTTTTCTTTTTAATTCACGAAAATAATAAAAAAAGAAAGTTGATGATTTGGATGAATGATCAAATTTGAATTTTCAATTTATTAAAAAAAAAATCTATCCGAAGGCGGAGAGAAAATGTCAGGAATTGCAGAAGTCGAAAGGATATGATTAGGAATTGAGAAAAAAAAGAAAAAAGAACATTTGACAGAGGGTGCGGATGATTTATACCACCCTGATTTCCATCAAACGAAACACTATTCGCGAATACCTACTATACTACCTACAAGGCCCTCGATATTCTTCGTTGCCACTACCCCCCACCCCAGAGCCCACGTGCATCGGCGCGTAGGCAACCCCGGCGTTGCTCGTGATGTCGCTTCGCTCGCCAGTTTCGACAGAGTCGTGCCGGTGATCGTTTGTTTGAGCTGATCGTTTGTCGATCGATACTATATTAATGATAGATTGCGTGAATCGGCGTCGAAATCATAATAAATCTTCGATCGAATACGTTCTTGAGAGTTTATAATATTTTGTGTGAAGTTAATAAAATTTTTCGTTCAGTGGGCTTCGCGCCACTGCGTGACTCTTGGTCTTCTTTCTTCTTATTATGCATTTGAGAAACATCTTCTAGCCAAAGGTGAGTTTTCTTCTTATTACAATTTTTTATCAATATTCTTTGAAAATAATTTATTCGGAAAGTAAAATTGTGAAAATGTTTCGTGAAGTTTTGATATTTGTCGATGTCTTATTCGTTTTTTTTGTATTCGTTGTTAAACAAAATAGATATATCGATATGGTATAAGATATAATTAGAGAAATTTAGTAATGGTATGAGGAGGTTAATTTTTCTTCGCTTGTCTGAATTTGTGAGTCAGATATCCGGAATGTTACTTTATTACATGTTTTGGACGTTTTTACATGCTATTTGGCTCGAGTTCAGAAATTTTATATCGATGTTTACAAAAAAGTGTAGCATTCGGCATTAATTAAAGTTAAAAGGATGTGATTTTGTCATTTTCGTTTTGTTTGAATTTTCGAGGTTAGGTTAAGAAAGTTTTAGTTTCTTGGTTAATGGTATCATAACTCTTTCTCTTTTAAGAGAGAGCTTTCTCAAAGAGACATTCTAAATACGGATCCTTTTTAGAGATTTATTATAGTAGATTTTCGTGGAATAATATTGTTGCTTTTGTTTTCTATCCCATTGCTTAGAGAAGCTTCGCTTAGCAACCGCGGTTTCTTTGTCAACTCGTGGCCAATTAGTAAAACATTTGCGAAACACGATTCAATTCATTTCTATGATTCTGACGTTTTTCGTCTTTTGATACAATTATCGATTCATGGAAATGTTTTATGAAATTTCTGTTTACACAAATGGTTATCGAAGAATTAGGATTTTGTTTTGTGATTTGTTTACATGAAATGAAACGTTCCTTGACAGCTGACCTTGTAATCGTCAAAATAAAATTTGGAATTCATTGGATGGATTTACATGTAAATTCTTATTTCGCTATAATTTAATATCTTAATAATTTAAAATTTCAGCGGAATACTGGACAATTTAAAAATGAATCTCCATGTGTACTTTTTCAAAACGATAATTTTGATAAATATATTAAATAAGAAAATTATTATTAAAATAAGAAAAATAAAAAATGCATATTTAAACAGTTTTCTTAAATATTTTATACGTAATAATAAGTAATAAATATTTATATTTAAATATCATATTTTATTTAACGTTTATAAAATATATAGTAATTTTTAATGATGAACAATATTTTTTTTTTATTAATATCACATTTATCAAAATGATGGATTGAAAATTTTTTCACATTAAATATTTACAATTGTTATTTGTTGATAAATTTTTATTCGTAGATGTAAAAGATGCTAAGAATTATTAAGTATTTACTTATTAGTAAATTTGTAATTAAAATAATTAGTATTATGTGTTAAATATTCTGAGCAAATACAGAAACAATTCTTAATTATTTGCTCGGAAAGTACAAATGCACTTCCGTATCTAGTTAGTAGACGTTTTAAGGATCGTTGATTTGGTAAATACGTCTGATATGCGGTATAAATTATGCAAATTCATACGTTTTGCATTTGCACACATTTAATATGCCCGCGTCATTCGTAATCATCGTAATACCGGCTATAAATCGTAGATGAATTTTCTTTCGTGGAATGAATACAAGGAATCGTCGAAAACAAATTTGAATTATAGCTGTTCATCCTGTAGAAATTACTCTTATAAATTATTTCAGTGATAATATTTCTAACCAGCATTTAATCATTTGAAATTTTTTCTACTGAGATTTTTGAAATATTTCAATGCTTTTATTTTAACAGAAAATATATTTGAAGATTTAAAAGCACTAATTTCGAAATAATGAATCAATAAATTTTTAAAAAATATTTAAAATAATATCAGAGAACTGTTGTGGTTACATTATATTCAAAACATAGTACTACCTAAGTAGAATCAGACAAAAATTCATTTAGTTGGATTAAAAATATCTTCCTTTTATAATTATTACGCAATTATAACAAATATATAAGGAAAAGCATTTTTTTCTAACAACTATATATAAAAAATTTTACAAGATATGTATTTTTGCTAATTGTTTATTACATATATATATTTTTCAAATAATAGTTCATTCTTCTAAGAAATTCTAATCGAATATTTAACATATTCAATTAATTCTAGATAATATGTTCATCATTTAATGCATTAAAAAAATTTTAAATTTATATATATAAATCAAAAGCTTTTTTTTATTTTTTATATGGAATATCATTGCTTAGATCGATTCTATTTAAAGACAGGTATAAGATTGCTTATGCGGTCAACAATAAGAGGCAATTTATATCTACAAAAATGGCGTATAATGGACGGTCTTAACCAAAGGGACAGAGGGATTGTTTCTTATGTTCGAAATGCAAAAGGACAAGGTGTTAACGATAATTGCATTGTGCGACTGCTGATCTTATTGTTAGAGCGCTAACTCTGATATCACGTGATATGTTCCCCTTGTATAGGCGTTAATGATGGTCGACCCCTTTCTTCATCCATTCTCAAGTTAGATCAACCACAAGCGACTAGCGATTGCAATCCTCGTTTCCATATTTGATTCTTATTGTCCTGCGCTTTTAGCTACTTATCATATTTATCCTCTTCAGTATGCTCTGCATTAATGAGGTTTGGATATCTTTCAAGATATCTATTGTTCAAACTCATTAATGCAGAATTTATCTTCTGTTAAAAATAAAAGGTTTCTTCGACCCCTTCGACAAACGTAGAGACATCTCCAAAAATATATAATCATCTACGCTACCTCGTTCATGCATTCTATCGCAAATACGATTAGAACCCTTCGTAACGAAAAAAAAGGGGGGGGGAGGATCGTTGGTATTGATGCAGGTTATCGTATACCCCGTGAAAAGGGGTAGGTTTCGCCAGGGAACCTGAACCTCACCTGGGTAGATTTGTCGATCGATGACGTCACCCTCGACGAAACAGCCACTCCTGTATGTATCTACCTGCGCTCGTGTACGCGTGTTCGATGCTCGTGAATAAAAAAGGACAAAACGGTGGACGGGAAAGAAGAGGCACGGCGAAGGCAACCAATCGGGCAACGAACTCTCCGCTAGCTGATACACAGCTCTTTCTCTTCGTCCTATCTCGCTCTCGCGCACCTCCATACGCCTCGTCTCATCTCCCTCTTTGTCCTCCCCCTTCATCGTGACTCCTCGATTCCGCGACTCGCCCCGTCTCACTCGCACCCATCTACCTCCGCCTCGCCTTGCCTCCCTTCCTCGACCTTCTTCTTCGTCCCGGAGGATCTAATCTCGCGATCTCCATCTGACCTTCCTCTCCTCTCGCGCAACCGTGAACGTGTGTCATCCGGGCCCTAGATAACAGGGAGCAAATGAGAAGTTATCGCAGGTGCTCGTGGCGTTAATAAAAATAAAAAATAAAAAAAAAAAAGGATCGGCTGCATAGGCGCGTCGGCTTTGGTCACGTTTGAATGGGGATGGATTTAGCGGCGATAAAAAGGGACATTTTAATTGCTCATGCAAACGTTTATTGGCAAAGTTTTATGGGGATGTTATACGGACGATGGCGGAAATAGGTACCGTCCACTCGGGCTTCATCGAAAGGTGCTATTGATTTTGACGCTAATTCGTTGAACAAATTAATTATTCTGCTGCTTTATTTTTTTTGGAATGATTTATCCGTTAAATTATACCTATTGTAGAAGACAGAAAGAAATTTTATTAGGAAATTAAACAGCGTTGAATGCTAATACATGTATCATTCGAGGTATTAATTCAAACATTTAAACATTAGTGGATTAATAAAATATTTTTTTAATTGAACTTATACAAGATGATGCTAAAATTTTTCTAGATCGATCGTTATTTTTAATCAGAAAATATAAGGTTGCCGCTACTTCCAATTAGAATATTTCCTTCGTACAAATTTGATAACCTAATTTCAATAATTACGTAATTAATATTTCCATTCGCATATCTCACGAAAATATTAAACTTATAATACAATAAGTTACGCTCATCAACATGGAAGTTGCGTTTTAGGTTCGCAGAAGAAATTACGAGTAAGGTTAGCGGTTAGACGATAACGGATGAAATTAAGCGGAATAAAGAAACGTGTAATTATGCGGCGTATTATGAAAAGCATGCGTTTCGAAAATATTTTCAAAAGACCGAAGCCTCTTTCAAACTTTCGTCAGATGCTGTAATACATGCTCTTTATCCGTTGAATCTCGGTCGTGCGATCCTCGCATAATTAACGAGTAAACTAATTATACAGTTCTACGAACGTTTTAATGCGGTGTAACATTCTAATTATACGCTTTTCGCGAGTAAACATTTGTGATTTCATTTCTTTGTTCCTTCAGTATTATCGTCGTTGCCTTTTTCTTTTTTTTTTTCTTCTTTTAGCACGATTCCCGTTATTAGTTTCAAACTAACTTCTTTTACGTAAACGCGAAGAAGAAAACGAAAACATTTCTGTTTGATATTAATCATCCGTGGAACAGTTAAGACTTTATCCAGTGTTTCATAGAATAAAAATATATTCAATATATATTTTGAATATCATATTTTTATCAGATTTTCCATTACACTTCATCACGTTTAATCGATAAATTTCTATTTTATATATTTCATTAAATACTCTACATCGAGCGATATTAATAACGATAATAGCTGATCAAATTATTAATCTAAACATTATGATTCACTTGATAAAATTAGTAGAGCATCTCTTATGATTAATCATGAATTCCAAGATAAGACCAGAATTATGATATCCATTCGGAATAATGGGTCGGTCCCATTAAAAAAAGTAAGATCGTGCCATTTTAGCTGGAAGCAACATAGCTGAACGGTATACATTAATCGTTTCTCCTCGCGAGCATATTTAATGCGTCTCCTTAATTGCATATGCACAAAGAGATCATTAGCGCGAAACGATATAATTATGATACGTCCCTAGGGTAAATTTTATTCGTGTAAGGGTAGATATTCGTGTGCACAGAGCACGTGTCATGAGCTTGTGAGTTGCTCTTTTGCAAATAAAATTATCCATTCGCTCGTTGTAACTTTTCTTTCTCGCTTGTCGCGGCTTGAATAAACCGTTTCGAGATGTTGCACGAGTCAAAGAGTAGTAAGTAATCCTAAGAATATTGAAGAAGGGACGTCCATGAATGTGCGACTTGAAAAATATTAAATTTGAACTTATTAAAAATAAAACTATTAAGTGTTAAAAGTTATTCGATGAATCACATTATTATTTTATACATCTTTAATTTCTACACTTAATACGAAGAACATTTAACTTTAGATATAACTGTAGATTATAGATTAATATTTCATATAATTCGACTTCTAGTGTTAATATATTAGAACATTGTTACATAATTGAATTTGTCATATAATGACGATGTTATAATAATACGTTACAGCTATATGTATTCGTTAACACTTGTTGCGTTGTTATATGTATAATAGCTTAGTTAATTGTCTAAATATGTTATTCCTTAAGTGAAATTTAAATTGCATTTGAGATACCATTTGAGAACTTCGTAAAAAACGGAGCACAATGGTACAATGGAAGCTAGGTTAATGATTTCAACTAGGATGTAATTAGTGCGTGGCTCTATTATAACGATTCACCTGTAATGTGTAAAATTCTACTATTTATTAAAAATTTGAATCGTGATCAATGAATGGAATTAAATGATAGAGAAAAGATATTGTTTTGGATAAAAGATGTTTCCAATGTATGTATACATCCTACGTATCTGTGTACATATATAGTTGTGTATGTGTTTTCTTGCATAATATACATTAATGGTATATAATAAAACAAGAAAGTACTAAAACAATATGATTTCTGTTTTATATGTTACAGATCGCCGTTATTTCTAATATTTTAGGAATGAATAACGATAAGGTATATATACATTAACTTAACATTATACATATATACATATATACATTACTTATTTATCTTTTTTTTTTTTTATATATATATGATTCGATAACAATGTTCATTATTTTTTCGAATAAAAGACACAATTATTTTAATCTTTCGTAATAATCCTTGAGTTTTTTAGGGATATATGAAATTTTATATGTAAATATCTTATTTTTTATTGTTTATAATCTATAAATCTGCATCTTTCTTTTGATGAAATAAACGAATTTAATGATATCAATGATACTCTTTTATTAAAAGAATAAATTCAGATTCAATTTATAAGTTAAAAATTGAACGTTTTATAACAAAATTTTATAATATATTCTCGTTCGAAAATCACATGGGGTACGCCCAATCGAATAATAATGGAAGCTGTCTTTTCCGATCGATATATAATTGCAAAAGAAACCTGGAAACTCTTCAAAAAGGTCTTCCATCAAGGACCACTTGACCTCGTATATACCTGCCCTTTCGGTCATGGGAACCTGCCCTTCTGAAGTTGATGGTTAGGGTTTCCAATTCACCATGGAACAGATGTCGATTGTCCTTCCTCTTTGTCGTTCCTGCACGTTGTGCACACTTCGCTTACGTTTTCTACGATTCTCCCACGCTGAACGTATTGTACCTCTTGTTTTCCATTCTTTTTTTCCTTCTTTTTTGTTTTTTTTTTTTCTTCTTATTTTCTTTTTCCACCAACGTTTGCCTCGAATCGATTCATCGTATTTTCGAACACGCGCTAAGTTTGGATTTTATCAAACAAGATTGTGTTTGATGCGGTGATCGACGATTGTTGTCTGGCAATCGCATAAATTACGCAAGGATAATGCGATGATAATGCCGTGTATAAATACTTTCATGACGTGAAAATATTTCTTTTAGCGAAATTGTTTTATTTTACAGAGAATTCTATTAATATAATTTATTATTTTATCTTTGGATAATTTATTGTTTAGAAATAAAGTTTTTTTTTTCAATCGAGCTGCGTTCATTTTGATAAATGTTATTTTTTTTAACTCAACAAATTATCAAAAATTTTAATTTCTTATGAAAATTAGGAGAATGACGCTTATTCTTACGTAATTATGAGAAGGAAGAAAGTTTATTTGTTGTTACAAATGGAAGTCGATTTAAGAAGATGTTAGGAAACATCATTTGCATATCGTTATTCCTTGTATACGTGCTTTTTTTTCACTTAATACTTCCTTCCAGTCGATAAATTATTCAGAAATTCAATCATCGATTAATTCTAGACGCATCTAATTCGCATGTTCGATCACTTCCGGTTTCATGGAGATCAGAGACACGCGATACAACAATAACTGCAATGATATCGCGTGGATCGCTTTCTGCGTAATATTTTACATACATAGGTATAAGTTCACACCGGCCGCGTTAATTCTCGCAGGCTAAGCACGTCTCATCTACAATTTCCGCGATTCTCCCACGTTCGAACGAACATTGTTCGTTCTTGAAGTTCTCGGGACAAGGCGAACCATATCCTGGTCCGTGAGTTTGCATAAATCTACCAGCGTTTCGTATATCCTGAAGAGATGTACAAGGAGAGATTTTAAGAAGTGTAATATTAATTTTTTAATAAACTTTAAGAGTTTTTACATGGAATTTAGAATTAATATAACAATGTTTCATCGATTCTAAAAATTCCATAAATCCATGCATCCAAAATTGAATATATCAGATCTATTGTTGTACAAAGTATTATTTAAAAAAAAAATCACTATTACTACACTTTGAAATCTTTTCAATAAACAAAATTCAAAAATTCTCAAAATTAAAACATTTTATTTTCAACGTCTCTTTCTGGATATCGTTTATATGCACGTAATATAAAACTGATTATTCGATATAAAGATGTTCGTATCGTTATCAGGAATTTCGAATGAAGGAGAATTTTCGTCGTTGTAAATACGCCTTTATTCTCTATTCTTGATTTGCTTGAACAGTCAGTGATAGTGATTTCTCCATCTCTTTCTAACGCCTCTTCTTCTCTCGAAATTTATACTCAATTTGCATGTATTATTCCATAAAAATGGAGTATCCAATGGAGTATCGTACACCAAGTCACCGATCTTTGTCCAATGATAAAAGTATGATTTCATGTTGGATATTTTTATCGAGCAAAGTTGTGTAGAAAATCGAGTACTCGAGTTAAGTGTTATGCGCTCGAGATGCAGAAATGATATAAATGATATTGTGCAAGATAAACATGGAAATTCATTAATTTACAAGTTTCGATTTTTGTAAGACGAGATATGATATGGAAATAAAATTATACACAGAAATCTTTTACAGAAGAGTTTATCTTTAGGAGAGTTTCTTTAAACATTCATAGAATGTTGGTTTACTATTATTATTTAGAATATTTTGAAATTGAATCTTGTTTTCAATATTATTGCAAAATATCTTTGTTTTATTAAACTGTTCTTGGTTACCAATGGTAATTATTTGTAATTTACTTTAATGTCATTTATCACTATAGAAAGAATTAGTATTAGTCTCTAATAGCAATTGCTCCTTTATCAAAGTTTCATATATTTACATAACTTTTCATTATAATCCTGCAACAATAAGTGGATAACTCTTAAAACGAAATTATTTATTTCATGACTTGAAAGACAGAAAACAGAAAAAATTTTATACCTTGTCCTAATTCCATTACTCTTTCATTTTCGATCTAGTTTACCTTCTTAATTAATACCTAGCAGAATCGTCTCGTAGAAATACAACATTCTTTCTCGTATGCTGCATAAATATCACGATGATAATCCGGTTAAACAGCAGGGACAAGTTGTACCTTTTAGATCGTGGCACGATTCTCATCGAGGCGAATGATCGCATTAGATTTGGTTCATTTAAGGTGGAATGTAACTCTATTGATGAAAATTCTCACCGGTTCGGGTCCTGTCTTTCTGCCTGTTTGTTACACATTTACGTTCCTCTTCATAAAAAAAAAAAAGAAAAACCATGTTCCACGTTCCTGGAATACGTTCTCCAAGCGTTCATTCAACGTCTCATAGCTCGCGGAGGAATCGGTTAAGAGGTAAGAAATTGTAATTATCGCCGACTATTACTACGAACGATTGCACAAACATTCTGTTGCCACTGTGGCTCTACTAACGAGGAACGTCCACCAGACGTGTCCGATTTCTGCGAAACTTTGCCGTGCTTGTAATGTAACAGGGATATAAGAGATGTGTAATAGTTACGCTCTTCTCTAGCCGATTACTACCGCTGCCCAGAGTCGTTTTGAAGTCTTGTATTCCTGTCCTCGGTTGGAAGTTATCGAAGATAGGGGGAAGTTGAGGCTGGATATTTTTTTCAGAATATTCTTGAAAAGGAATTTGCATGCGATGATTCTCTATATGGGAGGAAAATATGAAACGGTTCGAAAAAAAGGAAAAATAAATGGAAATGTTAAATGTCGATTCGAGGCATTATTGCCTATGGCATTTTCCGCTCTTCTCATTTTATTCTCTAACTACGAATGGAAAGGTAGTAACTACGAATGGGTTCTTCGGGTTGTTAAATTTATACGTGCTTTATTACATCTCATGTCTTATGTTTTCGAAGCTCGAACTTTTACTTATGAAAAGATTACGTAAATGTCTCTATGATTTGTAATGTTTGTAACACTTTTTTCAATCTATAGTTACATTAGTGGATTATTTTATCGTAATTTTGTATTCTATAGTAAATAGTTATCATTACGATAAAAATTTGAAGATAAGTTATCCATTAAAAGTGACGTAAAATTTTTGTTTTTTAAGGATAGAATTGAATTTTGTTATTCGTTAACGAATCGATCCGCAACGATTCGTCTTACGATTCTATTGATACGTTCTTCGAACGTAAAATCCACTTCTTATACGATAATCCATATTTATCAAGCGTTACATGCTCACGACGATTCCATTCGTTCAGAAGAACAACATTTTCACATGTCGTGACTAAATTCAAAGAGGAGGACATAATCTTTTAACAAGAAAGAGACCTGTCAGAATCTCACGATCGGCAAATCCGCTTTCTACGCGAGTCGAATCGTTGGCCGTGGGCCATGGAAATCCTTTCGAAAAGAGATACGTGAAGACGGTCAAGCCACCAAACTTACGAATCTGTGTCAGATGAAGAATGTTCTCGAGGACACTCGAGATATCCTATGGTTTTACTTTCTACGGTCGAAGGAGAAAAAAAAAGAAGAAGAAGCGGATAAAAGATGTAAAAAAAAAGAGAAGAAACAAAAGATCGAAATATCGTGTCATCGATTTTTTTCCAAACTTTGCCTCGTGGACGATGACGAATCATCGAGTCATCGTTACAGTGATTCTTTGGGTTACATGGATGTAGTAATCGTATTTTAATATCGATGGTAATATGCAATAAAATGGAACCGGTTCTTTGAATTCGCAAAAGGAAAGATGCATTTTCTGGACTCGTCATCGTGCGTGTAAAGGTGTACGATATTTGAAACAAATATGGAAGAGAATCGGTCGATTGTTTATGTGTTTTGACGAAGCGTTGAATAAATGACTGTTTGCAATAAAATTTTGTAAGAAGAGACGAAATTCGAAATAACATTACATTTAAAAAAAAATTAGATACTGATCAAAGTTCGATGGTATTTCGAAACAAATTATGCACGTTTATTAATCGCAGCGATCATTCACATTTTTATAGCTTGTGAAAGTCAATCAGATAACAAAGCTATTTTCGTTGCATGCTCGCCGAGTAATAATAATTTACATAAATCCTTTCAATTTTTCATTCAACTTTCTTTCAAGAAATTATTTCCAATATTAATAGAGAATTCATCGAAAGCTTGTGAACGAACATATTTATATTTAATTATATATTTTACATAAAAATTATTTTTTTAATTAGCACTAAACAATGATTCGCGTCAGAATAACCCACATTTTACTTACTCTCGCTAGTTTTAATAGCCAAGCTCTACCTGGAACGTGCAAACGCGCGTCGCTTTTAACCTCTTGCACCTCCATTTGTAGCCGAACGATGCAAGGTTAACCGCGTATCCGAGCGGATGTTACGCGTAAAAATATTACCACTAACACACCCTTTCGATGAGCTTTCGCGCCTGTCCGCCGATCGAACCATTCACGAACGACTCCCCTCGACGAAAGCGAATTTATGGACGGTGGAAGAAAATTTTGTTCCTTCCTTCGTGTGTGTGTATATATATATATTGTAAAGTAATTGAAAAGCGATATTATTTAATTAAATCAATGAAAAAATGATTTTTAGATATTTTAAGAATATTTTTTTCGATTATTTTTGCACCGCACATCAATTTTGATTCGTAAGAAATTGCAACTCTTCATTTCTCCGCATAAGCTAAAAAAAAAAAAAAATATTTCTAAAAATAACGAAAGGATCAACTTGATATCAACGATTTTTATGGATTGTAATTAAAGAGATTAGAAAACACTATCTTGAACGATAAGTTTCGAAAAAAATTAGATTGTTTAATGTTGATTTATCACACGATAAATTAAAATTATCTTATCTGAAGATTTTCTAACAATATAAATTCTCGTATGCTAATAGTTGATTATCCGGTAGGAAAACACTACTCATTTAAATCAATATGCATTATTATATTATTTTTAAACGATTTACAACGCATCATTGTATCATCACAATCATAACATTTATTTTACTTTTTTCTTTTTTTTTTTTAATCTAACAAAGCAAGCAACATACCTACGTAAAATAAAATAATTTAATGACCGACGTGTCTTTACACGCAATGATTCCAATGCATTCAAAGAATCCAACTATAAACCGACAATATTTACACGCTTGTGTACACGTCTACATTTATATAAATCGCAAACAAGATCGATAAGATTCCCTCCCTCCAAGTATCAATGTCAATTGCCAACAACGGGTAGTGTATCTAAATTATCTCGTAACTATTCCATTCGAAGAGCACAATCGGCCAACACCCCGAATAACGAGAGACCGCAAAAGCCAACCCATTAATTTAGATCGGCTCAACGTCGTCCCAGTTAATAACTATCTCAAGACTTTTGCTCGAGGATCGTTCTCGGCGCGCAGCTGCGATGGCCACGCGTCGTATTTCATATTTTACGGTGTATAACCGCGCGCACGTTCCATCCATCCACCCCGGGTCGGATTTTTATGCTCGTCGATAGATACCCCGCGTATACACGGTTGCATCGAAGCCAAGTCGAAAGCACGTCGGGCGGAATAAAGTCCGGCATGCGGCCGGCTGTAACTGTAATGCATCTCGGCATCACCTATGATCTCGCACCGTTACCTTGAAATAGGTGAGCAGCCAGTCGGTGGCCGTCTCTCGGCCCGTAAACCCAACCTGCAAACTCGAACCGCAAACTTTGCTCACTGTTCGACAAATAACAGATATGCACGGTATTTATCCGAGTTCTGACAATGTGAACACGTTTCGAATTCAATGCGGAATATATATATATGTATATAAGGTACTCGATTGTCAATTTATAGTCGGCCTCGAGGTTTTATTAGGAATGGTTTTTTGGGATATTTTATTGGAGTATGCTCTTATCATTAATGTTATCAAAATTTTTTCAATTTATTCAGGGTGAAGATAGTAATACGGTCAAAGAAAGAAAGAAATAGTTATATTTTTATTTACCTTAAACTAAATAGAAATTATTTCATGTAACACGATGACTTAGAAAACTTAGAATAAATGCACAGTGGAATTCAAGGGAGATATTTTATGAATGACACGATCAGCATTTTAGAAAAGAGTATGAGAACCTGTAACTTCTGAACATAAAATAATCATCCCCAATCTTAGATGAATCATATCTTTAAAATTCATCGAGTTTCATTTCGATTTCGAGTCACAAATGGCCCCCCCCAAAAAAAAGAACAATAAAGGAAGGGGAACAGGAAGGAAAAAAGGCGGTGAAGAGATGAAAGCTCGACGGGAAGCTGGCACGACACGGGAAGCGAGCGTTTCCGGTATCCGGGGCGACATCCTGATGAATCTATTTCTGAAGGAAACGTTCGAGGCCTGACTAGTGTAGTGGGAGGAGGGGGCGTGTGGAACGAAGTTTTCGGTGTAATGCACGGCCGTATGAATGAAAACTCGGGAAGAGAAGCCAGTCAGTCGGTGCACCGTGGTCGGGGCTTCGTTCTAGCTCGCTGGTTTTTCTCAAAGGAGACGCGTGGGTGGTGATTTTCTTCCTTTGTAACTCGATACCGTTTAATCGGTGCCTGTTACGTTACGCGTTTCCATGGAATCGTGACGATCGAACCCTCGGTTTTTATGGGAACGATCGTGAGCTCGATACACCAAGGTGTGCGAAAGGATGTCCAAGGGATGGCTCGATGTTCTCGTTCTCGATCGTGGAGGGGATCGTGAGGGAAGGGTGTTAAGACGGATGGAGGGATTTGGAAGAAGATTTGACATTGCCTGCGAGATTTGGACGAAGACACGGATTAGGACGAAGGTATTTCTTTGATTTGTTTAATAAGATTTGATCGCAGTTCGGTATGACTTTGTTTGGAGGGATTAAACTGAGAGGAATGTTTTTTTTTTTCATTTGTTTTGCAACTATATTCGTTTATTTTTAATAAAGATTGAGATATAAAGAAGTTTTATAGTAGGTTTTATAGTAGATATTTTTTATCATCTCTTTTATGGTTATGTTATTAAGGAGAGATTTAATTTCAATGTTTGTTTTACTTGAAGAGAACATGATTTTTATATTTTATACACTAAAATAAATATAAAATATAAATGCATATTATTTCAAAAAATTTAATATCTATATCTGTTTTATTTAAAACAAATTTTTCATCGATTTTAAATTTCATTATTTATAGATTAATTTTGTATTTCAAAAATCATCTGTGCTAAATATATCCATTTCGAGTTCACTGTTCTCTTTCTCTGGTTATCCATAACTACAAACTACATTAGAAGTTTTTGCACGAATCAAGATTTACGTTCAAACATCCGTGTCAAATGAATCGGTGAATTTACCGCAATCAGAGGTCCCGTTTACGTACGTTTTATATCGTATAACCTGATGCTCGTCCGAAAAAAAAAAAAAAAGACTATTAAACACCTTAATTCGACTGTGAGGAAGCGCAAGAAGATTTATAGCTCGGGCGCAAAAAATTACCTTTGGAATCTGAAACATCGTTTCACAATGTTAAAATAATGATACGTTTTAAAAAGCAGCTATAACTTAAATGTCACTCAGCGAAAGTCACGGGAGAAATTTTATTAATATCCACTAATTGTCCATTGACCGATTAAAAGGTATCATAATCTCAGTCTTGGCTTCAAACTCGTTGAGAGAAAGTCTGTACTGATTTTTAATTTTTAAGTAGTTTAAAATTTATGAAACGTTAGATTAAATAATTCTAAACATCTGATATTAAACATGTTCTAATGAATTATACTAATACTTGTTAGACAATTTCAAGAACATCAAAATTTTATAATACTCAATTTTACTTATTCTTACATGATGAACTCAAGAGGTGAATGAAAAAAAAAAATATCCGTTGCGATAATTATCGAGGCAATACATAACTTCAACTCTGAATCGCTAATGAGGCTAATGATTTTTTAACGAAGATTCGAAAATTCGGATCCGTTACGTGCACGAGAAGAGTATTCTCTCGGCCGTTTTCACGCGAGCTCCTGTGCACGTTTCGTCTCGGAAAAACGCGTGCCGTGACATGTGGCGTATGTGATATGCACTTATACGGCCGGCTCCGGACACACGTGGGCACACTACATGCACTTTTTTCCCTGTCTCCACACCCTGTTCCTTCTTCTCCAATCCCAGAACGTTCCATCACCACTGACTACATCAGCGTTTCTCAACCGTTCGCGATATACAAATGATGTGAAATTTTTTCAAAATTTAATAGCCGAATCGAGGCCAATTGTGTGTATGTACGCGGTAATATAAAATAATATGTAAACAATATTGCGTGTATTGTATAGTTTCGAACGTGTTCCGAATAATTTGAACACTTTTTATTTTCGAATCCATTGAATATAGCATTGAAAAACGTTTTTCTATATATAACGGATGACATTTATCGAAAGTAATAGGAGAGTGAAATTGATGAAGGAAATGGTGAACTTTTCATTGGGAATTTTTATTACGATGATTTGTAATCACGTAACCGTTACACGATAATGCTCGCCATTTTTGTTAGAAATATCGAAGAATATTTATATCCAGTATGAATTATGTTTCTTTTTTTTTTTTTTTTTTTTAGCTTACTTAATTTACAATATTACAGCAATTAGGAGTGATTTAAAGCACGCAACATTGTGTTTAGAATACTTCAGGGTTTAAGTACCTAATACTTAAAGTAATTAGAGTTTAGAGCATCATAAAAATAAGGATAACTCCTGAAGCAATTACCGCATAGTACGTATTATTTCATGTTAAAATGCTATTCAATGTATAGTTAGGAAGAATTGTATTATATTTCATGTAATTCTTAAGATTGTAGAAAACTAATTTCGTAATTTCTAATTTTACAAAATTTTTTTCTTCGATTTGTGATTTTCCGATTTTGAAAATTTAATCGATGCAAGTTTATACGACGTATTGCCGATACGATTAAGGATTAAATCACGAAACTAACGACGCAATAATGTAGGAAGAATATTTTTAGGCAATGTGCAAAATAGATTGCGATAGAAATTCATCGTTCGTTTTAATGGTTCATAAATTCGTAAATCGCGTTGGTTTGAACGATCAAATAAATAATAATTCTTTTTTACATTCACCGTATCATTTAGTACATGAATCGGTGCGAATTTAATACCGCGTGTACAGTGTTATAAACGATGAGAAGGTATACACAGTTTGTAATCTTAACGTTACTAATATACATTAATGTCGTGGTTTTTATTAGTAGCATTAATTCACGACGGTTATGATTAATAGCCACGATAGAGTGTATCTTCCTCGTAATGATACATGGTAATATGCTCGATATTCAATAGTGATCTTTTACTTGTGTTTAAACGCGTCTGTTTCTGTTCAATATTTGTACTAGATATCATACTTGTTTTTCACCAAATTTATTATTTAATCCAACGTTTCGAAGCTAAGTTCGATGAAATTAATCAAATTATCTTAGATTCTTCGCCAAAGGGATTTCTGTTACGTGGTTTTAATATTAAAGAACACGGGGAGAAACCGATTTATATTTTTTTAAATTTAACATTCTAACATTCTTAGATTTATCAAAATGATAATTAGATTTGTAAGAAATTAACAAATGTTAACAAAACTATAATTAACGAATTAACGAACGAAGATTTGTTTCTCTAAGAATAAACTAATTTACAACGGAAGATTATTAATAATATTCATTCTTTCAAGATAGAAGGGAATATTTCATTCTATCAATGATACAATTAAAAAGTGAGGATTTAGATATAATTGTCCATTGTATCGTGGACTGTGGACGAGAGTGAGGTCAATGAGCATTTGAATATCGAAGGATACGTATTGTTACCAATCGTTCACAGCGACGAAAGATACGCGATGAAATAGTGCATGGACGGTTGGTAGAATCTGAGAGGAAGGCCGTGGTCAAAGCGGTCGTTCGTTTTCGATATAAGATGGATGTAATTCGAAGCTGGGAACGGGTAACGCACGTTCAACCGTAAAGGCGTAACCGTGGTAGTGATAAAACTGGCGCGAGTAAGGGAGACTTCTCCTCTTTCGTTCGTAGACGAGATGATAGTTGTCTGGTTGGAAAATGTTGCTAAACATCCTTGGAATGCTGGGAAAGTGATCGTGAGATGATTTTGCTGAACTTTACGCCTCTTCTTTCAAGTCCTATTTCAACGTTCTTCTTTGATTTATCTCTTCCGCTTATTTTTCTTATTTTTGTTCATCGTGGAAGGAATTCGATTTTTTTTTTTTTTTAATATTAAACTCTGTCAAAAAATTCTCGAGTTTATAGCTTTATTATTATTATTATTATTATTAATCAAGAATATGATTCAGATTTCATTGATGAAATTCATATTGATTCATAGTGAAACAAGATAATAATAATTATCGAAAAATTTTTAGTTGATTTTATCACTGATAAATTTTATCTTGTATTTTATCTGATCTTTTAGATTTTTCTGTAATTATACGTTAAAAATAAATTTCAACAATTTTTATACAATATATTACGTATGAATGTTAAATAAATTATATGAAAAAAACATTCAGATTCGACTGTGACTCGTTTTAATAATATAATAAAACAAGTGATAAGATATCGATCGTATATTCAGCCAATTTTAAGTTGTAATGTAATGCGCGATATTAACTCGTACATAATAAATATTATTACATTTATTATATCTCACAAAAAAGAAATATAATCATTAAATACTCGCTAGAATAAATTTGTTGAGTCGGGAATTTTATGTACAACAAGCTAATAATTACTTGAAATAACAATGTGAATATTTGTTGGAATAACAACTTTGAATATTTTCAATTTTTTAAAAATGTTCACTGCTTGTTTTAGATTAATCGTGTTTTTAGTTTATGTTTTCTTCGAAAAGATTGACAATGAGACATCAAGTTTCGCGAATCTTATCTATTGTTACATTTAACTCTAATAAATACTAGATACCGATGTTTCCACAGTGTATTACATTTGCTCCATCATCATCTTTAACGAACAGCGAAGAAAATTCCTCTTTTGTGCGTTGAAAGTATGCAAGTATTACTCTTATTAAGTTTTGTATTTTTCTTAACTCTGTATAAATCAATTTTATAGTAAAAAAAAAAAAAAAAATAATATTCTTGAATTATCAAGAAATGATTGTTAAATTTCCAATATACTGCAATATACAATATTTTCGCTACGTTAAATATCCAATGCAATAGTTATTGAGAAAGATACGATACGATTTATGAATTGAAAGAAATATGAAAGAAAACTAAACAGTGAGTTTCATTGGGTGAATATTTATTTATTTCAATGTGTCAATCTTGGTATCATCATTTCTTTTTTTCCAGGCTATCGCGATGCGTCTGTTCAAGCGTCAGTCGTCTGATACGAGCCCTCAATTAGTTTCGGCTACACCGTTATCTCATGATGGAGCATCGCCTCTGACAGTGGTAGAAGAAAATCTCGAACGTAGCAGTAAGAAGCCTCATAATGAAAACGATGGATTGAATCGGACGGTGAAAGAAAATGCGAATGAAACACTGAAATCGTCGTCTACTATTTCAAATCGCAAAGGTAACAAACAAATTAAACTCACGAATTTATTAAAACTGGTAATGTTTCGATAAATAATTTTAAATCTTTAAAGATTAAAGATGTTATAATATTATGGTATTGTGGAAAATTTAGTTTAAGAAAAATATTAATGTATTATTAAAATTTAATTTTTAGAAATTACAGATTTTGTTACTTTCGTCATTTTTTTTCGTACGATTCAAATCGATCGATACGATTGCAGAGTGAAAATTAACATTATCGAGTCTGGTTTCACAGGAATTTCGACATGGGGCAGGAAAGTAGGTCGAAGATGGGATCAGTTGAAAAGATCAGACAGCTCCGAATTGCTTTCGGTTTCGGGCCGAAGGAGAAGGTGGAGTCCGAATCGGAAAGCTGGCACAACAGACGAAAAAGAAAACGTAAGTCTGCTACTTTCTCATTTATTCTCTCACCGCATCTTTCCTGACCTAATAAATAATTAGCACTTAACCAATTAATCCTTTTTTATCGAATTATTCCTATTTTTTTTTTATGAAGAATAATTTGAAGGAAATTTAAATTTTCACATTTTTATTACAGAAATCTTAATATTTTATCGTACTATCGTATATTATTGCAATATACACATAGATTCAAATAAATTGAATCAGATTTTGTTTGAATTCTACAGTTACTGAAAACACGCAAGCAGGTATTTTTGACAAAATTTATATTGGTTTATATTCAAACAGAATTTTCATATTATTAAATATTTTAATTCTGATATCTGTTTGTAATATATTAAGATATGTATTTGTAGATACTGTTAACTCCTTGATTATATTGTATACATACAAGGGCCAACACAAGCCAAGACAAAACAGTATACAAGTTTAAAAAAAAAAAATTGTTATTAAGAATTATATTCTCTATATTATTTATTTACATCTTTCTTCAATTTTAACTTTAGAAATCTGTTATCAATTTCAGGGAACCGGCGGTTTCTCGGAATTACCAAAGCCAAAGAGAATTTCCAGGGTGGAATCGTTACGAAATTTGTTCAGGAGCAACGAGCGAAGCAGCGATATGTCAGCCAGAAACGTGACGATACAAGAGGAAGACGTCACCTGTATCAGTCATTATCCAATGGAGAAAGCTCTAAGCGAGGGTGCTATAAAGAATGTATCCTTTTGTGGCAGCTCGGACGACAATCGAACGGACCGTGGAACGATTCTTCTGGAGAAGAAGAAACAGCTGAGTCGTAGCATCCAGGACCTTCAAGAGCAGCAACGTGTTTTAGATTATATCTTGAAGAATCAGGATATGCTTAAAACGCAGGAAGGAACAGCTTTCGCGAAGGAAACGTTAGACAAAATCAGAAGTACGAGTCCTAAGCGAAGGAATACGAGTCCTAAAAGAAGCAATCAATCTACGTCTGAGGCTGGTAAAAGCAGCGTTTCCACTCAGACTAAAGACTTTTTCAGTAATCAGCTTAATAATATTAAGAAAAATTTGTTCAATGTTCGTGCGAGTAGCAGCGAATGCGACAGGTGAGTTGTTTTATGATTCCACATTTCTTGATTGATTGATTTTAAACTTAAAAATGTACTTATATGTATGCATTTAGATTCTTATTTTATTTACATATTACTAATATGCTTTCAAATAATGAAATATTCATTTAAGGGTTGATTAAGTAAATGGAAAAATCAAGATCAATTTTTGAAAACATTCATTCACTATTAAAACAGAAGTATAACGTTTTTATCATAAAAATAGTGGAATATAGATAATAGAATTTATTAGAACCTATTCTTTTAAATCTCTTTCATTTTCAGACCTGATAATCAGAGATCTTTTCCAACATTTGGCCTGGATGATCTGATGAGCAACCTACGATTAGCTTGCGATGAAAGTGGCTACGACTCTGACAGCACACGAGCTGGAGCTGATTCTCCAGATAGCGAGAAGTGTCCACCAATGTTAAAACCCCGTAGCTTTTCCATAACGTCGGACGACTATCATGGCATCGACTTGTCACTACCAGTCACTACCCCCATAAAGAAAGACGTGACAACAGAAACGGAGAAAAACGAGTCAGGTCCATCTTGCCTCGAAGACACTGTCGTGAACAATGCTATGCTAAATGGGACGATAATAACAAACACAACCACGGTACCATCGGATGAAGAAGACACGGACAGCTGTGACGAGGATACGTTCGAAGGATTCGCGGAGTACCAAATGAATTGTGGCGTTGAGCAAACAAAATCCACCGCGAACACTTTGGGAAAATGCGACAGCGGAATATCAAGAGGATTCTCAGCGTCGTCGACTGGGAACTTAGATAAAAGAACATCTTCTGGAAGCAACGAACTCATCAGGATATCGGATAAGAGATTCGCAAAATCAGAGCATACGACGTCGCTATTGCAAGCGGTGAAGTTGCAAAATTTAAAGGAGACCAAGTCCCAGATACCGGTCAAATGTAAAAGGTACAGCAATTCTAGCACCTTGTGTTTACTAGAGAACGCTGCATCCCCCTGCAAAGATAGTCCACCGGCGTCAAAAATATATTCGACGATCGTAAACAGCCCGCTGGAGTACTACAGTCCAAAGAGATCGCGTTCGAATTTGGAGCCTGAAGGTCCCGAGGTTGTAAACGCGAGGAATAAAATGAAGAAATCCGAGCCAGAGATTAAAATCGATCATCTAACGCCGATTTCAACCCCAGCTAATAAGACATTGGTACGTCGCGAGTTGAAGACCATGAAGTTGTCCGTGGAGAAGCCTGGCAGCCTTGGCATTCTCGTGGAAAGAAAAGAGGCTGTTCGACCTTTCTACGTGATTTCGAAGATGGACGTAAATGGAGAGGCGGCGAAGTCGAAGCAATTCAGGATCGGTGACGAGATCGTTCGAGTTTGTGGACGTAGGCTGCGTGGGATGTCGCTCATCGAAGCTAGGAACGCTTTGAAAAATTGTTCAGGGACCGTAGAGCTTCAGATAGCCAGGGAACCAACGTTCACTTTTGGCGAGGAGATAGGCGACACGTGGGGCGATATTCTGGTCCGCACTCGTAGCGACTCCGAGGTGTGGGCGTTGAAACAAGAAAAATCGGAAGTCCCCGTGAACAGTGTCGCTCGAGAAAAAGATTCTTCCCAGTGTAAAGTAGTCGGTGCATTGATGAAGGATGGCAAGAATTTATCCGCGAATTCGATGGAGAGGATGGAATGCGAGAGTGATCGTATGTTGAAGAAGGAATCTCAAGGTCAAAAGATGACTGGTATGAGGAAGTTTCAGGTGGTGAGGAAACGAGCCACCAATCCAGTTTCCTATCCACGTAGAGCTACCAGTTTGTCGATGGACTTGTTGACTATCACCTTGGAGAAGGGTGCCTCGAAAAAGTTGGGCTTTTCCATTGTTGGTGGATCGGATAGCAATAAAGGATCGATGGGTATTTTCGTGAAGGACATCATGGCCGGAGGACAAGCGGCTGAAGAAGGAACTTTAAAAGTGGGAGATGAGATTTTAGCAATCAATGGGATCTCGATGGATGGATTGACGCACGCGAAGGCGTTGCAAACTTTCAAAGCTGCCAAGGCTGGGAAGATGGTTCTTCACGTGGGTCGTAGAGACCCGACGCATAAACGGTTGGGTCACAGACGATAAAGAATATTGATGGTCTATAACATTGGGTTAGTTCTGGTGCTTTGCTTTTTTAATCGTCTACTGCTATTGCTTTTTGCTTAAAATTCTTTTGCTTTCTTCTTTGGAGTTTTTTTTCTTTGGGCAAGTTTGTTGAGTGAAAAAATTTGATGCTTTTAACAATGATGCATTTAATTTAATAAGACAATTTAAATGGATTGAATAATTTAATTGATATAATTTACTGTTAACCGCATCTTTTGGACTAATATTTTTATAAAATATTTGTTCAATAGTTAAAAGTATAGATTTAAAACTAACAGATTTGAAATCAATTTTTCCTACGAATTTGTATTTTATGTTTCGATATATAAATCAGAAAATATTTATGTTACAGATATATTATTCAATCGAAATCGTACGATTGCCTGGACAAGCTAACAGAAACTGGAGACGAATGAAATTATACAGAAATTCGATAAATCAAAGGGAAAGTCATTAAAATTATATCATCATGTTTTGTTAAAGTAAACACGATCGAAGTATCGTTATTATTTTTATTTCGTTCTTGCATTAAAGGATATGATGTATATATATTTCGTACAATTTAAAGCACGTTATTACGTTTCACGATTATAATAATTGACTACAATAACTTACTTATATTTTCCCAACAAATGTAATATTTTTTCAACGATTAACAAAATCTTTCTAATTTCTAATCAATGATTCGTAATCAACGTGGAAATTCATTTTTTGTATATTCGTTATACTCGTTATACGTTCACGTGAATCGAGATTAGATTTATGTTAATTAAATAATTTCTTTAAGACGATAATTGTGATATTGACTATTTTTATTAACTTTCGTTTCAAACTATCGAGATAATAATTTCCCATCTATGAGTTTTTTTGGAAAATTCATGACTTGTAAACATTGTGTTTCCATTACGCTAAATTTGTATCAATTATTTAAACAATCAAATGTTTATTTGCAATATATGTAAAATTAAAAGTGTAAAAACTCGTGCATAATTCGATATTATTATTATTATTGTCAATGTTATAAGTATAATAAGTAATTAGCAAAATTATATTCGGTTTTCATTTAAAAAGGACTGGTCTGTTTTAATATACTTTCATTTATTGTATCGTAGATCGGGATAATTAAAATAATAATTATAAAAGATACATGTACATAGTCATATCCTGTTAGATATAACACGCTAACATATTGGATTATGGCTGTTCGATTAAATGTAGCCCGGAATTAACTTATGTTTTGGTTTGGAAACATATGCTTGTTTAATACGAGCTACATACCAGTTCAAATGGAGATTTATTAACTCATGGGATGAGTACTCATCATTTACTCAAATATGTTATAAGCGTAGTGTTTAGTTGATTAATAATTTTAAGCTACTGAGACTGACATATAGAATGTCTACCTGAAAAATGCTGTGATATTCATTATAGTCGCATTAGCTGATATCGTACAAACTGTATTTAAAAAAAAAATGGTTTTGTTAATAAATGTATATACGTGGTTAATCTGCTTTAATTGTTTCATAATCTCTTAACTAATATTTATTTTTATGCGATTTTTGAAATATTCTATTTTATACTGGGGAATTAATTGAATAGAAATATTTACACAATTTTTTTCCTTTTAATTATTAGGAAAAAAATATCATATAATTTTTATTTTTAGTTCCACATAACGCGTATAACAGAAAAATGTTTTTAAATTCATACAATAATTCATATAACTTCATTACATAATTTGCATAATTACATATTTTAAATATAAATAGAGGAAAATTACATCTTACAAGAAATTTAAATTTAACTATTGATTATTGTATATAAATATCTTGTTCTGTTATCAATTGAATTGAGAATGAATAATAGAAAAAGTAATCTATTGCAGTAAAAATTCTACTATACAAAATATTCAATATATAAAATTGCACACAAAAAATTTATTAAATATATTACATCCAACTAAACTTACGTAAATACTCATTACATTATATACTACATTGATATAAACAAAATTAAATGTCTCACAATTACGTATAAACATCATATAAATGCTACATTATAATTTTAAAAATACACACGGTTTACAATATCCACAATTTCACCACAGATGCTACATAAAAATTAAATCTAATTCAAATCAGCTCCAGGATAAACAGAAAAGAAATAGTGTGCAATTATTATTTAATATAGTTTCACATAATTTGATAATAAAACTCTAAATATAAACTATAACGATAAAATTATCTGACAAAAAAAAAGCTTGATTACAGAGTTCAAACAGATTAGCTGAATTGAACACCTGGATAACGATAAATAATTTCCGGTGTAAAATAATTATATCTAAGCAATTGGAGGTAGATAACGTGGTCCAGGCCGTGAAGAATAGATTGGTCTCGGAGCTGGAGCTGGAGCTGGAGCTGGAGCTGGAGCTGGATAACTAGGATAACTGGGTGGAGGAGCCGAAGCAGGATAAGTAGGTCTAACCATTGGAGAATAATCATATCCAGGAGTCGTAGGCGCTGGATAAGTGGGTGTAGGAGTTGGTGAAGGATAACTAGGTGCAGGAGCCGGAGCAGGATAACTAGGTGCAGGAGCCGGAGCAGGATAACTAGGTGCAGGTGCCGGGGCAGGATAACTAGGTGCAGGAGCCGGGGCAGGATAACTAGGTGCAGGAGCCGGGGCAGGATAACTAGGTGCAGGAGCCGGAGCAGGATAACTAGGTGCTGGAGCAGGTGCAGGGGTTGGATAACTGTAACCAACAGTAGGGCTTGGTGTCGAATAGCCGTATGAACTTGCATATGCCATATAAGATGGTGCAGATGTTGTTGTTACAGGATTATATCCATCTGGTCCAACTATGGTCACCGCATTGCTGGACGATATCGCCGATGCCATGCTTGATGCGTAAGAAGCGGGAGCTTGAGAAACTTGGATTTCCTGATCGTATGGTGGTAGATAAGTTGGCGCTGGTGTAGAAACTTGTATCGGTGGAGATGAAGTTGTCGAAGGCACGTAAATTGGTATGGGCGGGGGAGGGGGAGGCGGAGGTGGGGGAGGGGGAGGGGGTGGAGGTGGCGGTGGGGGAGGCGGTGGAGGAGGCGGAGGAGGTGGGGATGGTGGCGGCGGAGGAGGGGGTGGAATAGGTGGAGGTGATGGTGGTGGCCGAGGTGGCGGAGGTGGTAATGGTGGTGATGGTGGCGGAATTGGTGGTGGTGGCAATGGTGGTGGCGCCGGTGGTGGTAGTGGCGGTGGTGGTAATGGTGGTAAATAATTAGGTGGCGGCGGTGGTGGTGGCGGCGGTGGTGGTGGTGGCGGTGGTGGCGGCGGTGGTGGTGGCGGTGGTGGTGGTGGTGGCGGTGGCGGTGGCGGTGGTGGCGGTGGTGATGGTGGCGGTGGCGGTGGTGGTACGTAAGAAGGTGGAGACACTGGACGGGGTGGAGATGGCGGTGGAGGTGGTGGAGGCGTTGGAGATGGTGTTGGTGGAGGCGATGGTGGTGTTGGCGGTAAATAAGTACGTCTTCGAGGAGGCAAAGGTGGTGGTGGTGGCGGCGGTGGCGGTGATGGTGGTGGACGTGGTGGTACTGGTGGACGTGGTGGTACTGGTGGTGGCGCTGGTGGTGATGGTGGTATTGGTGGTGGTGCTGGTGGCAGTGGTGGTACGTAAGAAGGTGGTACTGGAGGCACTGGACGGGGTGGAGATGTCGGTGGAGGTGGTGGAGGTCGAGGAGGGACAGGATAAGAATAACTTGGTGGTGCAGGAACTGGTGCAGGATAACTTGGTAATGCCGGTGGACTAGGACTTGGCAAGGTAAATGGTATTCTTGGTATGTTGTAAGTATATCCGGCTTGCCGGACTGTCCTCAGATTTTGTCCGGCAGTATAGTCGATTAACAGCAATATCTTCAACTGTGTGCAGGGCACAATTATTGATTATTATAGATAGAAAGGAAAAAGGAAAAAAAATTCATTAAACACATGTTAAAAAGTTACGTACCCATTTTAATGCCCGCATAATCAACTCGCGTATAGCAAGGATACAAAAGTGTCAACGTCTTTTATACGAATATCTCCCATCACCGTTTTGTAAAACCGCACAATTTCGTGAGATTTCACAAAGTAGATTTACGAGCTCAACTATTAAATTATTCTTCTTGTCCTAGTTGCACCGAGGACTATTAGATCCGCGGTGATTATACTCCTCGAATAGGGTGTTTTTGTCATGTTGCTCATTTTTTCATACTGGAGGATTTCTTTGTGTAACAATAATGAAGAGAGAAATATTCTTTGTCTCATTTCAACGCGCATAATTTAAATACGTAATACGTAAGGATGCTTGCTTTTCTAATATGTTGCTATGTCGACATCGTCACGAGATTGAAGAATGTAATGTTATTTTAGACAGTTAATCTATTTTTTTTTTTAAGAATATCAAAATTTTAAATTACGAGATTTCTTTGAATATACTTTCTTATACAATTAATTTTTTATTCAAGGTTGTTAACTTTTTATTAAGTGATTAAAAATTATTGAATGAAATTGTTAAATAAAAGTTTCATAAATAATTATAACTGTTAAGAATATGTGAATATTGTTACAATTTATGAACTGCTGCAATATTCTCAATTTAATGCAAATTCACGTAATTGAATATAATTTGAAAGAAAATGAATGTGAAAATTTTCTATAATTTAATTAATAATATTTATTTGTTTTATACATCTTTGATTTGTTATATAACAATATACGTATATAAGATATGAATTCGATACGTAAAAATTTAAATACATATTATATAAAATGTATAAGATACATGCAAAATATAAAATAACTCAAAAATATATGTAAAATATATGTATGATATATAAAAACATAAAAATATATATAAAATGTATAATACATAATAATACGAAACGTGTATTTCCTATAAATTAAAAGGAAAAAAAGAAATTAAGCCTGAAAGGTATCGGTGGCGCCATCTCGCGGATGGACGCTGGAAGCTCCGACTTGTTAATAGGAATACATAACATACGTGGAGGTATTCGTGACGTCACGAGTAAGGATAGCTATACTGTGCGAGAAGGACAGAGAAGACGTGCCACTTTTATTGGTTATACGTCTCCTGTTACTTTAAAACGCAATATTGAAAATTAATTAATTATTAATTTTCTATGAATAATTTTTATACTTTTAAGCTTGCCTCTTGCAGATGCAACCTCAAACAAGTTTCTCATGTAAATTTTAATGTAAAATTCTTCTTAATTAATTATTTATTAACAATTAATGCGTCATATACGGAACGACGCAACCGACGCACGATACATTTTTCATTAATTTTTCATTATTACGCAATTAATTTGTAAACATTAATGTATGCTTTTGAAACGTTATTTCCCTCCCTACTTTCACATATAATTTATATTCATAATTTTATTGTTGTTTCGATAAAAAAATTGATTGTTTATTACTCGATTACGGAGTGGAAATTTCCGACTCGGATACTCCGTAAGAAAATTGTTAATAAACAATTAATTAAAAAGAATTTCGTATTAAAATTTATAAAAGAATCTTGTATGAGATTACAACTTTAAGATGCAAGCTTAAAAGTGCGAAAATTTTTTGTAGAAAATTAGTAATTAATTAATTTTCGATATAATGTTTTTTTTATTGATGCCGACACAATGAAAATTAATTAATTACTAATTTTCTACAAAAAATTTTCGCACTTTTAAGCTTGCATCTTAAAGTTGTAATCTCAGACAAGATTCTTTTATAAATTTCAATACGAAATTCTTTTTAATTAATTGTTTATTAACAATTTTCTTACAGAGTGTCCGAGTCGGAAATTTCCATTCGGTAATCGAGTAATAAACAATCAATTTTTTTATCGAAACAACAATAAAATTATGAATATAAATTATATGTGAAAGTAGGGAGGGAGATAACGTTTCAAAAGCATGCATCAATGTTTACAAATTAATTGTGTAATAATGAGAAATTAATGAAAAATACATCGTGCGTCGGTTGCGTCGTTCCGTATATGACGCATTAATTATTAATAAATAATTAATTAAGAAGAATATTATGTTGAAATTTATAAAAGAAAGTTGTTTAAGGATACAGCTATAAGTTGCAAGCTTAAAAGTGTACAAATTTTTCGTAGAAAATTAGTAATTAATTAATTTTCGATATAATGTTTTTTTTATTGATGCCGACACAGTGAAAATTAATTAATTACTAATTTTTTACAGAAAATTTTCGCACTTTTAAGCTTGCATCTTAAAGTTGTAATCTCAGACAAGATTCTTTTATAAATTTTAATACGAAATTCTTTTTAATTAATTGTTTATTAACAATTTTCTTACGAAGTATCCGAGTCGGAAATTTCTACTCCGTAATCGAGTAATAAACAATCAATTTTTTTATCGAAACAACAATAAAATTATGAATATAAATTATATGTGAAAGTAGGGAGGGAAATAACGTTTCAAAAGCATACATTAATGTTTACAAATTAATTGCGTAATAATGAAAAATTAATGAAAAATGTATCGTGCGTCGGTTGCGTCGTTCCGTATATGACGCATTAATTGTTAATAAATAATTAATTAAGAAGAATTTTACATTAAAATTTACATGAGAAACTTGTTTGAGGTTGCATCTGCAAGAGGCAAGCTTAAAAGTATAGAAATTATTCATAGAAAATTAATAATTAATTAATTTTCAATATTGCGTTTTAAAGTAACAGGAGACGTATAACCAATAAAAGTGGCACGTCTTCTCTGTCCTTCTCGCACAGTATAGCTATCCTTACTCGTGACGTCACGAATACCTCCACGTATGTTATGTATTCCTATTAACAAGTCGGAGCTTCCAGCGTCCATCCGCGAGATGGCGCCACCGATACCTTTCAGGCTTAATTTCTTTTTTTCCTTTTAATTTATAGGAAATACACGTTTCGTATTATTATGTATTATACATTTTATATATATTTTTATGTTTTTATATATCATACATATATTTTACATATATTTTTGAGTTATTTTATATTTTGCATGTATCTTATACATTTTATATAATATGTATTTAAATCTTTACGTATCGAATTCATATCTTATATACGTATATTGTTATATAACAAATCAAAGATGTATAAAACAAATAAATATTATTAATTATAGTATTAATTAAATATACGATAATAAATATTATTAATTAAATTAAGAAAATTTTCACATTCATTTTCTCTCAAATTCAAATTCAAATATATTCAATTTTATATCAGATAAATGTAATCGGTAAAAGAATTGTTGTATGAAATTTTTCTTAAAATTGTAAGCAGAGATTTTTTTCCAAACTTTGCAATTTTCTAATGGAAAAAATATAATTTAAAACGTTATTATAACGTTATTCAAATATCTTTCTAATATTTTAAAAAAATTTCTCACATATTTATATACCATTTATACATCTATAAAGAAATTCAACTGCAACACAAAACATAAGATACTTCATTTTAACCATTTTTAACTCATCCCCAAATATTATTTCGTGAAGAAGTTTCTTTTACAAGTCCATTTCCTTTTCTTTTCCGGAACATGTATGTTTTCATTACACTCTTCACCCTATTTCTAAACTTTCAAAAATCCTCTTCCTCTTCTCTTTCAATAGAAAAGTGTTCTCCAAATAACTTTACCAACCTTTGCCTATCACGAGTTCGTTAATCGAAATGAACTTGTTTATAATGTCTTCAATTTTCTGTTCTCGCCCACCATCGAAAACCATCCAACCAAGACGGAGAGGTTTGACCGATGAAAGAAACGGTCCTCGAGAGTTAGTCAAAAAGTAAACACCGAACAGTTCGAAGATGAAGAAGAATGAATTGAGTGAAACGAGTAAGCCACTTTCACTGATTCACTATACACGGGCAATTTATTTCATAGCTTTGTAAAGTTGGATGCACCGTAATTACCGGCACGAGAGAAGACATCTAATGCCCTAAGGAAGAATCACGCGACTGTTATCCCTCGCGTAACCGAAGTTTCCATGAACCAGATGGCCAGGAAGAGGGCTGTCCTTTTTTTTCTTTTATTTCCTTTGAAAACGACACCATCGCAATTACATCGGAAAGGGAGGAAACGAAAAGAAGGTAACAAGAAGTGTTCTATAACGATCTTCTTGCGTTTCTACGATTTTAAATGGTAAGAAAAATAGCGGTTTACCACGGTATGATGTTGGATCAATGAAATCACAACCTTTCTGCTGTTTATTTCTCTAATGATTTATAATTTGTAATTCTTTAAGATTTCGAAAATGTAATGCAGTATCTTATTTCGTGTTGTGTAGTAAGTTGGGGGTAATTAGGAAGGCTGTTTCCTTCGATTTGTTGACGATTAAATGGTGAAGTGAAAGCAAGGAAGAAATATAATGGCAGGTTGGTTGGCAGAGTTGATGGCGCAAAATTAGACGGCGGTTTTATCTACGGCTTTTGATCGGAGATGGTAATTTGTTAATTACATCTATTGTATGCGTGAAATTTTTTTTTTATTTCTTTTATGTAATTTAAGAGATAATATTGGTTTCGAAATTATAAAATCAACTTTCGTTCCCTCGATGTGTATAAAATTTATGTAAAAAGGAAAGAAAAAGTAAATTATTCCGAGAACAAAGATACTTAAAAGTTACATCGAAGAAAATCGTTGTGTGAGAAGAAAAAAAGAAAGTCAGAGCATGCATCTTTTTTTACAAAACTTTTATTTTAAACATCCCATCTTGGAAAAATAATAAACAAGATGATTGGATATCAAAATATTTTTTTACGTATTAAAAATTAAAATAAAATGAGTTTAATTAAAATAGCTAAAATATAACAATGACATTAATTTATTCGTGTAATATTGATAAGAAAAAACTTTTATTCTAAACATTAATTTTAATCATTCTTTCGAAATAACATACATATAATTTTCATTCTATTCTAAAATTAATTAACATCTTTTAAATATCCATCACGCGAAAGTGACACAAATTTCTATTCGCGAATCTCGTAAAACTCCATTAAAGTCGAAGATACGAAGAAACAAGTATTATGGTCGACGTGTCGTGAACCTGAATGTTTCTATTTAAAATGCGGTAGGAAAATTCTCATTCCTGATCCTAACGGAGAAGTTTGCAAAGATACAAAACATGTTTCAGACATGCATTTGCGCGCAGTTAAACGATGCTTATGGGGATAAACCAGGTCGAATCATATTTGAAAATCATATTTACTCGTTCTTTTCTTTTCTATTAAATGGTCGAACAACAAATTGAAAAATATATATTAAAAATTATCCACGCTTTGATTAAAATAAATGATGATGCCTTTTCTCAAAAATTATAATACAAAAATTACGATGAGAGTAAAAAATTACTTTTATGCAACATAAAATTACAAAGTTACAATTGGTCTAAATATCAAACGGTATCTGGGATACTTCTGCAATAAGGATGAAGAACGTAAATACAGTTGCAGTATTTCTTTCTTTACCACTTCTCAACGGTATATCAAAGTTATCATTCGCGCTCGATATTATACGTTCCTCTCTGCGTCTCATCCAACGAAATATTCTGAACGACGGAAGTACGATCCTCGAGAGGGGAACAATTCCAGAGTAATTGTGAATTTCTAGGAATGAAGAAGTTGTGCAACAATTATCCACTATCGTTTCAACGATATTCTCTGGTAGCAACCGGTTGCATGCCAGATGGTAGATACCATTTTGCCAAGAATCTTCAGAACGTTTGAAAAGAACGACCGTGCGATAAATAAATAATGAAATCTTGATAAAAGCCGCGAAGAAGGATCGCGAGTAAATTCGAAAGAAAACTCGAAAATGTTAATTTTTATTTCGACCTCGCGAGAGAAGGAATTCACTTATCTGCTATGATTGAAATGGCTGATATGAGTGGAATTTTTGCACAATGTTTCCCTTGATCGAAAGTTTGAATTTAAAATTTTTTTGAGACGTAGACAAATTAGATTGGAAATCATCAACGACTATCAAAATTTCCAAGAATACCTCCAATCAACCGTAGAATTGGAACAAATAAAACGAATTCTCCAAGCAAAATATCTCAAAATCCTCCAACATCCAAATGAGTTTCATAAATCAAACTATAAAATCAGAACAAATCACTCTTTATTATTCCTCAAACAAAACGTCCTCCTTCATCCTCTCAAACAACAAATTAAATCAGAAGCTGTCCAATTTAAATCTACCTAGTCGCCAATTAAGAATTTCCATTCTTCCTTGACAAAGGAGAACGATCAACACCCGCCTGGTCAACCCTGTCTCTCCCATTCTACTTATTCCACGATTTCCTGCGCCTGGAAACAAAGGAGAAGCGACCTCTCCTCGTATCAGCTTTTCATTAGAGGCTCGAAGCACCGTAATGACTTCGATGGCTTGTTGCGCTCTCTTGGCCCGCGATTAAGCCGATTCCACGTTTGCCCACGTCCAACGTTGGACAGGTCGATGTGTCACCGCGTTCCTCCCGGGAAAACCGTGGTTCGGCCAGCAGAGGAAGGCAGAGAGAGAGAGAGAGAGGAAAGCAGTCGAAGAGAGGGAGAACGTCCAGTTTTTGTCGAGATGCTTAGCTACCTTAGAGCGAGCCTTGGCCAACGTTCTCGCCAACGTCGATGAAGAGAGGATGTCGAGAATCGCGATCTCCTTCTGGAGGAGAGTTTCGGTGGCAATTTATTCATTGAGCCTCTTGATTTCTCGCTCTCTTCGGCCCAGTTGGCCCGATTTACGTGCACGAGCGAGCGAGCGTGATCCTGATTAATTCGGCCGGCCGGATATCGTACACGTTTCCGAGGATCGTGATTATACACGACGTTTTCGCCAGTCGTCTTCTTTCTCAGGCTCTGGTTTAAGAGGAATAAGGCAGGGTGGGGTAATTGGGTGTTTGATGGATTGGGTGATGGAAGCGATTGGTGGTTTCCAGTTGATTTCACTTTGGGCGATATTTTCGATTTTTCCATAAAAATCGGATCGAATAAATTTTACTTACTCGAATTTTTTTTTTTTTTGATCATTTAATATGGTATGATGAGAATATGATGTGCTATACATCACAACAGTAAATTGATCAATGATGGATTTATCTGATAATTTTTCTGGTTAACACACTTCTTTTCTTGGATTAAATATGCAGCTTGTAAAATTGTTATAGCATGGACAATCGCGTACTGGAAGTATCAAGCGGTTGTCACATGTGGCTGAATTCCACCCACTGCATTAGAGAATGACATCAGAGAACACATGAGGCACATCTGAACCACTTTTTTTTTTCTTATCTCGGTTATCTTTATCTTGGCCAAATTCTCTCACAGACAATCCACATGTACGAATCAGTGTAAAGAAGCACGTTGCTAGGCATTTCTCCGAAATCTAGAGCAAGATATACGATCGCAGACAGATGAGATAACGAGAAAAAAATGTTCTTAAACAAATTTTCGCCTTTACGTCGAAATGAATTTTCCATCCTCTATGTCATGGATATAAGGAAGGATAATAGGAAAGAGTTAAAAAAATTTAAAGATCAATATTTTCTTTCAAATTAACAGCTTCGAATGCTATAATTGAGTTATTAAACGGATTACAAGGAGAAAATATAAATCGACATCCAATTATACGTAAATCATACTGGAAACAAGTTTCTTGATGCAATCCGGATAAAGGATTTAAATCATTAATAAAACCATCATTCCCTTGTATATTTTAAACATAATATAATCAACACCTAATCGAAAGTTGATTAAACCCGCGAATGAAAGACACGATGGCCGTTGAAAATGATCATCTCGTAACCCTAATTCCACGTGGCAGGGGCTCGTGCAATTAGAATCTCCCTCGAAAATCAACATCCGTTTCTATCAAGATGCACACTTATCTCCTCTTCTTGCTTTTATCAACTGGACGCAATTAATCAACAAGTTTCACGATTATTAATGCTAACAAATATTCCGTTCGTTAGCAATTCAAACCGATTCCGATCCGGATGAATAATGTATAAAGAAAGCGAATTACTGAGTCGTCTCTGGTTTAAAAAAAAAAAAAAAAAAGGAAAAAAAGAAAAACACCGATTAATTAGAAATATTCGTCCCGATGTTGCGGAAAGATAGCCACGTAGGTGGCATAATTTTCTGATCCCTTTCAACCGTGGAAAAAAATTGTATCGCCGCGGCCGCCTCGTCATCGACCGAGTAATTTAGATTAATTACTCACGATAATGGAAATTTGAATTTTTGCCAAAAGGATTTTATTCGACACGATTATCCGACACGTAGATGATTTACACATTTTTCTCTTTGCAATCTGATTCATCAGATATCAGACTGGCTCTTTGTTCCTGCTTAAAAACTGCATCCTCACTATGCCATAATGTTTTTTGTTTTTTTTTTTTCATAGAAAATTTCTATTAAACGTCGAATCAACTTCTTCTCGAATATTGAGGTAATAAGTTAAGTTGGAAGAATAGTTTTATTTAAACGCAAGAGAAATATCGATCGAGTAAACGTAAACTTTTCTATTCCCTTCGTGTTATCTTCGTCTGAAAACTTTCTTTCTCAAGAGAGAAAACAAATCTGAATAGATTGTCGCTTCTAAATAAATTACTCGATTCAAGCGTTTACCGCGTCTGCGTTCACGGATCGATCCGGCATTGATTAATCAAAAAACCGGATAATTGAGAGGATAATTGAGTCTCTCTGATTTTGTTGCATGCCGATGAAATTATTTTAATGGCGATTCGCTTCTCTCTCTCTCTCTCTTTTTTTTTTCTTTCTTGATAAGTGGTTCAATGTTGCACTGAAATATTTAGTAGCCGTACCGAGGATACCGAATTGATTTAATTTGAATAGCGATTGGTATCGTGAGGGAATAATTTGAAAAAAGGAGCAACGCGAGGGTTTTTACAAGCACAAGGTTGAGATATAAATAATTATATCGTGAATAACGATGCGACAGTTATGCTCGCTTATTATTTTGATTTTCGGCCACCTACGGTGTTTTAATGAACCGGCAATAGCGTAATTACGTTCCTTCGGAGCGTTATATAATTATTATCGTATCCACGAATCTTGGTATCAACCTCGTTCTCTCACAAACTATTATTTCTACTTTTGTACGTGAAATCAATAGATTCCACGACAATCTTCTCGCTTCGTTCAATTCAAGAAAAAAAGAATATAAGATTGTTTATATATTTTCCCATACGAAACGTTTCATTCGGAAATACCATTGTTACGGAGGATAATGGAATCATAAGAATTTCGTCAAATTTTTCGAGAGAATTAATCGTCGAATCATTTGAAGGACAGGAGGAAAACGTGGAACCTTGGATACATAGAATGTGTTAAAGCAAAGAAAATAAAACACCTAGTGTATCCGACGAAATATTCGCTGGAAGAAGAAACACGAGCACGGTATGCATAAAACGTTGAACCGTGTAATTTCAATAAACGGGTAATGGAAAGCCTGAATCTAATTAGCCACGAGGCAGGTCTCCTCCGCGGTATGGACTCATAAATAAATAATGTAGCATAATGTTAGTTATTAAAATTGATACGCGTTACAATGTAAGACGCGATGCCAATGTGTGATAGTGGCGGTAAAACTGGAAAACGAGCAAATAGGGGTCGCGGTCGGGCAGAGGAAGAAGAAAAAAGAAAAAAAAGAAGAGAAAAGAGAGAGAGAAGGAGGAAGAGAGAGCGAGGGAGAGAGAAAAAAGGCAAACTATCGAGCATTTTGCTGGTATATTAAGCTATAAATTATCGTAAAAATTTTATGAACAAGGATTCTCAAGTACGATGATCATTCGAAGAGGGACGCGTGGGTCGTGTGCCCGTAATACGTGTCCGTTGCATCGTGTAATTTTTACACACGCGTAAAGGATGCTTTTATCGGTCGTTCCCGGACAATGTAATAAATCAACGCCTCCCTGAGACCGCGGAGTTCCGGAAAATTTGCCTTTGGATCTCTAATCAAACGACTCTCGTTAAAATATTTTATTGAAAAGATGCTCCAGGTTTCTTGATAACAGAGGTTACGTTTGCGATTTTTTTTCTTAGCAATGACAAAAGAAAATTTGATGAAACAGAGTATTTGCGTTGCGTTTCATTCATAATCTTTTTTATTTTATACAAATTTAATGAAATAATTTACAATATATTTTAGGAAATATGGCAGGACGTGTACCTTAAATTAATCGCAGCATCGAAGAATCTGTGGCGATAAACTGAGAAACAATTTTATCAGAGAAGGAAATGATTTCTAAGATTTTTTAACGTTTCAGGGAAAAAGGAGAAAGAAATTTTTTTTAACACGATGATAAGCGGCAAACGGTTGGTGCATATTTAAGCGTAAGAAAGCATCGTTCGTGAGCCACGAGCGTTGTCGGACAGCATGTTGAATCAAGATGAAAGACAAAGCTAATTTAATAGACATTCCGATCGATGCTTGTGTGCTTTATTGCTTCCTGTGAGGTGGAACGGGGGTACGTTGCATTTTGATGAATATTAATGACGATCGGAACCGTCCGCGATGTGTAAAAATAGATCGAATCTTCGAAGATTTATGCCCTCGATACTCGCATTGGTCGTTACGGTGAACTTCATAATTTCAAACGATTTATGATTTATAACCCTCGATTAATTTCACAGTGTCGATATACAGTGTATACTTTGAGCGTTAATGAGGGATTATTTTTTTTTTCTTTGCCATTGGATTTTTAAAATTTAACCGATGTGAAAATTGGATAATGTACATATTGGAAGAATATTTTATTAAGATAATTTGCTCGACGAGTTTTGTTGTATTCGGTGTTTAATCGCTGTGATTTCGACGTATAAAAGTTGTAACAAAGTTTATCGAGTACTTTTTACATTCTTTCGAATATTTCTCTTTCGCTAACTCAATTATAATATACAATTGATAACGTGAAAATTCACGTTTTATTATATACAAGTAAAGGAGAAGATAAAATTCGAGATATTATAAGAAATGCTAGAATATTAAAAAGAGTTTAGATGAATTTTACTTAGTTTCATATATGGATGATAAAATTTTTATGACAGAATATGATTCGAATGTTACTTTAATTCTTATTAAATATACGTACGCGAAAAAAGATTTTATAAACAGATTGTGTACAAATTTATTTCGTTTTACCTCATCTATGGAAACTACGGAATGTTCAACAGAACTTGTGTGATTTGAAGTGCTCGAGAAACTACGTCACGTCCCAAGAAAGTTATTACGAGATATATACAGGATTCTAAGTGCAATATTTTTGGATATACGCCAGATCGTTTGAAAACCTAACCAAGATCCCTTTTTGACATCCCGATAAACAGACTCTTTTTAAGAGGAAACTTCCCCAACTCGAGCCTTTCGAACGAATCGCAATAACTGGAATTACTTTCGATCGTGAAAAAAATCAATCGCGAAGAACGTGTTCCAAGGAAAATATTTCAAAACTTATTCAGCATTTATTTAAAAAAAAAAAACCTAACGAGAAGACCATTGATCCAATCCTTAATTAACACTATAAACACCAATTCCAGATTTTGTCACTCTATTCATAGGATATTCGTAATCTAATTTTTATTATATCTTACTAGTATCATTACGAATAAAGAATTTTAGAAAAATTAAAAAAAATTTCCATCCAATTATCGAACTATTATCCCCTGAAACCCGACAAATAATAAATACGAAAGAGGAGAAAAATTTTCAGGGGAGAAGATTGATTCGTTCGGGGAGAAGGGTTAAAGAGGCTCGAACCGAATTTCCTCGAAAGTGGTTCGCTCGTTCTCCCACACAACGGAGAAAACGGTTAACAAACCTGTCGCCATGTCCGAGGCATCGTGCACGCGATACCGTTCGAGCCGGCACAAAACGTGGCACGTTTTCTTTGTCGTCCCTTAGGACTTATGGTGCACGAGTGTCGTCCACGAGTGAATACGTGACGAGTATGTCATTAAGATTCCGTGCATCGATCCGAAAAGCGACGTGCATTTGTCTGGTGGAAGCGGGAAAAAGAAGAAAGGGCGCGAGGCCGTCTCGCGGCGGACAGCTCGAGACGGCACAAAACGTGCGTGTATTTGTTTCGTTTGCGATCGAAGAATGGGCCGGTCGTCGCCCGTCGTTGCGTTGAAAAAACAGCTGTAACGACTGGTGGACGGGTTTAATATGCGTCCAAAGTGGCTCGAAAAGGGAAAAAAAGGGAGAGAAAATAAGGAAAAAAAAGGAAGACGAGCGTTTAACAGTACAGTTAGAAGCGTTGCCCCGTCTTTTTCGAGAGATACTGTTACACAGGTCTTCGGGTTACGTTATTCCTATGAGGAGCTTTCTGTGTGGCCTGTCGATAGACAGAACTTGCGCGAACGCTCAAGTGAATCGATTCGACCACGTGTTGCGGTTTTGCTTCGATTTTCGTGAGAGAATTTCATGGGATCGTCCGTTAAGGAAATAATCATCGCGATCGTAAGGAAGGGGGAATTGAACGTTGGAAAAATTGGGTGGATTGTATTTTAGGAAAGTGGAATGATTGATGAATATAATATAATGAAAAATTGTTGCGTTTAGGAAACTTTGATGAAATAAATCTTTCGGGAAGATTGTAATCAAATTTTTTGAATTATTAACGTACCAGCTCTTTTCATCGATCATTCTAGCTTTTTTTTAAATTTAATCCAACCCACAATGAACGAGGAGGAAAAAGGAATTTTACGAGAATAAAATTGAAATGATGAAAGAAATATATGTTTCGTGTAAATGTTATTAAAAATTATTAAAATATTATTTATCGTATCAAAGTTTAAAATTTATGATGCGTAGTATTAATTTTAACACGTGTTTTTATCGTTTTAATCAAATCTAATAGTAGCCATTAAACAAACCCCTATCGCGTTAAGAAGATGCCAATTGCCGTTGAATCTCTCATAACTCTCAACGTATTAATCCACCACCCGAGTGTACTTACTTGAACATCTTCAAACACTTCGAAATCTTCGATTCAACATCGTGTCGACTCGAAAGGAAGCAACATATTAGCCAATTATACCGTTCAACCAACAATTCTCATTTCAGCTAGCAAGTTCCATTTATTGCTATTTAAGATTTCTTATTTCTTTTTTTCTTTTTTTTTCATTTATCCAATTCTTCGAACGTGAATCTACTTATATAATCGAAACCAAGTGTAATGCCAAAGATTTTTTATATATTTATTTTTATATCTATCTAATAATAAAAGGAGAAATACTAGGAAACACCATATAACCACGAGTATAACTCGTAGAGGCATTAAAACGCGTTTTATGATGAAAATGAGGGATGTCGAGGTGAAAACTCAATTGCGGACATGGAAAACGACGTTCAGAGAACGCCTTGCTCTTTAACAATAGACATGTCTTCGCCGTTCGTTCCACTCGGTTTACCTTGGCACACCGCGACACGTTCAATAACCTTCCGCGTAGTGAAAACTGAAAAATCAGTCGGGAAGCCACGTGGTCGGGTACCACCAGAAAAGAATTACGACCGCAATCGCACGGTTTTACGGTCAGTTATATGACGTTTATGATTTACCAGACTGCGACGCGAAATTTCGAAGACAAAGACGGCGACGAAATTGAACGAGACGCATAGTTACGTCAATTACGATTATTTTTCCAGGAAGATTCTTGGATCTTCATCCAAGAGTGGAGATTGTAGTTACTAATTTTTAAGCGGTTTGTGGAGAACTTTGTATTGCATGGTAATTTAGTTTGAACATGAAAAGGACAATTTTACAACCAATTTGATAATTATAGCAATAAGTTGAAAGAATTGTTAAGACTTGAAGCCATTTTTATTATTGTCTCAGTTTGATGTTATATAGATAAATTTAATGATATGGAACTCTATGGACTAAGATAAGTAAGTAATTTAATTTAGGGCTTGAAAATTCAGTTATAGAGAAAAATTTATCGAGAATAATCGATAAGTATGATCATTTATGATTGCAAAAATAATCGTAATTACAGTAATGATCATTTTTACTTTTCGTAATATACTTATCGTATATCGTATAAAAAGATTTATGTGGATAAATTTAATATTGATGGAATTTTTGGCAGTGGAAATATCAGACTACGAGTGATACTGACATGTGAGTATAAAGAATATATTTCTTGTATAGAAATATCTTGGTTATATTGCTTGTATAAATATCTCTATTTTTTTTTTTCTATTTAAAAAGGAATTTGAAGAATTTTTAAAGAAGCATTAAGTTGTGCATGCGTTAAAGTTTGCAAATAAAAATATTAGAGACCTTAATTTTATCTAATAATAAATTATTTGCACGATGCACAGAAATAAAACTATTACTTATTGTCTACAAGAAGTAATTAAGAAATCACAGTTACTCATGACTGTGCGGAGTAATAAAACTGATTTATTGCTTATTGTTCATCATTTAAGAATGTTTCACTTTCGATCTTCTTAAACTCATTCATTCATCAGTGTCTCCTGTAGTTTTTTGCGTTTCGTTTTACGATTATCCCACACGTAACTGTTATTTGTTATCAAAAAATCCATTTAAGCTTGATGTAGAATAAAAGAGGAATCGTCTTCTCTATGAGAAATCTGTACACGTGACGCGTCTCTTCCTTCTTAAAATTCAGTTTCACCACGCGGCTTTTGAGATTCATGAAGCACGAGTGGATGTTCCAAAATGAAAAGATGGTAACCGGAAGATCGATGACACTCTCTCCTAGCGAAAGCATAATAGAGGCCTGGTTAGACGAACCATGTGGATCGAAAGACACTTTTTTTTTATTGCATCACGAATTTTCTTACATTTGTTCACACTTTATCCGATCTGATCGATTTTTCTCTCCTTTCCAATTCTCGTATTTTATCTTCTCGTGCGTGCAATCGTCTGCATCAATTTCTCAACAAAATCACATCACTTCCAAACTTCACGAGAATACGTTTCAAAAATTTGAAACGTGAATAAAAACGATCCGAAATGAATCTCAATTTAATGACCACTTGCTACGTGTCACAGCAAACCTCTCGAATATTATTCAATTTCAATGTTTGACGAAGGAAAAAAAAAAAAAATAAATAAATTCACACCAAGGATACCTTCTTTTTTCTTCAAAAAGTTCTTTCAAAGTTTTGACTCTCTTGCCACAGAGCAAAACGCTCGGCCAACTGGGTTACAGGACGTGTTCGAATCCGTAAAAACGCGAAAATGGGGTCGGTGCCTGGAAATATCCTATTACCCCGTGCTTCCTGCCTCGATTCACGATCCACCTTGTCGCACAATGGGCCCTGTCGATTTCTGATCCATCCGGTTTTCTATTCGCGTCAAGCGACGACACGCGCCCGATAAGGGGATGCGATAACACGCGAATTCACGGCGCGGAAAGGCGAGATTGTCGCCACGAGGAAAAGGGAGGAGGGGGGGGGGAAGGACTATAACGTTGCAATCTCCTCTTTTTTAACGACCCTTTTATCCGTCGATTATCGGTCGAGGGTCGTGGGAGGGGGAGGGAGGAAGGATAGGAATCGAGCCCGATGATTATGAAAACTGGATGGGAGGGGTCGTCATTAATCAATGAATGCGCGCCGCGGGCCAATTAACGAGATCGCGAGTGCACGATGGAATGAGTAAACACGTGCCATTAAATTTCGCGCTGATGCCGAGTGGAGGCGATCCAAGGTATGTATTAAACAATTACCCCGAATATTAGCTTGATAATGGTAAGTAGCGATGGGATCAAGTTCGATACGTGTACCGATAGATCTAAATCAAATTGCGAAAAATGTGAAAAGTTTCGTTGGTATTGGTAAAGTGTATTATATATGTTGATAGATTCATTCTTCTGATGGTTGTTGATTTTCGTTGGGCTGGGTTTCAAAGGTTCTTGTAAATTTCGTGAATCTCTTTGTAAATAGTTAGGATTTATAAAAGTATACAAGGAATCAGAAAGATATATTTCGTTGGATTCTTAGAAGAAATTATTGAAGAAATTTATTTTTCACTTACGATTATAAATAATATTTCGATTTATTAAAAAACAAACGTGAAAATATGCAAACGAAATATAATAATGAGATAGATATAATTATAACGTACGATATCATATGAGAATTTCTAACAGTCAATTTCAAACATAGCAATTAAATCGATCTTTTGATTTTTTTTCTTTTTTTCTTCTGGATTCAAATTTGTCGTATTTAAAGTTTGAAACTTTATAAAAGATTCGAATCTGTTAATTTGCTTACGATATACTTGATCCCATCACTAGCGATAAGTGACGTTGATGATGAACGTATGGTAACGTGTAGTTTTGTTAATGTTTCTTGTTTTTTCAGGATTGGTGGAGAGAAATTAGGCAACACTTTGCTCTGGGAGGAACTGTCCGACTGGATCGTTCGTTTATTCGATAATTGTGGCGAAGATTACTTGAACATTTCAAATGAACGTTAACCAATAAGTGTTGCAATTGTTTATATATCCTTCATTTTTTCCTTCAATTTTGTAATAATACATATATATTTGGTCTTTTAGGACGAGAAAAAGATCGCAATATTTCTAGAAATATATTTAAATAGATAAAAACATTGAAATTGGAAATTAATCTATTTGTATTAAAAAAAATCTCATTCCAAAGTTGAAAGCTGTTCTTAAGGAAACAAAATTATAAAGAGGTAAAAATAATTTCCGAAACAAATCTAAAATAAATAATTATATAAAGTTTAACGGATCAATATTTGAGTTTAAGATAATTAATGATTGAAATTCAATTAGAAAGAAATCTTGTTTTTAAAAAGAAATAAGATGAAAACGTGAATGGAAATAATAGATTCATCGTAATAGAAAAACAAGTATTTGAAATTTTATCGATGTGTTCAATCGAATACGTAAAATACAGAAAACTTATTTGTTCTGAACAGAACTATAAATCATGGCATATGTAGTTGACATAACGTACATGATATGTACGCAGCAGGATTCAGTAGTCAAGTAGAAATCGAATATAAATTATTGTAGATTGCACTGTGAATGCATACATAAATATGCGGATAATATCTATGGAAAACGGAAAACGTTCAATTTCATTTTTATCTTTTGCAATAGAAATGCATTTTAGGAATATAGATACAGAAAGAAAAATCTGTTACGCAAAAAATGGATTAAGATAAAATAATCGAAAATAGTTATAGAAATTAAAATTTAAAATTATATTATAAAAATGAAAATAATGTATGAGTATGTTAAAAAAAATTGATTAATGGTTTTATATTTATTTAGAAATCAAGGAATTTTTCAAAATAGAATTTTTTGTAAAATAAATAAATAAAAGATTGTTGTATAATCTATACAAATTTACTTGAATAAAAAAAAATAAAATTAATCGCAATAAATTTATTCAAAAAGAAAATAAACAATCTTTAAAAAACACAAAACAATTTTTATTTTTCTCAATAATTTCAAAATAATGAATATATATTTATTATTAATCATTGAAGCATTAAACTACAAGAAAATTTTCTAGTAAAAATTTATAGAATTTTTTACTAGAACATCTGAATTTAAAATATGAGTTTAAAAACTCATCATTCGGCAAGTTATTAAATCGTTTCTGAAATCAATTCAATTAAATTTGAAATGAGAGCATTTTTCCGCCTATTTTGCTTCCAATTATCGAACAGTTTCGATTGGAAAGCCCGCTCTCGAAACTGGCAGTTATGACGGTTAGTGGCGCGCGCAACGATATATCGAAACTGCTGCGCACGCATCGAATTGCGAGCCATTATAAATGGAAAAGCTCGTGCGAATCACGTTGTGCAGTGTGAATTTGTGAAAAACGGAGGAAAATGTTCGATGCTCAGTCGTGGCACCGAACGAACGGCGAAACTGAGTGTTATTTCGAAGGGGGAAGTGCGCACGTCGTGCGAGTGAGACGGTACAATCGACGATAGTGGGGAAGCCGAGTGTAACCGAGCGAGAGACGAAGCAAGACCGACAAAGACCCAGCGAGACCGCAACATGACGAACGCCCGGCAGCAGCCGAGGTGCGGGCAGTCTGCGCACGGACATCGATCGAAGCTCACGTTCAGTTATATCCACTCCCCAAAATTCCCGGTGTTTTCCTTTCGATTCATTGACACACCGCGTATAACGAAGTTCGGGACGCGAACGATTGCGACGCAATTTACGACACGCCGGCCCCTCGATCCTGTGAGTCGTGTTTCGATGTGGTGACATTTGTGCCTTTTGGAGAAAAAGACTGAAAATCATCGTTATCCCGGGTCACTTCCATTCTACAATCCTGCCAATTCAACATTTACATTCTGCTAATCGTCATACATCGATTGAACAGAAGCATGGTTTGTGGCTAACCTCTACACATTCGTCACCGGTAAGTAACGAACTTCACTTGATTTGTTGTTTAATTCATCACAATGGCGCGGTTATCACCGTCTCGGCGTAACGTGGATCAATTCCATTCCGTTTCGTTGTCAATTTCGCGTAATTTTCGTTTCGATTGGCGTTTAGTGTATAAGATTTTTATAATTCGTATTATTCGATGGCGTTATATTGGGTTATAAATAGCACGTTTTTTAGCCCATAGCTATGATACTAAAGACGCGGCAAACACGACATTTTAACCTAACAGCTATATATGATCCTGTACTGCAAACATTATAAACAATCGTAACTTTGCTCTCTTGTAACACATGGCAAAATAAATAAGTGCCATGTGTTACAATTATCTCATTGCTAGTAACTTTCAATTAAGAATTGATTGTTATAAAATAAATGTGTCGTATTTTTGATATATTTTTTTCCATATATTCTCCATATAGGAGAATTTATGGAACAAATTATTAGATTTATTTCTATTTCTGATATCAAAACTGATATCTCAGACTTTTGAACTTATTATTATTGACTTTGAAAATAAATTTTAAATTTATATAATAATATTTTACCAGTAGTATCGTTAATCAATAAATATTAAAATTCGATACGTCGAAACTATATGAAACGTAATTAGAATATTGAAATTGGATAGAATCGTAAACATTCTCAAGTAAAATTCCACGAATTTCATTCAGTTGATCCGATTATATCCTCAAGGTATAACAACAAAAAAATTTCACTTGGGAAATGTTTTTCTACTGCGGAATGTCGTTGACATTAGTCAGAGTATCGAAGCCATTCTGTTTATCGTTGGAGCGTTCCTTGGCCTCGAAAATCCGCAATGCGTCGTAGCGACGAAGATGACGAGCAGGGAAGTAGTGGTCACGGCAGAAGGGCTAACCTTCGGTGTAACCTCTAAAACGATTACGAAATCTGCCCACGGAGCATGCTTTCAACGGCGGGACAGTGTTTACGAGCCGCGATACGTGGTGGACAATAAGTGCGCGACAATAAAACGACTTTGGTACCGCTATTGTCGCGTATACACTCGTGAATAAGCGTGTGCTCGCGTGCGTGTGTTCCTCCACGAGAGAGCGAGATCGAAGAAGGGCTAAGAAGGCCGGAGAGGCTGAAAATCAAAGGTGCGTTCACCGTTAATGGAACGAATGGGCCGCGAGAAGTGGGAAGATCGCGAGTACGCTTGGAAACCATCTCCTGATGGTTCTGATTTACAAGGATTTAGATCCGTGCGGTAGATAGGGCTCGTATTTAGACGCGAGGCTTCGAGAGGAAGCTTCTACGGGTTTAAGTCTTCTTTCATATCGCTGTCTTGATGTTTATGATCGATATATAGATATTTTTTCATTTTCATTTTGGATAAATAATTTATTTATTTTTTCAATTATTTTTGATGGTAATAAATGATTAATTTTTTTTTCTTTTTAAATTTTTATGAAAGATAAGACGTACAATTTTAATTTCTTTTAAAAATTTAAGATTGTTGTAATTTTTCATAATTTGTAGGAGCTTGTATTTTAGATTCTTTTTCCATTTTTCGACTTTGAAATGAAATTAATTAGTAGAGTATTTTATTTATTAAGTAGAAAATATTATTGGGATTGATTCAATATCTAGAAATAACAAGAAAAGTTTATATTGCAAATTTTATCATTTTATCATTATTACTTTATTTCGTAAAAGATACTTAAAATAATTATACAATACCATTTCAATGATTATATTGCATAATTATTAGTTGTGATTATTTTTCTCAACATTCTTTGATATCTCTTTCGTTAAATTTGGAATTAAAATATTTCATTTTTTTTATGAATTTGAAATGTTTTTAAGGTCTAATGAATTTAATTTCGGTATTCTTCTCATTTCTTTTTTTCATGCTCTTATTCCTTCAAATTATAGCGATCCAATGAATGATATTTTAATATTCATTTAATATTTTACGAAAATTTGCTACGGTTCATAAACGTTTAAAAGATCAAATAGGATATATTCTTTACTTTATTGTTTTTAGATATTGAATCATCTTCTGAAATATTTTATATTTGTTACAGCCTATATATACTCATGAATCTAAGTCAGTTTTATTTCATAGGATTCGATTACTTGTCAGAAAAGATACTGTTTCTGTATTTGCAAAGTACTTTGATTATACAAGCTGGTTTTGAATTCCAAAACATCTACCTATAGGATTCAGGAATGTACTTATGCAAGTATACTTTGATATTTCAATGAATCGGATATCGTAAAAGTTGTACTTGAGCCTTGAAAGACAAGGATACGCTACATACCGTGAATATCCTGTACAACCTTCACTCAGATTTTTATATTGTTCGATATTGTAAACGAGAAAGTTATTATAAGCTTTTAATTAAATTATAATAATAAAATTTTAATTATTCCATTTTAATCACTTTAAATTAAATTATAAATTACTAACTTCTAATTAATTGTGGCTTTTCATAGTCGCAGTAACAATTTTAGTTGAATTTTTTTTTAGAAATTAATGTTGCAATCGATTTTTCATGACAACATTAATTATTCTTCCAGTTAAATACTGTTGCACTGTTCGAATCGATTTGATTAAAGAAAAGAGAATATTGAAAATTTAAAAGAATTTAACTTTAAAAATTTGATAGACAAATAGATAAATAAGGATAATAATAAACATAAAGATTCGTTCAAAAAATAAAATTTTATTCCTTGGAATTTATTTCAACACGCGAATTTGCATTTTTGAAACCAATAGATTATCAATTTATGCTTTGAAAGCCAAGTTTTTATCTGGAATCATCTGGCTACCTGTCTTATATATGATTTAAACAGAAGTTAATGAATTACGATGCAGCAGCCTATCGGTAATTTTCATTTGAAAGGATTTAAATCCTAATATCCTATCCAATTATTCTTTCTTTTGTGCTGTTTTTTTTTTAAATCGATATGCATGATTTATGACTCAGAAAACATATATTTTTGATTCTCAGGAATTTATCTTGGAGATACATAAGATGAATTAAGATGAATTTAGCATTGCTTATTTATGTTTTCGAATTTCATTTTATTTGTATTATATTCTACTTAAATAGGTATTGACGATTTATATTTTAGATATTTTGAATCTTTCAAATTTTGATTATCTAGTCAAATTTTGATTATGCATATCGAAATAATTTTTTAATGTTTCTTGCTTGTTTTCCATTCACATTAAAGTAAATATTAAATATAATATATTTTTTTTAAGATAAATTAAAAATTTGTTCTGCATTCGGTAATTTAATTGATTAATTTTTATAATAAAGTTTTTTATAGTTTACTTTCTATATTTCAATTTTTATTTTTAAATTTTATCAACTTCACTCATTACAAAGTAAAATGTATAAAATACAGAAAGACTTGAATCTCTTATCGCGAAATTGTATACAACGTTTATAAATTTTTTATTTTCCATACAATAATAATTATCGATTTCTCGTGTGCAATAAATATTCAATATTTCACGATTGAAATTCGGTTCGCGTATTTGCGTCGATCAAAAAGTGAAATTTTATTTGCTCTTCAAACTCGGGACTCCTCCAATCGTGTTGAACAACACGAAGCTGTTGATCGTTACGAATATTTCGTCAATGGAAATTTTGTACAAATATCAAGCTGGTGGGTGAATCGAACTAATTGGGCTGTTCGCTTAATCCACGATCCTCAAACAGAATTCAACACAACCGTGAAAGCAGTCGATTCACTTTTCCTTATCTTGACAGTTGCTCCACTTTGAAGCCTCGAACCACGTTTGAAAACGACAGTCTTCGGTATTTCCATATCCGTCGTCCTTTCTCTCGTCCAATTAAACTATAAAAGCGGCTGTTACTTAAGATGGAATTACTTCGATCTTTTAAAAGAATTTTCTTCTTAAATTAAATTAGCTTCATGTTTCGATCGACGATCGAGTATCGAAAACTTTTAATTAATATGTAGACGCGAGTTGTGAGTGGGATTCTCTGTATGCAAATCTTCAATTGAAATCATATTTTGAGGTGTCATAACGGATAAATGTAAAAATAAAACTGAATAATTTACGTATCATGTTATATTATATTTTTTTACACTTTTCAAGATTTCATTTTGATAGAAAATGGGGAAATATATATAAAAATATATAAAAACAAAACCGAAAGATTTACGTATATTGTCGTATATTTGAACAGTAATGATAATATTTGATTAAATTGATTCAAAATGATTACATTTGCTTAAAATACAATATAAAATATTTTATGGTACAATTATTGTTTAATACTATATTAATAATTAATTGATCAAGCGAAATTAAAATTGCAAAAAATTGGATTAAATCGAAAAAATGAGAATGCACATTAAAACACGATGTTATATATATTACATATTATATACAGATTTGAAAATTCATTAAATAAATACGATCGCATTTCACGCTTCCTTCGTTCATCTCATTTTCGAAAGAAAGGAGGGAATATCATAAATTTTACCATCGAATACTTCGGACGAAAATAATTCCATCACCTGAATAAGAATCGATTCACTGTCGATAAAATAATTCAATTTCGATATCGTTAATCGTCATAGATGTTGCTCGATACCTCAGAAAATAAATTGATACAGGAATCCAATCACGAAAACGAGAGCCGCCACAAACATAACTATCATCCAGATATAAGCAAGCATTAAACCTGCCTAAGAAAAAGGAAATCTGAGTAAATTTATAAAATTACGAACATTAAAACTCGTAGCGGACGAGTATATAATACGAGATCGAATCTGAGTACATACATTCTTCACGGGGTTGAATGCTGGTGTTGGACATAGTGTTCATTGTTCTTCGTTACCTGGGTTTCCGAAACAATATTTTCTATCTGGCTACGTCGAAACAATATTTTTTTCGATACCTTTTCCCATACACTGTACACATCGTATGATAACAACCACGATTTTTTTTTTTTACACAACGTGTTATATTTCAAATGGGCGTTTGAGAATTAGTCGAATTTCGTACCTTTTCCAAATATATTTTTCCACGGAATTGTCGTATCTGGCTAGTTCTTTACGTCCTTTATGGCTGTTACATCTTCGTTCCGTGATAGTATAAAATTACGCGAAACATGCCGAAACGTTTATGGAACCGGTGATTAAGGCGACGCGATATCATTCCGGTGATTTACGCGTCGCGATGTTTGCCCTTGTTCAACCAGGGACTCGAATCTCGTTTGGCCTGTGTATCGTGGTTACGGAGAGATTACTTTCATTTGCTGACTCGTTGCGCAATCGAGCAGGTCTTGATGTGCGTATACGGGGTGTCTTTGAATGTAAGGATAATCTTAGCTTGGAATCTGAGGGATGGTGTAATTCTTTTGGAAGAGGTACGGTAATAATTTTTTTTTTTTTCGATGGACAATTATGTTATATTATGTTAAAATTTGGATTTTATTGCAGTGTACTTTGTGTATGTACAAATTAAGTCTATTTCGCGTATGGTATAATGAAATGAGAATGATTATGATAGGATGTTATATAACAGATATTAAATGGGTGTAGATGTAGATTTATAATAAAATGAAAGAGAAATGGGGAAACGTGTTATAATGATAATCATTATCTTATTTGAAACGAAAAAATTTTATCAAACGTGTAAATAAATAGATAATTTACTAGTAATATAAACAGAGCACACGATTAGACTTCTTTTGTACATAAGATTAGAAATCATAAATTCATTAACTTACGTCATACAGGCTATTAGAAAAATTATTAGGTTTTTAGTTAAAATATTGAGATTACGATTTCAACATAATAATAAGAAATTAGAAAGTACGGTGAATCATAGCTTGTTGGAACGATTGGAATGATTAACATATTAATATAAAATTAAATATTTCTTTAATCTGATAATTTCAGATACAAATTTTTTTATTGTATATACGTAACCGTATCGTATTATAAATTGATGATTTTATTCTTCCAATCCTTAATGCGTGCACATTCTCTAATAACTTACGAGTACAAATATTTTTATCCAATCTTTCCATGCAAATAAAATTAGGAAGTTTCGTTCCGTATAATATAGGCGAATCTTTTTTAAAAATATATATTTTCTCGAATTGAAAATAAAATAAGGAGATAACGTGAGTACGTACAAGTTGTTCTCGAATAAACGAGAAAGTAGGACGGATAATAACAAACCTATAATTTTACATTATGAAAATGGAGTGAAACATGCACAACATCGAGGAATATTAGAATCGTAAAAATTCTAATCAATAAAAGATTAAATATTAGTTACAAGCAAAGTAGAGCCTCTTTAGACATAATTATAGACAACATCGAGGATCAACGAGGTGGAACGAAAGATCGATATATTTCGTGGAACGTTATCTCCCCGAAGCAACGTTTTACTTTATACATAATGATGATACAAATTTAAAACTAGAAATTTAATTGAACGTGCATCGCGATATAAGCTATGGAACACCGTTCGTGGCACACTTTTCTGTCCACATCGCTAAACATAGATTTTTCACTCGTGTAAATTTCGATAAATAACTTTCCACGTGTTTTTCGCGCGCGCTAAAAATACAGAAGTCAATGTTTTATCATTTCCGACCGGTCGGAAGTGTTCTCAAATAGAGTTCCAGAGGAAAAAGATTCTCGCGGTTTATTTACGAAATCTCTCGACACTGAAGAAATTTATACTCGGTGTGTTGAGTGTACCGTGCGCGTGGTTACAAATGAATGTTATCAACGGAACTAATGAAATCGCTTTAATTGCCTTACGCAATCCCCAGTCAAGGAAATTGCTTTCGAGTAGAAAGTAATTAAAAGCGAGAAGTTAAATGGAATGTGTACCATTATATTTTATATTTCTTTTCGATAATTATTAAAATTGCATTTGCAATAACGAACGAGAGACACTTTCATGTATTCAAATTAAAAAGAAATTTTGGGAAAAAAGTAGAGAAGGATTGTTGTATATCGCAAAACCGTTTAACATCTATAGCGTTACATTTTTTTAAATAATTTTTAAACAACGATTATTCCTTAAAATCTTACACTCTTTCGCTTATAATTGTCATACAATATTATCCATATAAGTGAAAGCAGTTTTATCGTATTTATAGTACGATAGTACGATAATCATTTCAAATGCTTGCAATTTAAGCATATACAAGTTCAAGTTCAACGACTTCCTCTTCCCTGTACAATTATGCCAGTCACACTTCTCTAATAATTCAACTGTAATCAAGAATTTCATACACGTATTTTCCGCCTGTATGATAGCAACGATCGCGGATCAATTTTCGAATCCTCATCGGGATAGAAACTCGTCGATTTCCATCTCGAGCAATTAGCGAAATGCGACGCGTTTAAGAAGGCAATTTTTGCCAAGCGGAGAGAAAGTAATGTATACACGTGAATTTCTTTGATCGCGAAGGAAATCTATCATCTCGATCTTCATATACGGTTCGATGAGTTTCTTACCGGCCAAAGAAACTTGATTAACACGCTCCCGTGTCTCGAAATATATTTAACCATGTTATAGCTTGTCAATGAGAAATACTACGACTTTAATCTACGAGTTTTAATCCGTGGATGAGCCTCTATCGTGTTAGGTAATCCACGATAAGATCTGAATCGTAGCTCGATAAATTAGATGTTATGAACGTGAGTGGGTGTTCTATTGCATATTAATAGTCGAGAATATTTTTTTAATTTTTGGTTTAAATATACATAAATTGATTTTTAATGCTTTATTATTCTTGTAGATAGATTCTGTTGATTGAATTGTGTATCTTTTCATAATATTTTATTTTTCTACAATAATTTTGGTTAATCGCTTTTTCAATCTATGCAATTTGAAATGTATTTTTGAAATATATTTTAGTTTTCGATTATCCGTTTTTTTTTATTTTTTTGTAGTTTTCGATTATTAATTTTTTTTTTCCATATCTCTTAAGCACTTATTCAGTTTTAATATTCGATTATTATTTAAATCAGTTTTTGAACGACTTGAATTTTAACAGACATGCACTTTCTCTCGTTGAATTCTCTCAAATATCCACCGTGCCCCGCTATTCTTTCTTTCTTTTTAAGAACGTTCACCCTCGCATACGCGCGTACTGGCGCCACTCAGCCATCACTTAAATGTCGTACTTGTGTTAAGTACCCTTGTCCCGGTAATTCGCGATATAACCGAAATGTGACAAATTCTCGAGCAAGAATAGTAGAAAGAAAAATTGAAAAGTTCAAGGTAAAAATATTCTCGTATCGTGTACTATTTTTAAAAACAAGAGAATTCGTTCGATGAATCACAGTCTTTTTTTTTTTTTTTTTTTTTTTACGTATTTATACTTCTCTGAATTCCACGGTTTATAAATAATTCTTATAGCTACTTTCGTAAATTATTTAAAAAAACATGACTATATACGATTTAAATAACGTTTAATGAACAAAGAATGCCGACGAAATCGATCGTTCTTAATTTTTTTTTTTAATCATTTGACGTGACATTTTAATCCGAATGATATTATATGGTGATTTGTTTTTAATTTCGTTAAAAATTGCAATGATTTTAATGCACATATGATAACATGATAACTTAACAATGTCTTCAAAATTTAATCAAATAATAAGTTTAATTTTAAATAATTTATCGCTACGTAAACACATTAATCGTAATTTAAATATATCTTACCTTGATTTCTTCTTGATAAAAATATTTGATTATTCCTCTCAATATTATCTCCTCTCATAAATTTTATTATTCTATTTTATCAAAGACGAATAGAGTCATTCTCAAAGCTGCAAAGTCTCACATGCATCGTTTAGTAGACCCATTTTCTTCCTTCATACATTTCCACTAAAGAATTTCCGCCTATTAAAAAAAAAAAAAAAAAACCAACTGTAAATATGTAATAAACATCTCGATATATTTATCTCTCGTTTTCTACCGTTACTCGAAGCTGAATTTATATCGAAATTTACGAGAAGTTTGCATTTCAATATCACGTTCCCCTCGTCCTTGTCTCCTCGTGTACAACTATACGGAACACGCGACACGAGAAAAAGAAAAAGAAAAAAAAAAGGAAAGACAAGAAAACGTGGCCTCTTGTATCACACGCGAATAACGCTAATTAGATTCGAACGAGCGTGAAATCTTAATTCCCCGGTTCGCTTTCGAGGAATTTCGTCATGTGCGACCAGTTTGTCACTCTTTTTCCACGGTTCGGATTGCTCTCCATTTGTCAGCTTTCTTGAACGCCGGCCAGTGTTCAAACAACACGGTTTCTCGCGTGTTCGGAACGGTTCTTATAAATCAATCGGGATGGAGACGCGGTGAAACGTCGATTAATTAATCCCGATGTGTGTCACGTCTTACGTCGATAACCGATCTCTCCACGCCGTTCACCACGCTCGTTTTCGTCCAGTGTCGCGAAATTACGATCCTTTGTTCCACGCGAGCCTTTTTCTTTCTTTCTTTTTTTTTTTTTTTCAAACGCGCGTCTTGTCCTCCTCCGCGAGTTCCCTTATTCGTGACATTGGAAGTTGCGTAATCGCGAGCGAGAACCGATCAAGAATTTCAGCAACATGGTGGTGAAATGATCGTAGAAGCGATGCGATTATGGATCTTTTTTTTTAATTCTTACGATGGATAAAGCGATAGGAAAGAAAAAATAAACGAGAAAGTAAAGAAGGACAAATATTAATAAGATAATATAAGATGTAATGGATTTAAAGATCGATAAACTTGATAAACTTTACCATTACATTTACCCTCAATGTTGTACAATGTAGAGAAGAAAAATGAGGAATGCCACGTATTCCAAGCGTGGCTCTTAAATTTACTATTCAGGCTTTGATCTCGCGTAATCACTCGATAATAATGACGTGCGTGCAGAAATAAGCGAGCAGCGGGTTAACCGCGTATGTCTCCATTTGCGGAGCGTGGCCAGTTTTTGCCCGGTGGTCGATGAACCGCGATCACCCTTCCCCGTAACGCGAATCGCTCGAAACTATTAATACAACGAACGCAAACATTAGAGAAACGAGATGAAAATGAAAAAGAAACGAGAAAAAAGAAGGGGGGGGGGAAGGAAGGAGGAAGAGAGACAGGGATACGAAGAAGAAGAAGGCGGTACAGATCTTCCACAGATACCCAATTTGAATGTTCATGCGCGTCATTACATCCTGCGTTAACTGCAATTATAGCATAATTAAGCTATGACTCTCCCCTTCTCTCCTCCTCCTCTCGTTAACAATGCATCCATTGTGTCAATAATTACGCGGTGGAATGCGATTCGTGATCGGTTTTACGTAACGCGTACACGCCGATACCCGACGATCGAATGCTAATCACGGTGTTTCCGTGGAGCACACGGTAAAGGAAACGAGCGATGTGTAATTCGCCTAAGACACACCTGTAACCAGACACTTGACGGTGTATGCGTGGCGAGTAGTCGCGATCAGCGGTCTCGAGAATTCTCTTTGGTCGAGTTGTGCTTACTTTGCAGCTCGTCTCCGTGATTCTAGATACGAGAAAGGAAACGCGTTGATACTTTTTTTTTTTTTTTCTTTTTTTCGAAGTCGTGAAAATCGACTTTGCGCACGCAAATGATACGATATTCGGCCGTATAGGTGAAATGATCGTAAATGCGCTTTAAATATTTTACATAATTTAAATAATCTTCTCTAGTTTTTTCTTTCTTCTTTTTTTTTCATTTAATTTATTTATCTCAAAGGAAATAAAATAGGGAAGGATTAAAATGTAAATGATTATTAACGATCATGCGTCGATACGTTAGTTAAACTATTAGAATTTTCCTAGTTAGAAATTATTAGCAGATCCACAAATATTTATACCAGAGGGAATATCAAAAGATTTATCGTCGGAGCACCTGCCAACAACCCTTCCTCGTGTCTATTTAAAGTCTCAACTAAATATCGAGCGTACTCGAGACGCACAGTGGGTCAATTGCAACGCAAACTCACTTGGCAATTCAGAATATTTATCGAAAAACATACCGTTCCGATGAAGTTAGTCAGCTCCTTTCGTGCTCGGGCGAAGCGTTCAAGAGTGTACTTCACTTTCGCACTTATCCAGTCATTCCAATTTCCTTTAATCGATAATATAATAACAAATCTTGATATATCTTGATTCTTTCTTCCACGAAATGAAAGGAAATTAATTTAAACAGAGTCAGTTTCTCTCAATCTAGTCTGAAACAAAAAAATAATATTAATAAATGATGATGTGAAATTATAGCATATCTTGACGACACGATAATCTGCACAAGTAGATATTAACCTCTCTAAACGATATAGACATATCTATCGAAAGATCAATACCAATGTTTCAAAATATTCGCGAACGAAGATAGAAAAAGGTGAAAAACCTCGACGATAGTATAGCACGAAAAAGAGGAGAGAAAGAAAAAATATAGCAGATACGTATTTGGTTGTAAAAAAAAAAAAAAAGATAAAAATTACCGAGGAGGGTACAATAACGCGAGAGGAATACTCGCAGCATAAATCAAATCGCCATCGGTTGACCTGTGATCCGTTTGGATCTCTTTTGTTGCCACGCATTTTCGTCGTTTTGCGCTTTTTCGACGGAGGTCCTTTAAACGGTTCAGGAATTCCTCAAGGTTCCTGGTTTGACCACGGGTTAGACGAGAGAAGAGGAAGAAGAAGGAGAAGGAGAAGGAGGTTCTGTCACCTCGGTATAGGGTGGTGGTGGCGTGGCCTTGCCGTGGCCGCGCAAAATAATCGTATAGCCGACTGCATAGTCGTATACCATAACGCGCTCCTTGTTCGAAACAGGGCCCTCCTTCTCTCTTCTACCATTGTCCCGATCGACGGGGCCTGAAAATCGACGATCACGACCGTACCGATCCTTTTTGTCCACTTTTACGACGCTCCAGAATGAATTCCGCTCACCGTGCTGCCCCGCCACCCCTTTTCTTATTTCTTCTTTTCATACACTGATGAAGTTATTAATGCTGATGCAGGAGGATGGAGGGAGGCTCTTTTGCTTTGTTTTCGGGGAATAGTTCGGGGAAAGAATCGGTTTTATCGGTGTTGTTTATGGGAATTTTTGGTAAAGTTTAATTCGTTTGGAAGATTTTTGGTGGAAAATTCATTTTGGGATTTTTCATTTCTTACCACGTTGAATTATAATATATACTTTCGATGGAAGAGGAGTGTTTCTTTGCTTTTTTAAAGGATATTTGAGGAAAGAATAGTTTGGTATAATGATTTATGTGGAAATAATTACATGGATTAATAATTGCAAACGATTTCGATGATATTCTAAGTAAAAAGTTGAAATTCTCGAGTTCGATTAGATTAGAAATTTAATATTAAAATGGTGATGTAGAAATTAAGATGCGTAGTATGTTTTTTTGACTCCCGAGATGGAAAAAGATTGCGGCTAAACTCGTTGATTTCTACACACCTGAATGGTATAAGATCTTCTCGCATTTCCATGCAAGAAGATACTACGACGTAATATCCGCTCACGGGATCATAGCGGTTGACTGAAAAAGAAATTACAAATATTCGCAACTAGTGGATATTTTTTGCGCGAAACAAATTCTAATTCGTATAATATTAATATTTCTCTTGATCATATCTCAGAAATAATTATTTATACAATTGTGTGCAAAATTTTTCTTCATCTATCAATTCCAATAATTAAAATACCCTCAAACCCTTTCCACGTCTCGAACGCATCTTTTGTTCCTTCAAACAGTTTTCAATCGTTAATCGCGAGATCTTTAACGCGTATATTATCTTCAAATCGCGAGGTAACGCCATAAATGCTTTGATAAAGTATCCAACCCGGCTCGTCCCAGTAGCGTGGCAAGTAATTAGCCTCATCGTCGTAAACGAGAGGAGAGGAGGGGAGAAATCGGGAAGCGTTTTCGCGCAATAAAAGCAGGCGCAACGGTAACAAGCGCTTCGAGTTATCGCTGCATAACTCCCGCCTAATAATAGTTGCACCGTGGTGGGTATTCGGCCGTGAGAATTGGCAGAATTAATAGATACGTTTTCGTTAATTCCTCGCTAGGCAATTCGCAGCCTGGTAGCTGCGCGTATCGAGCCACGAATCAATGCATGTCCCTATTCCCCTGCGTGTACACTCTCGGACCCCTATTTAATGGTCCCCCGCGTTCTAACGGAGCCCCCCGCGATCTATCCGTCCCGCTTATGTATCTCCTCTTACGCGACAACTTATCTTTACGCGTGTGACTCGAGATGTAAATTGGCTGTATAGAGGCGACACAAGCTACGCCAATAAATATCTCTATTCCGTTTAGCCGAGCGTGCGCGTCTGTCGTTTCATCCCTCTTTTCACTCCTTGCTTTTCCCGTGCCTCGTGCAGCTGGCTCGTTTGTGTGCGCGCGCGTGTGTACGATCGGCATTGTGGCGTAGCTGTGCACGTCCAGCTTTTGAGATATGCGGTGATTCACAGTGGCGCGGATGTACAGTTTCGAGCGAGAAACTAACGCGGGAACTAAACTCGTGGGAGTGCGTTCAATCCTTTATGCGCTATCAATGGGAAAGATTGTTTTGGAGTGTACAGTTATCGAGTGGAAAAAAATTGGAGAGATGGTTTTTTTTCTTTTTACTTTTAAGATATACGATGTTATTAAGATATATGATTTTCCACTTTGTTGTTCCTAGATTTTTAATCTTGCAGAGGTATTAGCTACGTTAATAGCTCGACAGGATTATTACTCTCGATTCGTTTTGTTAGTTTTTCACGTGGGATATGTGTTCATAATCAATACTCGTTCATTCGTTCTTTCGAGTTTTTAAATAAATCTTTTAAAATAGGTTTATTTCAAGTAATCATAACAATTATAACAATTCGTACATACGTAATATCTTCATAATTTTCGATACGCCGAACAAAAGATTATTTCCATAACCATCGTGTTCATCACTCTCATGTAAATTTCATAACTCGGAACGACAGGATAAACGGACCAGGCGGCGACTCCCTTACCATTATTTATTCCTAAAACGTTTTCCAACTTATCAGTGAAATCAGTCGGTACGAGTTACTGAATCTTAAACCCCAAAAAAACTCTTCCGGAACTGTTCAGCGTCTCTCTTAGGGGACATGCGTCAGAATAATTTCTTTTTTTTTCTTTCTTCTTTTTTTGGTATTCACGTTAAGATTTACCGCGTTTCCTACGGTGCATAGTTAGAAAGTCGACGCATGTTTCCGTTGATGCATCCGTCGACATTTCCGCTCTGCTGTATCCCTCGTTGATCGTGGATGCACACCTGTGCAACCTGTGCAACTTCGATCTGGACTGATCGTTTGTAAACCGTCGAACATCCAGGTTGAAAACGTGTCTTTCGCGCCTCGATTTGCATATAATTTCACGCCACGACGATTTCTTGTCCCACTCCTGTGCTTCGAGTGTTCTACAGTAAACTGTGTATTTTTTTTTTTTTTTTTTTTTATAAATTCGCTTCTTGTTCGTGAATGATTTTCATGTATAACACGAGAATGTAAATAGAGATAATCTTTCACTTGTACGTGTGCAAAGAACAAAAATAAAAGTATTTATACACATTGGGAGTGTATGGATATCTGTGTTCGTGATGTATCTTAATTTTGTATTATAAAAGAAAAGAAAAAGAAATGAAATTTATCGCGATATGGTTATATCAATAGAATTGTCACAGTTCAATTAAAAATAAGCATTTTGTCACTGTATATATGATTTATATTAATGAATAAAATTGAGGAAATGCAGTTTTATGCAGTTTTATACTTTTAATTTAAATATTTATTCGACTCAGAGGAATAACCACATGGTCATAAAATTATATGTTTCGAAATAAATGCGTCGTTAGTTTTGAAAAATTCCTAATATTTTTACAGTTTTAATAAAAATTACTACATATATCGATGATTGCCTTATTTTCGATATTTCATCATCTGTTGAAAAAATTGTCTTCTTGCAACTTTATGATTGTCATTGTGTGAATATAATATAATATATTTGATAACGAATAAATTTAGCGCAGTTTGCGTTTTTATTGGACTCGAGGGGATAATTTTTTTAGTCGAAAATAATTGAAACATAATTCTTCGATCTATAATAGTAAATTCTTGAGCATCACAAGGAAGCTGTGGCTTCTGGTAATTGCACATGCTAAAGAGTACGAATCAAATAAGTGGTGAAAAAGTTCGTATATAAATGCAGTTGATGGCTATTAATGAACCTCTTATAGGTATGTAAAATTTATTACCAGAAACGTTCGCTTCCAACCGTTGCATGCATGTTGGTTTTATATGCACACGATTGCAAGTTTCGTCTGTTTAGAAGGATGCTTGTTAGTTGGCGAAAATAAGAATTGTTATTGATCAATAAAACCGCGTGATATTCAAATGTTAAACGCAGAAGTGAAAGTAAAGAAAGATATCTTTAATTACCAAGAAGATTTTATGAACTTGTTGAAATCAGGAAATACGTACCATTCTTCTTTAATTAAACAAATGTCGTGATCACACTTTCAAATCTTAGCCTGTGTAGCAGCCAGCACAGCTATAGAAGAATTTAAAAATTTACGTTTTCCGGAAATTTGATTATCGATTAAATTTATAGCATTTTAAAGATATTCGAATGCAACATGTAAGTAGAATTCTTCGTTTTATTTCAATGTTTTTGTTTTATTTGCCATAATAGAAACTTCGTTTGAATTTTCATCTCCAAACGAAAAATTGAAATTCAGAAAGTCATTGTTTTCGAGTTAATTATCGAGAGGATATGGAATACATAGTCAAACCATATAATTTTACCAAAATACCAATTATATTTTAATTCTCACTCTCCATAGATCGCAATTACATACTGATCACGAGACTGTACCATAATTTTCAACGAAAAAACTTGACTCCATTCTAGAAAGAAAAAAAAAAAAAAAAAGAATGCAAATTCGAATTAACTATTCGTATTCATGAATTGCAAATCACGTTTGCCTCACCGCCTCGTCAAACGTACATAGTGTCATCTAAACGCATGGACAACTCGAGGCTAATTACTCGGTAAATTACACGGTATATACGACATGGCGTCACGATGAGATTTCACCGTGAGGACACGTCACGAGTGAATTGTGCTCGCGATTCTCCATGCAACTATGTCGAACTTGCAGCAACCAGAGGATCGATCCATCGAAGGAATCGTGGATCGATCCGTCCGTGCACACGGGACAGTTTATCGTTCGTTGCTCCCGTTCGTAGCTCGTTCCTCTGTAACCGGCTCTCTCCTCGCTTTCCTCTCTTCTTCCCTATCATTCTCGCCATTTTCCTCTCGCCATTTTCATCTTGTCTTTTAGCCGATCGAGTTTTTCTCTTTTTCGGAAAATTAAACAGGAAAAGATAAGCGACTCTCGTTCGACAACGAAGTATCCATCGATCGATATTGTGCGAAAGATTATATTGTTGCAAGTGGTGGATAGGATATCCTCAATGGATTTACATAATATGTTATTAGAGAGAGAATGTATCGACCGTGGGATCTTGTTGTTCGATGATGGCCGCCTATATTTAAGTTGGATACGTAAGGGGTGCGTGCAGCTTTGCGCGCGTATTCTTAGGCTGATCGGGACGGTGAAGTGATTTTTATGGATATTTTTACGAAATTAATTCATTTTTCAAAACGCTTGGAAACATTTTCTTTCGGAAGAAAGATTTTTTATACGCGTTTTTATATCATTTCGAAAGTCGATTAAAGAAATAAAAGAATTATTCTTCGCGTTGTAGAATAGTCAATTAATTTGCACGTTTAGTTATGCATTCTCACTTTAAAAGTTTAATAGGGCTTTCCAAACTCGTTCTCGGTTCCCTTCATAAGTTATATCGGTTCGTGACTTTTCGCCAGAACTTTACGAAACGCTTTATCACGATTAAGGGAAACTAAATATAACTAAGCACTCTCGTACGTCATATTAAAGTACTAGGTATTAACAATAAATTTTGATCACGAAGTTTTAAAATATCGAGTGCGTGATACAGAATAATGCGATTATTGAATTTTCAAGTTGGACAAGTTGTTGCGTTTCACGAAGTCAATTTTATTTTATGAATTTCAAACTCAAATTTTTCACAGGGGATATTATTAATGTTTTACTTCTCGTATTTGAATAAAATCCCATTTGAGTTGAATTTATAACTAAATCATTTTGCATGCGCGTAGAATTATCTAGTACTTGGATATGAAATTGAGAAATTAATTTTTTTTTAAAAATATTATAAAAAGAATTCATATGCTTATTATGAAACATTACAACATATGCTTCTTTTACAATGACTAAACAAATACCACGAATCTTTCAAGAACGCAACATCGATTGCAATAATGCATCGATTTCTTGCATTATCTAATCCAGTGTTTCTCAACATCTTTTAAAACACGACCATTTTTTAATCGAATAACCTTCCATTCCTCTTATAATTACATAAAAATTCAACACACACATCAAATATAATATTTCAATCAGGGATTAATCACGTACACATAAAACATAGCATAGAACATTACATCTCACCAATCTCTGATATTTTTCATTTTTCAAACATTTTCCATACGAGAATAACTACAAAATAACAAAATAACAAAAAAAAAAAAACAATCGCCCCAAGAACCTTTATATTCCTTTTATCCACGTTCCGTCCAAGTTGAGAGACACTGATCTAAGCCATTCCGTCAACAGTACGCGCTCCGGTCGATCTCTCTGCCCATCCACCGTATAATACCACATCTCCTCCAATCTAAAATTCCAAACCCTGACACCGAATACCACCGATTTTCTTGCGCCGAGGAATAGCACACAAGCTCGTCGATGGTAAGTTTCGCGTACCACGGTTAAACTTTCATTTCGATCTAACGGAGTTTCTCGTGTCACTGGGACCAGTTGCCGGCCTGGTGGTGGTGGTGGCGGCGGCGGCGATAACCGTCGCCGCTTCGCATCGTGCGCTAATTTTTTTGCCGGTGCGGACTCGAACGTGTGTGTGCAATGGCCGGCCGGCCACTGGTAAACTAGTCGTTCGAACCACGTACGCTCTACGACATTCCATCGTGGCATTAAAGTCTAGTCCGACCTGATATTCACGTTGTCGTGCCGCCAATAATTTTCGTTCAAGGGGAAGGGCGGGGGGAGGGAGGGAGAGGGAGAGAGAGAGAGAGAAGCGTCGATGCACGATATCGGTCGGATGCGTTACGATCGACACTTATATATACCCTTCTCTGAGGAGTTGTGCCTCTCGAAGACCGGAAGCGCGCGTTCCAACCAGCGCGCCACTTTTCCTCTCCCAGTTTTTCTGCGCCCGGTTCGCGGTAAAGCTTGGCCAAGGCCTGTCATAAATCTGAGCAACGCCACGAATTCCATTCGATTTCGTCGTAATTGGGACGTTTCCGAGTAGAAGGGAATCGTGGCTGCATCCGAGCTAATAGCTCGCTCGATCGTAGAATTTTCGATGATCGGCTAGGGAGCGGTTTGAGATCGGTCTTTTTATCCCTTTCTAAGCTCTAAGAGTTTTTAAAAAGGTTCATGGCTATGTCGATAGGGGAAACGTTTTTCTCAAAGGGTTTGTTTCTAAAATGAATTTTGGTGGGAGGTGATAGAATTTGAATAGGATTTTGAGTCTCCTTGAAGCGTTGTGAAATTTTCTTGGTATTTGTCTATTGCAAATGGGAGATTTTCACAAGTATATCAATATTTAGAAATGCGTTTATGAATAAGATTATAATAAGTAGTTGATATCTTAGGTAGGAATTTTTGTGGTATATTTTAAATTTTCTACGCTTTTTTTTTTGATAAGTTAATAAATATTGAAAAGATATTTTATACAAATCAAATTCGTTTGTTAAATACATCTATCTTCGCTTAATCATGTTTATAAATTGTAAAATGCTACAAACGTTATACACGAAACGCAAATATTATCGTCCAATTCGAAGTAAGGAAACATTCACTACAAATATTGACAGAGGCTCGTTACAATCGTGTAAACTATGGTTTCAGCTTATAAATATTAATTACAATAATCTTAAGGAAAACCTTACTTACCTCCATTAATCAAAATGCCTCTAAGAAAACGTCGTTTTCTCTCTTTTTTAATCCAAAATTCCACCAAAAATCCTTCGAACGAAATAACGCACTAAACGATACTTTATTGACTTGATTATCAAATTTATCGCTCACTCGTCTTATTCTACTATTTTATATCTTATTCCACTATATTATTCTCCGTGTACGATCGTTAGTCAAGGATTAGGAGCAAAGCTTGTATATAAATGCCCTTTCTCTCGTCTCTGGAATCACTGGATATTCGATTCGATCGTTAAGCTACCGGATGCTAGTCGTCCCTTGGATTCTTCGGTTGGGTACTCGTCTTCCACGTTAATTTCTGGTCGTGTGGCAGTTGCTTTACGAGTTGTCCGGCTAGTTGAGAAGCAACTTGTTCGAGTATAATACTTATAGTCTCCTCGCTCATGCCCACTCTAAAAGTGATACTTTGATACACCGGCTAGGCGAACCGAGGAATTCTTTTTTATAGTTTTCTCTGATCGTTATACGTGGATATTCGTGGATATATATTCATTTTTCTCAGATTAATTAGTTCAGATAAAATATAAATGTTTTTTCCTGTTTCGGAGCAACCTGTCTCGATTATTATTTTTAGAATTAGTTACGTCCAAGACGTGTTACATAATATTAAGATATTTTATCTCGTATTTTTTGATTTACTTTTTTTTTCAAGATAGATCGTAATATTTAAAATTTCATATCAAGATGTTCAGATTTTTCAGATATTTCGAAATACTAAGTGACATTTTACTTCTAAAGAGGAAAGGCTGGATTAATGAAATCTCTTTATTCTTGAAAATTTTTCGTCGAAAATTCACGAGATATATTCGTTTATGGCAATTGCAACAACAATTTTGATATCTCGATGATAATTTGTGCAAATTTTTATAAAGAAAATTCAATACAGAAATTCAATTCATCCAGATTATATTTCAAAATTAATTAAAAATCAATAATTCCGAAGCAAATAAGCAAATCTTAAATGACCGGTTCACAAAATCGTCATCAATGGAATCATCTCGCCCTCCAACAATATAGAACATTATCCCCGGAGCACCACGCATTCACCCATCAATTAAATACCACCTTAAACACATACCCACGATGTTCCAACGAATCGACCGCTCTCATCGAATTTTATCGAAGATGAAAGCGCTCGTTGCCCTCGAACCAAGTTGCATACGTATGCAACTCCTCTTCTCTCGGAGCCTGCGTTATTTTCACTGGTAAAAATTGAAAAAGCCTCCCCTCTGTAGGCGTGTCAGAGATTGGCAAACATGTTTTGCCAGGGACGGTGTACGCGAGAAACCGAAAAATCCATTGCATTCGAGCGCCGCCCACCTCTAATTGCTATCGGTGAATCGCGGTCGAGGTCTCTCTTCTCGTAAATAAAAGAGAAAAAAAAAGGACTCCCCCCCCCAAAAAAAAATCAAAAAAAAAAAAAAAGAAAAAAAGGGAGAAAACCATCAAGCAAAGCAACCACGCAATGGAATCTGGAGTACCCTTGATTTTACTTCTTATATTATAATTTAAACGGCATACGTAAAACGACTCCTTCCTTCGTCCCTCCGTGCTCCATTCTCCTTCTCCTTCTCCTTCTCCTTCTCCTCTGCGCAAAACAGATCTCGATTATCGATACACGAAATGGAGAATACGCAGGCGGTTTATAATCGAAGGGTAGCGGAGAGAGGTGATTCGATTCGATATCTCGACGACTCGGGCATTAACGCGCTATTAAGACGCATAGAACGGCTTTGGGGATCTGTTGGGGCAGACTTGGGACAGATACGGAAGAGGCAAGGCATACCGGTGGAGCGAGACGAGAGGGAGCGAGAGGAGGGAGGGAGAGTTGTCGATCGAGACCGATTGGTTGGACCGATAATACTACTGGTAACTGGTCGATAAAGACACAGAAATGTCGACGTGCATGCGATAAAATAAAGTCGTGGAATCTCGGACGGAATTAAAAGAATCGAAGCCGTGACAGCGGGCGCGCGAGTCCAGATCAAAAACCGGAAAGAGATAAATTCGAAGCAGGGGGAAAATACGAACAGATGGAGGATTAGCGTTGGTTATCGATGAGGCGACAAGCGTAATTTGACAGATATTTTTCTCTCATCGTTTCGCTCGATTTTCATCCGAAGAAAGATGGTGATAGCAATTAGCTCGAGGTTGGCTCCGTTGTATCGCGTTTAAAATCATGCGTCGTCGTGGATCGTCGACAATTTTCCGGGGTAAATGACCGGTTTCGTTTTACCGCGTGTTGGCTATTTAATAATCTTCTAATGTAGGACTTTGCAACAAATTATTTGCGTTTTACGCGTCGTTTAATCGTATTTTAATATCCGCGCAAGAAATATTATCTAAGATATCCTCTCTTGGAAATTACGTGTTAGGAAGTAATTATCTAGAAAGAAAATTAACGTGATTCCGAAGCGTGAGTATTACACGGATTTTTTTCTGATCACGATGAGAAAATTAATGGTAATGGACGCGGTGCAGAGTGTTTTATCTTTATCGATAAACGAAGTTTTAATATTTTAGTGTTAAAAAAATATTACAAGGAAGTCGGTATGAACGATAGAAAGAAAGATAACATTATTACGATTTTACCTAGAATCCTTAATGGCAAAAGTGTATTATATACTTCTTGCGATATATCTATTAATGTTAAATCTTCATACAAATTGCTTCATACACGTAGCTCGAGTGCAAAGGGGTTAAAAACCGCAATTTATTTCCGGACCGTTCAATCTAAATCTTGATGCTCTTCTCACCGTACCAAAAAAAAAAAAAAAAATATTAAAAAAGGAAGTGAATCGAACGATACGAATTAAGCAAACGAAACAAGAACAAAAATAAAATGATAAAAAGACCCGAAAGACCAGGAAACAAAGTAAGGAACAGTAATAGCAAAAACGGAGCGACAAGAAAAAGGAAAGAAAAATTACTTAGACTACTATAATAGCACAGGAGAGAAGCCAGAGGTATGCTTCACAATGTTAAAAATAGTGAGCGAGAAGAATGGGCAGGTAGAGGAATGAAAGATGAAGAAGCCAACGAAATTAAAATAAGAAGTAAACGGAAACCGAGATCCTGTCTACAAACTTGACTCGGTCCAGTGGAGATCCCTCTGCTCGAAGCGTGTCCGAAGCCTATTAAATTCTATCTACCTGGTCCTAAAACAATAACGTTCGACTCAGGTGCAACGAGTATTTCGATCCATGCTCTCTTATTCGAGGTCTCGAGCGGGTCGTTTCCCGCTCGTGTCTCGTGGATCACGAGAGAAATCGGTCGTGGACCTTTGATCTTCGCAGCTCGAGTCGTTTCCGATCCAATTATGCATGTCGACCGTAATTATGGGTTTAATTAGATGGCCAGACACACTCGGTGAGAACGACGAAACCCTCTCGACTTAGGTCGCCTCCATATATTCTTTTCTTTCGTTCGTATGATTAATTATCTTTGATCTTGAACTTTGTTTCGATCTTGGTGGTCAGAGGATAAATATCTTATTCTTTCAACGTATTTATACGATATTTTTTCTTTTTTTTTTTTTTTTTTTAAGTCTGAAGATAGGACCTTTGGAAGGGAAAACGCACGATTCGCGAATAAAAAAAGAGATAAATTTATAACAGGATTCGATGAAATGTAGATACGATTTAGCAACAAATGATTACTAATATCCAAGCTAAATTTTTAACTTTCGAAAGAGGAACGTTCAGAAAAACTAGTCTAGTCTTTCTTTCTTTCTTTTTTTCTTCGAAACCGTAATTAAGGGTCACGCGATTTCCAACGAGAGTGTCGATACACGACGGAAGAAGGTATCAATTTTATCTTCTCGTCTCGAGCTCGATCGAGGCGAATTTACATTCCGTATGCCGCACTTCCGCAACAGGATCGTGGCGGGGTCTTGTGCATCCCCGGGGGTATTTCCGGTCCGCGTACGTAGTACGCACACCGAAGGTTTTTCATGCGGGCGGACAGTCGATGCCAGAGGGTATTCGAGTCATCCTTTCTCGTCCAAGCGGAAAGAAGCGGATACAGGGAGTGAAGAGGAAGAAGAAGGAGGAGGAGGAGAAGGGTTCTCCACGGTATGGACCACAGGATGCGCGTCATTGCTTCTGGCGTATCCTCCATCTTTCCTCTTTTAAATTATGAATTGATCCTTCATCGTAATCGACATCCACGAGAATATTAATTAAAAATCGGCGAATTAAACGTTTCGAGGATTTTTCTGCATCGAACGATGTTCGAATCGAAAACCAAACGAATGATGAATATAAGATGAAGAATATCCAAGCATGAAATGAATACTTGGTGACGTGAACCGGCAGGAATAAAATTTTTATATAGCGGAGATTTTGGCGGGGAAGGGTATAAGATTAGCTTAAGAAATTTCACTCGATGATAGATATTCGATTTTTTTTTTAAGAGGGTTGTACGAGATTGAATTTTGAATTTAGATTTTTGACAAAAAAAGTTTTATCGCAAAAGGTCAATATTTAAATTTAAAAGGAGAAAAATTTACTTAAAAACATGACTTCTTGCTACTTTCCTATTATCTCTTTCGTTTCCCTTTCATTTCATATTTTTTACATATCACGATTAAATCTGTGAAAAAATCGGGATATAATTTTCCCGAATAGAGATCGTGTCTCATCTGCATCTTTCACCCAGTCGAACTCGAATCGAAGCTCTTCAATTTGAAATTCTTGAAATTGTGGCGCATCCAGAATGGCCAGTAATCGCTACTCGTTCTTCAATCACCAAACATAACCGGCCGTGACGTATCGATATCTGAAACGCAGCGATCTGTTCGCTCGAACCATCATTCGGGGAGACAAGCAACTTGTCAGAGGGCGTGTTATCGAGCGTTAAAAGCGGGCACGGGTATTTGCAGTGACACAAATCACTTTCCAAACCCTTCATTACATCCGCTTTACACGAGCGGCCGCCGTCTCGATGGCCGCGCTCCGATCCAGCGTTATTAACACCGGGACATCGATACCAAATATTCGCTATCGCCTCCATGGTGTGTACGTCTAGCTGTGCGTAGGACGTGGAACAAGCATGTTCTCATTCTTGCATCCGTTTCGAGGCCGCGAGTACGATTGCGCGTAGCCATAGGTCGTTCAGCCTAGAGCCTCTTCCATCGATAACGCCAATCCGGCCGAGAGGATGTTTTATTCAAGGGAAATTGATCTTCCATGGTCTATATTATGCGTTCGTATGGTGCATATACAGGGTGTACGGAAAAGAAAAAAGAAATGCGTGGAAAATTCGTAAAGAGTTGATTTCTGAAAAATGCCAGTTGAGACTTAATTTATTAAATCGTGAGCAACGTTATTTCATTGGCTGGACGAAGAGAAATGGAAATTTAGAGCAAAATAATTGAAATGAATTGTCGTTTGTAATTTGAGAAAAATCTCAATCGATATCTTGTTATATCTTGTTGCGTTTGTTCTAGAATTGTACTTTAAATTTCGTGTATATTTCGGACACCCTGTATACATTTATAGCATTGGAACCAAGTACAGACGTAGCGACGATTAACTGGTATGTTTTGTCGCGTGTTTCGCGCGACACCGTGGAGGATGTCTCGAGGAGTTAACTAGGAAGTGGTGTAACACGCGAGCTCTATTCTTGAGATGACACGTGACGATTTATAGGGAAAAATCATTCACATTCGAGGTTCATCGACGTTTTGACCCAGCGGTGGTATGGGTTGGTTCTTGTGTCTGCCTCGAGTATGGAAATCGATATTCCTCGTTGGCTTTCGTGTTATTTGCATAGATACTTGAACTTGAGTAGGGAAAGTGGAAAATTGCTACTTGTATTGGAAGTTGGACGATTGGTAGAATTAAAATTTTTATTATTCATTATATTTAACATCAAATCGAAATACTCGTAGTTATAAATACCAAAATGCAATGAATCGCGAGTTTTTGGAAAAGAGGAGAAAGAATTTGAGATAATTATAAAAATAAATTATTCGACTATATATAATCGCTGATTTTTATCTAGATCTAAATTAATAATTTCAATAAAAGTAATTTCATAAAACATATACATTATGACTTCTCATTTCCTTTCAATTCAGAAATTCATTGTATCCAATCTAATTCTTCATCAATAATTTATCGAGAATCTAGAAATTATATAATGTTTAATATCTATCAGAAAAATCGATGTAACAAATGTAGCAATATCCATCGCCTATTCACTCAATTTATAAAACTTCATCATTTCGGATGACAGAATAGTTTGATCCAGAATCTAGAAATCGGACGATGTAACGAGTCGATCACGATCCCTTCTCGATCGGTTGATCGCCACTGCGCGCATGCAACCATGTGCACAGAAGAGTGTTCGGTCATCGGACCGTTTTATTCAGTTATATCACAGGTGTTATCTTACGTTGTTCGCGTACCCGTGGAGGAAGGTGAAGGTATCGAATGTTACACGGCATAAGGACAACGTTAGGACCGAATTACACGGGAAACGTTTGCTCCTTTTGCCTCGGTTGCCCTCGTGCTCCTCTTTTTTCCTCGCCATCGTTCCTTTTTACTTGCCCTCCTCGCTCTGCCGTGGGGAAAGGAGGCTGTTTAGATGGTTCCGGGTTTTCGAACGTTCTGAGATCCTTGGCTCGTTTTGGACAACTTTCACTTTCGGGGAAAGAGAGTGTTGGTCGACGATAATTATCGTGTTCAGTTTAATTGGAGGAAATTGGAGATGGTAAATCAAAGTTGGATTAAATTGATTGTCGAGTAGTAAACGCGTGTTAGAAATATACAAGTACGAAATTATCAGCTTGTTTTTTATTTTTTAACATTAATATTGGATTAATTTTTATGTTTCAGACGAGCCAAGCATCCTAAGGATTTGTGCATGGGGGTTCGTAGCACGTAGAAATTCTTATACAAGGTAATTTATATTTAATAATTAAAGAAAAGAATGGGAAAGGGATATTCTGTATAATATCAAATTATATGTTATCAATGATATCTTAACGGCACTATAATAGCTTTAAAATACAAATTTTCTTATGTTGCTTTCATAGCTAGGAATCAATTAGAAAATGCATCGATCAAATTAATAGTCCGTTCATGTCGAAGAGGAATCTGAAAATTCCATAATCACTCTATGAATTCTCGATTCATCGTTGCCAGGTTATTATATTCGTGTTATGTATCAATAAGATCGTCTTATTAATATTTCCTTCCGCGTTATTAATACCGCATATGCAATTTCGTTGCGCATCAATATCAATCGGTTAAAGCATAATCATTATCCAATAATAATTTCGCATGGAAGGGACAACCGCTCTCGAAAGGTATATTAATATCACGTTATTTCACGCATTATTGTTACGATACGAAACATGAGCTATCATCGCGATACAAATGTTGCTGTGCTGAGTCACTAGTAGATATTAATTAGTATCATTATCGTCCATTTTCATTCGTAAATACTACGGATAAACGTGTATTGATCGAATCTCTTACTAGTATGTGTATATATATATATAGCTAAAATTTGATTTCTTACTCGAGTACATATAATATAAAAAATATCGTGCAATTAATTTTTCATTGCAATCGGTATTTTTTTTATTTTCTATCAAATGATTAGAAATCCGACAAAAGATTTCACAAAATTAGATTGGCCACTCTTTTCTCCTTTTTCTTCTTCTTCTTCTAATCTTAAAACAAAATTCCAAAACTCCCCTTATAAAAAAGAATACACTTCTTCAGAGGCAAAAAATTCTTTTCTTCAAGTTTTCCCACTGGAAAACGCTTCACTCGGCAATAATAATCCGAGTCAATTATCACGTTCCACATAATATCGAGCGGACGTCACATTGCTCATGACCAGGAGCAGTACGATCGCTATACCGCTTACAATCGTACGAACAGCTATTTAGGATCGGTCGATACCGTTAAACACAATGTGTTACAACGATAAACCGGCGGATCTGTTGGTGTATTACTCCTCATGCATATTCCTATCCCGATGCTATCTCTCGCTCTCTTCCTTCCTCGCGAAGGGGCGCGTAAGTTTATAATAGATATTAAGGGGAACAGTTATGCAGCCGGGGAGAAAAAGCGTTGCTGATCTCCTGTTACCGCCGTGATTCTCTTTCTCTTTACTACTCGAGAGAGAGAGAGAGAGAGAGAGAGAGAGAGAGAGAGAGAGAGAGAGAGAGAGAGAGGAGAGATGGAGAGAGAGAATGGAGAGAGAGAGAATGGAGAGAGTGGCGGTAGTGGTGGATTGTAATTTTCGAAACGATTAAAGCCCCGTGGCCTCGACGGATCTAAATAAGGCGGAGAAAGGGGGGAGAAATGGAGGATATTAGATAGCGTTAACGATCGGACGGCGATAAATTGCCCGGTCTGGTGTTGGACAAATTTAGAAAAGCTTATGGATCTCGATAGGGAAATTGCAGGCTACTGCTGCTGCATTGACTGATAAGAGAAAAGAGCGAGGAATCGTGTTCAGCGCGGGATACATATTTTGAAATAAGTTATCGAAGCTGTGAACGAGGATATCTGTGTTGGTATTAATTTGATATTCGGATATTCAGTCCTCTGCTCTTTGTGTAGAATCGATTGAAATTGAATGAGCAATGTATTGTGGGATCGATTTTGTATTTTTCGGGTTTGAGAGAGAATCGAAATAAATGTCTAAGTTTAAAATAAACTCGTACGTGTATTAATAAAGCTGGTGCTATAATTTTGAGATCGGTTTCACTGTTATTACGATCTTGCTTCGATTACGATATTTATCCCACACGTTTTTATTGACATTTAATTGCCACGTTGCTTTTGATTCTATTACAAATTACAACTTTGGATTCGCGCGAAGCTTATAATCAATATATTCGTTCCAATCACAATTATTATTCAAACAGAAGCGAACGAATCCACGACACGTAAATTTACGAGGAATCGAACGTGTCCACATCGTCCTCCACGCAATTTTAAAACGCGACTTTCATCCTTAACACGGTTAACCGAGAAATAAAAATTTCCCGATCGATCATCCTCCTCAAACCATTCACAAACGATTAATCCACGATCGCGTCAGAAATAATCGTTCGTGATGTCATTCACGATTGGTGGAACGCTTCAGAATACCCCGTGGTGTGTAGCTGGTGAGTACATTTACGTACGTCGTCGTAACACGCGTGACACAATGCAAGCAGAGGATCCTCCTCCTCCTCCTCCTTCTCCGACGTTATATATGCAAAACTCGCGAGCAAAGCATGAGAATGGCGCGACCTTCCAATCCCTCGAATCCGTTTCGAACGTTATCACCTGCTCGAACGTTCTTTTTTCTTTTTTTTTTTTCACACCCGAGAGAGTAGTAAAATATCCTCTACTCGATCAAATAAATCTCCTCGCCTCCGTAGAAAAGAGGATCATAGAAGCTGAGCACGGAGTCTCATCTTGAGCGTCGGCCAGGTGAACAGCATTACCTTGGCGTACGTAACACCCACCGCACATCGCATATATTTCGAGCCTTACATATATATATATATATCAAGCCCGCGAAATTCCTCGAACAGAGGGAAGAGGAGATCAGAATGCAACATCAGAATGCGTTCGAACGTAAGTTGGATGGAAAGTTGGAGGAGTACGTTTACACCTCCTCCTCGTTATCGTCTGCCAAGAACCTTTCTCTCTTCTCCCTCTCCTCTTCCCTTTACACCCTTTACTTCTGGCGTAACAGCGTATATCCTCCTCCTATTAGAGAGAGGACGCTCCCCTCCCTCCCCTCCCCTCCCCCCTCGATCCATCGCTTTTTCTCACCTTGAACTTCTCTTCCTCTTCCTCTCTCGATTCGACTCACGGCCATTCGTTCCACGCTCTCTATTTGGTCTCCCTGCCCTCCCCTCCTCCCTGCCCACCCCCGTCTTATTCGCGTGGCGCGTTATTCGCAGCGAAGAAATGAGCGTATAAGGCAGAGAGAAACCGGCCCTAGATGGTTTGAAAGACCGGTGGTGGCCAGAGAGTCCACCGTGGCGGACGCTAGGCAAAAACTAGGATAGGCCTAGATGGCCGGGTTCCCCGGGAGACGACAGGCTAGCAGGATGGCTCTCCGGGGGGAGAAAAATAGTCGTACGCGTGTATGTAAGTGCGTGCGAAGAAGGAGGAGGAGGGGAAGAGAGGAGCTGTTGGATTGATCGTATGAAGCGGAGGAGAAAAGAGGTTGCGCGATCTGGGTGGAAGTGAGAGAGAGAGGAAGGCGAAGAGGAAGGAGGATACGGGTGCTGGAGAATATAGGTGTGTGTGTATGTGTATATATGTATATATATATATATATATTCAGCACTAGCCGGCCGGACAGTGCAGTGAACTTGGCAAGAAATCCAAGGTTGCATGGCTTAATGATCTAGTTTCTTCGGCAGCGATATGATTCACCATTATGCATCCACTCATCTGACTCTTTTCCGCACCAACTCGGATCCGAGTTCGAGAACTTCTTGGAAGAATCCCGTTGGAAAGAGTCTGAGGATTTTGAGAAGCGGTTTCATACTCTGGAATTATGGTTGGATTGGAGGAAGGATTCGAAGTTTATGTTGCACGTTTATTCTGTTTCGATCTATTCATGTGGGGATGGATTTGTTTTGATTTGATTCATTCGAGACGAAGGTGTTTGAAAGATAGGAAGAGAAGTTTTGATTGGCTTATCATTTTGTTTGCCACATATAAGTCAGAGAAATTCATTCACAGTTTTAATATTTATAACGTAACATATACCTATCTCCAAGATATATCAGAAGTATCAATTGTAATTATCGGATGAACAAAGTTTGAGATAGATATCGAAACAAATAACAAAGTGATTCTCCCTTCTTGAAAGTAAATCGCATCTCGTTTATTAAAACGCAGAACACTTTTTTCCCTTGCCTAATGGATATCTTGTTTATTCGTACATCCGCGAGGAGATGGATGTGTTTCGAATCTACGTATCCGTCTCATCGATCTCCGCCCTTAGAAAAAGTTTCGCATTTGTCATCTGATAAAAGTACTCGCGTCCATCTTTCGCCTATACGATTCCTCTCGATCGAACTTGAATCGAAGTTGAAAAGGGGAGAATGTTACTTCGTGCGAGGTGCCATTAAATCGCCGCCGACGAGGAGGAGGATTTCCCTGTAATCTTGGAAACCGTGCATGCCCTCATTAATTAAATTACCCGATACGCGTAATTAGCCGAGCAAAAAAAAAAAAAAAGAACGAAGGGGAAAGGAATCTGGGTAAGAACGTTGATTCGTTCCTCTCTGTTCCTCGTCGATCCAAGGTCGCGCCACTTAATGATCCAATTTCTTTGCCCGAGATACGATTCATCATTGTGCATTCATCCGACTAGACCCATTCGATATATGCCGAAAAATTTCTCGTAAAGATTCTTCGAAGCGACACGAAACGTTATTCTTTTTCGTAGAAGGAAATCTTATAAAGCGGAGAATTGTCGAAATTTTTACATCTATCGATATAAATTGTATTCAGGTTTGAACATTTGTATTTAAATTGTAACAGTAATATCGCTCTTTCATGTTTATTTATTTATTATATTAAATTAATTATGGACTACGAAGGATTAAAAGGGAAGAGAAATTTTTGTTTGAATATAATTATGACGTGACTAACATCCTTAAAATGTTAGTAGAATTTTCCAACTTGGATTTTATGTAAATTATGTATATTCATCATCGTTGATACTACATTTCACAGTGAATGCATTCCTTTCTTTTTTATTATTGTATTACATCAATATTATATCGTTACATAGACATCGTTATCGCATTTGAAATTGCTTGCATTGCCAGACAGTCTGGCTCCTAATTTTATACATAGCGTACACGGCATGTTTTAGCTAGGGTATCGCTTCGTCTCGCTCGGTGCAAGTTTAAAGTTTCGATAACGAAGCCTCGTCAAAGTGTGTCCGAAGTGTTAATCTTCTGTACGATGCACGATCAACAGTAGTCGTTTCTGGTTAATGATTAAAAAAAATATTGTATGTAATAACAAGTTGCTCGAAGCAAGGAATTTAAGGATTCAGAAAGAAATCGATATAAGGTGAAACGGGATAAAATTGTGTGCGGACACGTTGATTTATCACAGGTGGATAAACGTGGAAAAAGGGAGGAGGGAAAAAAAGAAAGGAAAACGTTGGTGTTATTAGCGCAACGTGGCTATTAAAGATAGGGTTTTATTTATTCTCAATAGTAAATCCAACGAGTGGTGGAAGGGGGAGGTATAAATCAGGTCGCATAGCAATCATCTGGTGTTTATCCCCCCTCCCCCTTTTTTTTCTATTACCACGATCATTAGCTTGGTCCGTGGTACGCGGACTACGAGTAATTATTCCAAAGCCTAACCGGAATGCAACCGTGATTGCTGCTAACGGTTTGCACTTGTAATTGCCGCCGTCAATGGATAAAGCGTTCCTTATTTTTGAATTAAGTTCGAGGATGAGGAGGATCGTTCGATCCTCCTTGAATAAGAATCGTCTCGAATGTCTGTGAAAAGAAGAAATTCTACGGGATAGGGATAAGAAATGTTTATTGAATAACGGCAGTGAAAAGATTGCACGAGACATTTGTAAAATTGTCGATATCTTGTTAATATTGATGTGTGTTTTGCATAAGAAGAGATAGTTGCGTTAAAAGATTTGTCGAATAATTGTAATAATTGTGAAATAATGAAGATACGAGCCAATAATAAATAATTAATGTATTTATTATCATCTCGAAATAGTGTCAATAGACAAACGAGATTAAGAATGATGAAAATGAAATTTTTATTATGTTATCGCGTTTTCATTAAAAAAATCAATCGATTATCGATGTTTCATATTGATTCGATAACTTGTTTTAATTGATTTTCACTGTTATTTAATTATTTTAACTGGTGGATAAACTCTTTACGCGGAGATCGGAGAGAAACACGTTCGTTTCGTTCCGTGTTCGGAAACCGACTACGAATGTAAACAGTTATAACCGATGTGTTATTATTTCATAAGTCGCGTTTCATACGTTCGCTATAATATTCTCAATAATATTCATAATGATCCTAATTTTTATTTCACTTTTTTACCAATCGTTATTATATTATTACTTTTTATACGTTTTATTAAAATATAGTTTTCGTTTCTTCAAAATTTAATGGTTTAATAATATTCTATCGCAAATTTTTTAGGTGATTAGTGTTTTTTAATTTTCGTTTCGTTAATATTAATTTATTATATGCGTAATGAAGTAATGATTACTTTTGGTTGGAATTAACCGTATCGTTCGAATCCATCGAATCGTTTAAATTGTTTAGGTAATTGTTCCATCAAGAGAATTTCACCGATCACTTTCACCGTTTGTTTCGGCAACTGAATCAATTTACTTTCATCAATGTTTTGTACTTTCATTGGAGAAGTTGCGCAATGCGAAGTTTAAGTTTATAAATTTCTTTTTCAATATTTTAACCGCATTCGTTTTTTCGTTATATCTTTACACACACTCTTACTCGTTTATTCCTTTTTTTTTTTACCAAAGATTTCAAATATAAAGATTCTATCGACAAGGGACAAAATTTCAGTGAAATCATGGAATCAATGTAAATTCAAAAGAATTTTTCCATTAGAATACAATATATCGTAAAATTTAATTTTCCATCACAATTTTTCTTTTTTATTCTCACCGATAAAAATTCATCCCTTTCACATTCTCAAATTCTTCTCGAACTGCTTCTTCCACGGAAGCAACAATCTTTCGCAAACCTCGTTCAACTCTGTTCAACTCGGTATATATATATATATATATATATATATATATATATATATATATATATTTCTCGTCCCATCATCTTGCTCGAAACATCAGAAAAAGAGAATCCGTTAGCGACAGGCCAAGTCTTAGGGTGTCACTGGACCACTGGTTAAACTTTTTCCCCCTTGCATCTCGCGTCTTCATTTTGTTCTCGTTACTCGAGTGTCGGCTACGGATCCACACATCGGGTCGAGAAACCCGAGAGCGGATTTTCTGGTGGGTCTAGACTTTGTGTCCAAGTAACACGATCGTCGATCGCCACGTTGCCTTCTTCATCGAGTTACCCGTGTTTCTCGGTTCCTGGGCCCCGAAAATGGGCCCTGCGGGGCCCTCGTTATTCCCGTAATAACGGAAACTTTTTTCCCCATCGGTCTCCGGCCATTAGACCGCTTTTTTCGCGTTTTCGTGGAACGTGGAAGTGTGCCACATTGTGCACGTTGAAGTTTCTCGTCGACGACGAGATTTTTATTCCTGCACGGACAATTTTTGCCCAGCGTTCGAACATTTTCGAAGGAAAATTCGATAGAATTAATTTAATAATTTCGTTAAAAAGTTTTTTTTATTATCGATTTTTCTCTTCATCTTAATATTCAGCTTAACAAGACGTCGAACATTTTGATTAATAATTCTTCTCAAAGATTTCCGTTTATACCTTCGGTTGGATAAAAATTTTGAAACGGTGATAGATAAGCGAGGACATGATTCATCGGTCGCATGTGGGCACGAAATACTGTGGGGGAGGGCAAGGCTGCCTGGAGGACACACGTGCAGGAAGTGGCACACCCTTCGGAATGCAGTCGAACATTGTGAACGGCTGCAAGGTACGAAACAAAAGAAATGCATTCTAATAGGTTGCATACGCACGTCGGCGGCCCTTCGTGCCTCGACTACCACCATATTCACGTGATATTTTCTTGGACGAACTTTCGATCGAACAGCTATCGATTCAGAACGCGTTGCACGCCCATGTCGTTGAACTGTCAAGTTAAGTAATCGAAATAACTTCAAATTGAAATTGGATCTGGAATTGAAATTATGTGTAACGATTAACAGATTAATGAAATATCACATTCTTGCTTATCCATTTCTGTATATCGTATCTATCTATAGTTTTGTAGACAGATAATCGACTTGCAGATTATTCTGATAATACTTTATATATAAATTTTGGGGAAAAAATCGATCGATTAGCTTAACGATATCAAAACTTGGAATCTTTGAAACTCTCTAATTGCCCGGAAGAAATGTAAATTTTCAATACTTCTCCCATTCTTCCAATTCCAACAAACTCCTTCAATTATCCGCAGCAAAATCACCTTTCGTCCAACCGTTGACGATCTTCTCCTCGTCGTAACTAAGCGAACGAATCGAAACTAGCGTTATGATTGATAAATTGAATGATAAACCGGCGGCCACGATTGGCCTTCTCGTCAGCGCGGTATCTGTCGGCCGATCGTTGGACAAAAGGGAGAAAGGGAAAAGAAACGACGGAGTGTAGCGAAGCGGAGAGAGGAAAAAGTCCGGGCGGCAAGGCTGCTTGGAGGACACTTGGTGCGTGGACAGGAAACGGGTCGAAGGAATGCAATTCGACGAATATGCAAACGAAATTCATTTCTCTGAAGCTTCGCGCCTGGGGTACCCCCTTTTCTGAACGCTTTGTCTGCATGACTTAACGCATACAACGCGAGATGACCGCGAGTCGGGTGGTGGAAGAGAGAGAGGAGAGGCGGAGGAGAGGAGTTAAAGAAGAGAGAGAGAGAGAGAGGAGGAGAAAGAAACGAAGAGAAGACCCCACGGAGACGTGATGCGCCTCTTGATGCGAATTCTAAGCCTCCAGGCTGACGGCCTCTGGGGCCCCGAGGGCTTCTGAAACCTATGAGAGCTGCCATCTTTTCCTTTAAGCGTATGAGAGCTTAAGCCTTCGACACCGCGCATCTAGCCTTCTCTTCGCCCCCCTCCTCTTTCTTCTCTCTTTCTTCTTGATAGCAACCAAAGTGGAACGAATCTGCTCTTCCCTCCCGGATGAAAGACACTCTCTCTCGCGAGACTTTAATGCGCGTTAATTGATTGAAATTTTTAAAAATACGTACCCCCCTTGGGCAGAAAAATCGTAGTTAGGGGATGAACTGTGCGGTTTTGTTGGAAGTGGAGTTGGATGGAATAATATTCCAATTTCGTTTCGATCCGAAATTTCCATCGAGTTAATGATTTTGTTACGTCTCTTTTCTCTTTTTTCGATTGATACCCGTGTATATCCCGTTGGATACCGTTATTCGGCGTGACAGTATTGGATTACGTTAATCTAGAACCGGCGTAGGTGTATAATTTCATATTGTAGTCCTGTAAGACGTAAGACGAGAACATCGAGAAATTGATCGGAAACAAGTTAAGTTTCCGAAACACGTAACACCGGTCAAAATTTTTCGAAGCGAAAGAAACTTTCCAATCGTTCTTTCTTCTTCTTCTTCTTCTTCTTCTTCTTCTGAAACGAATCTCGAAGAATTGCTCGCGATATTTTACTACGATACAATCCGATACGGCAAGGCAAATGGAACTTCCTCAAAACGAATCGACGAATGGAAAGAAAGAAAGAAAGAAAAAAAAGGGTAAATCTCGAAAAACTCTGCATCAGCTTTTTACATACACGGACGCTCGCATATATCTTGCGATTGGCTGGAAACAGAGATAGAGATACAATTTTTCATATCGAATCGAATTTTTCCTTTTCCCTGCCGCGACACGGCTGATTTCACGGCAATAACTATCGAGCATGTTGAAACCCGACGCTTTATTCCGAGTTTGCGGAATAATTTCTGCATCGAGCAGAAACGCAGAATCAGGTGAATCGAGGTAGACTTCCAAGGTGGAATCCTTTGTGCAGTGCGAAAGGCGCTGCATCATCCATTTGGATGGACGGTGCGGGGCTGTTGGCGGAGAAAAACTAGGAAAGACAGATGCGTAGATGGACTTTTATTGCAAGCCTCGCCATAATGGAACGGGACGTTCCTCTCCCCTTCGCGCATTTACCACGCATCCGAACGAATTTCACTTGGTTCTTGCCGATCTTAGAAACAGCCGTTTCACGGGGCGAAACAATCATTTCTATCAATTTTTTCCCTCTTCCTTTCTATCCCCCTTCGCCCTGTTTTCTCGCGAATCTGAATTTTGTAAAGAAGGAAGCTCCCTTTGCCATTGGAATTTCGTTTCGTCACGCGAATGAGTCGGCTCATTGTGTCGAAGCCGATTGTGTCGTTTTGCATGTAGTTTGAGATTTTCTCTGAACGGTTTGCGATTTTATGGAATTTTTGCACGGTAAAGGGATAGTGTTATGAGTTATGGAAAGATTCGGCGAAGCGTTTCGAAAATGGAATGTTGAATTTTTGTTTATCTCGAAGAAGAATAGTAATAAATATTTACGAATGGAAATAGGAAATGATAATATTTAAGTTTAGAAGACAGATGGATAATTTTTTCTTTAGTTGAGTTTCAATTTTGTTCACAAATGTTTCTCGAAAGTGTTTTGCCTTTTGTATTAATTTTTCTCTTGAAACCTTGGTTATAATTATATGCGGATAAGATATGCCGGAATTGCATTCTTCACTGGTTTACGAAGTACTGGTAATATTCCTTCGGGTGAAGTATCTTTTAGTACTCGAGTAATAAGTCTTTAGAAATACAGCTTAAGGAAAGTAATTCCTTAGCTGCAAAATCATATTGATTGCGTGTAAATTACACTCAAAAAGCGCGAAAGATTTTTATTTCGACTATCATAAATCAGTTATACAGTTTCCATGGCAATTTGCGGAAGATTATATTTCAATTAACTTTTTGATTTTGCCACTGGTAATAATCGTGTACCGAATCGAAATAAAAACTTCTAAACAGGCGTGCACAAAGTTTTTCAATCGCCGATTACTTCGGAAAGAAATTACTTTTCGATTTGCCACTTTGCAATTTTTCCATGGAACACTTTTGACGTTTCTTGGTTCCCAATTACTTTTGTAACATTGCAACATTTTATACAGAATATACGATTTTTTATTTCTTTTTTTCATTATTATAACAATTATTAATAATCCAACAGCGAATGAATCAAAAAGCAAAATCGAATCCTTGATCCATTAATCTTCATTTCTCTCCATATATTTTCCACGGTGATAACTAATTAAACAAATAACGCCTCTGTAACTCTTCAACTCTTTCTCGCAAAACTTCGAAAAAAGAAAAAGAATCTCTTCAAGTTATTAACAATTTTTCCCCTGGCCGTGAAAAAGATCAATATGAACGTGGCATAAGGCTCGTCAAATCCATCTGGAACGAAGAAGAGTGTATCCCCTCGCGGTGAATGAAAATCCCTCTCGCTATCCGATCTTGCTCTTACTATCGCGCCACGTGGGCGTCTTCTTCCTCTCCCAATCTCCTCTCTCCTATCTTTAGTAAGTTCCATTTCGTTTCGCGGCCGTTCTCGCGTTTCCACGAACCCGTCCCCGCCGCATTTTCGCCCCGGCTGAATTTATTCACCGTCGAACGACGTTTATGATGTTTATCCGTCGGAGGCGGTCGAAACCGTGTCCACGTCCGCAGGATGGAAGGAAAGAAGTCGTCACCGATTTTCGATAGGGATCCTCTCCTCGACAATTTCCCCCCTCCTCCCCTCTACGTGTGTTTATCGCCGATTTTCGATCCTTGCAACGTGTCGCGCACGTATAGACGTCGAGGAATTTGCGTCTCTCGCTTTGTTGTAAAAGCGGTTTTGGTGGAAAGGCGCGTTGATTCGATACGCAAGGAACGTACGAGTTTGGACGAGTTTGGCCAGGTTTTACGATAAGGGACACGTGAAGCGTTCTCTCTGTTTGGGAAGCGGGGTGAGATAAGAAGTGTTCTTGCGTAAAGAAATCAAGAGTTTGCGAAAAGAAAGACTATTCGATTTTTTGGTCCGTTCTTCGGCGAAAGAATATTTTTTGGAATTTTTGGTAATTGAAATCGTTTAAGAGGCTATTCGAGAAATTATACGATAAAAAATAATCTTTACTCTTGTCAATTTTTTTAATACGAATTTTTTTATCTTTAGATCTTTTATCAAAGTAACTATTTTTTCGCGAATTATTGAAAAAATGTTGAATCGGTATACGAGCAAGAAGGCATGGAAACGTTTCGTGAAACGTTTCGTCGTGCTTAGTGTCGTTTTGTATCCTCGAACCACATGACTTCACGCATGGCATTAATCGTTTTGAATTACTCGATTTCACGGTCGATTTACTCGCGTTCTTTAAACCAAAGTTCGTATCCGAGGCACGTTAAATCGCAATCCCGGAGCGATCGTCGGGAAGATCTCTTTCGCCAGACGTGCTTCCCTCCAACAGAGCTTTTATATGGCTCCCCTTTCAACATTTGAGATTGTATTTCTTCGGCTGACTCGGACTTTCGACTTTCAAAATGATTTTTCGGGACACGTAGCTACTATTTCAACCGGCCGGTACTGTTATTTGCGTCTCGAAAACTGGATTTTTCACGTCACGCAACGTATTTGTGCGCTGCACTTTATCTTGCGTGAAATGACTTTTGGACGGCGAGAGATCCCCTCGTATAATTGAATATCGTACGTGTTATACGGTAGATATAAATATACAATCAAAATATGTTTACGAAATAATTCGAACGATAATGCTCTTTATTTACAAAGGAACATACGAAGCTCGAAAGATTGAAATAATTCTCCAAATAAATACGAATCATACGTAACGTTTCTCCATTCACTTATTTCACTTTTTGGAAAAATGCAATTATATACCATTTCTTCGATACATAAAAACATTTAATTCCAATGTACAAAATATCGATATTAAAATTATTGGTCATTAATATTCATACTCAAAAATTGAAAAAACCCTTTCAATTTTACTAATATCGTAACGAAATGAATCAACGTAGAACAATTATAAATTACCAATTAATAGTCGCGATACAACAAGTTTGGAAACATGCTCGAGAGACCTACCTAACTAGAGAGAACTACATCGAAACGTATCCTTTTCAAATCTCGACCGACAATTTCCGACTCTCAATGAAGCGAGCTTCGGGAAAAAGAGCGAGTGGAGTCGATTAAAAGTTCCACGGAACTTCCTCGACACACGATTACTCTTCAGAGGTTGGGAATTGGCGGCCTCTGGGCGGTGATCGTCCTCGGTCGGAAATTCGCGTTCCTGGCACACGTCGAAGCTTCTACACGCGGCGCAGACTCGATCCGTGCGCGCGCGGAATCGCAGATCCGCGAAGGAATGTCTCCAGCGGCGCATTTGAATTCCATTCGAAGCGCGTGGCGTGCGCTGGCTCGAGGCCGAACCTTCTTCTCCGCCGTCTCCGCGAGGAAAAACTGGACTGTCTTATCTGACAACAGGCGAGGTAAATCAAGGTGGATACGAAGTGGAGAAACGTCGACGCGTGCCAGGCGACCCCCGAAGGGTTATCTCGGTCAACAGGTGCAGGCGATAATCGGGAAGGTCGATGGAAGAGCTACCTAGCCTTTTGATTTTCGCGGATCAGAATTCAACGATTCATTGAAATTATTTATGAAGCGTGGTTTCATCGTTCACGATCCTTAATTTCGTGATATGGACGATTTTTTGGACTGCTGGTATTTTTAATTTTCGGTGAACATGGTCGAAAATATTTCTCGCACGTACATCGGTCTGGAAACGATTGAAACGTAAATTTTGTACAGGTATGATAATATTTTTCTATTCGTCTATAAATAATTTTAACGTATTATACGAGAGGTGAGTTAATGGTTGTAGAAGACAGAGAGCATTACATTCATTACAGAGGAATGATTGCTAATCTACTTACATACAACTTCGTTATTATCGCTAACACGAAAATAGTATTATATTACTGGTAATTTCTTTATAAATCTTCCATCCTTTTACTTATTTCCCTGCTAATAATTTTAACCGTTATTTTATATCGTGTATTTATTGCAATTTTAATATCGCGCAATTAACCATCCAACTCGTCACAGGATCACCATCAGCGGAAAATTATTTCCTTTTAGGATCGTGTAACCTCATTTTATTTATAACTATCATTCGACGAAAAAAATAGAAAAATGATTTAATACGGGTTTTCTTTCCGTCCATTTTATTACCGGGTAAATTGCCACGCCACTTTTTCCAATATCCCATATCGTTCAAGTCTCGAGTCAAGTTCCAAGTAAGTCTACGATCGGTTCGATCCTTCCTCCCCCTGCTATATGCTTTTTTTAAAATAATCCCCCGTTTCATCCTATTTCGATTGCCGGCTTTTCCCTTCGAGCCATCCTCATTTCCGCTCCGCCTATCATATAAAATCACTTTCCTGGGACTACCCACTTAGCTGGATTAAGGAAACCAGTCGGGTAGGCCTCTGTCAGCCATCTGATATCGCGTAACTGCCGCTTCTTCCCTCGCTTCTTCCCTGTTTTTAATAAATACGCATCGAATGGTGATGAATAGGTGTACCACCGTGCGCAGTAAACAGTGATTGTAAGCTGCTCCTAATTCACCTAGGAAACCGCTGTCCATCGATCTTTCCGTCCACGTGTGATTAATTATTCGATCCTATCGAATTGCTCGGCCCCTGTTCGATCGATTTTGAAAATTGTGTCCGAGAAAATTATCGGGGTGGAATTTGTTTGTTTCGAGGAAGATTCGAAATTTTAGCGCTTTTTTTGCCAATTTTTTGTTACAAATTTATGGAACCAAGTTATTTTCGAGAAATTTTCGAGCATTGATCGTAATATTCACAGCATTTCGCACGATCGAATTTCAATTGTTAAAAAAAAAAAAAAAAAAAAAAAAAAAAAACTATATCGAAAAACACGAGAAAATATATAATATCCAATAAATAAGATTACAAATCCAAACATCTGCAATTATTTATTCGAAATAATCGCGCGATTAATCATTCAACGGTCAAGCTTGAATTAGTCAATGAAATTGAAGGAAAGTTCTTCTAAAAGTTGTATCGTGAAACGTGGCTGAAAATTTATGGTATCTATAGATCGGTCAATAGTTTAACTCGATCCCAAAGCGAAACTATTTTAATTTCCATTCGGATTGTGGTTCTCCTAGTAGCGTGATCGAAATCGAGATAGTGCAATGCTGGCCGCGCCAGCGGAATGCGTTTCGCTAGATAGATAGGTGATCAATTCAACGGCGTATGTACGGTGATATAATTTTTTTCCCCTCCCTATTTTTTTCTTTTCTTTTTTTTTTTTTCCAATCGTTCGTAACGGATAACGAAGTTGAATACGGGCACGGACAGGTGTACGGTCTTCGATCTCTAGCTACCTTTAATTGCATGCAAATAAGCTCCACTTTTAACGCGAACGGCTTTTACAACGAAAGAAGTGGAGATTTACACGGGTTGGATAGTACGCGGGAGCACGCGCGTAAACATATCCTTGGCAGCGTTCCATCTCGTGTTTTTCTGATTCCGTTGTGCGGAATAATTGCATTGATTGCGTTCAATAAGAGTCGATCGAATTATATCGAAGTTAATTTCCACGAGATCTTGGATTTTAATCGTTCATTATCGTAATTTTTATGATACGTTTGTCGCAAGCATATTGTTAACATTAGTTTAGCTTAATTTTTCGTAAATTTTCCAAAGTTTTTTTTCTCTAGAATTCCAGAGAAGAAGAGTAAATCTGTGGAGATATTTTTTTCTTTCAATCCTTATAAAATTTTGCTTCGATTCCTTCGAAAATTAATATTAATCTTTTGGATACGCGTGTACAAAGGCACTCATTATCTCTTTAAGTTTACAAATTATGATTTTGAACTCTTGCAACTTCCTAGTCGCGTGTACCGTTATTTGAAAATACTTTGTTTTATATGGCGATCCATCATAAGCGACAATGTTTATGTTATATTCATATTTTCCAGTATTTTTCAGAAAAAAAAAAAGTAGCGAAGATGATAGATCGAACAGCACACAAAACGAGAATTTTATATTCTGTTCCATAAACTTGTACTCGTTGAATCTGGTATTGGTATAAATATCGCGATAAATATAATATCAGTCTGTTGTAAATTTTCAGAGAAAGAGTTATCGTCGATTCTTGTTTTTTTTTTTTCTTTTTTTTTTTTGCACAGAATAGCATTTATAGCTGGCTCGCACATCTTCATCGCGCTTGATTATCGTTCATCAGTCACCCTCATCGTCGTCGTTTAACTCGGCTCAGCGCTTCTATCATTATTATCGTTGTCCTAAATCTCGAGTACACGGAAAATAACGCGAATCTATTACGTTTCATCGTCGTTTCGTTTCATTTATCATTATCGCCGTCATCTCGTCCTTTCACGACTTCTTAAAATCGTGTTATGTCTCGAAATCCTCTCTTCAAAACCCTTCCTTCTCCAAACTTCCGTAAAACGTTCATTTCAATTTTCTCGTCTCTTTTTTGTGCATCGAACAATCAACTCATTATACCGATCCTTTGTACATCCTCGTGTGTTTAATTTATTAAACAAAACGATATTTGTATTGAATTACATTAGAAAGTGGTATAAATAGGAAAGAAATTCTATATTTTTTAAAACATGTTTTTTATTGCCAGAAATTATAAGACTCCAAAATAAATAAAAATTATACATGTACTTATTCGAAGCTTCATAATTAAAAAAAAAAAGAGGAGAAAGAATTTCAATAAATTACGAAAATTTAAAATATAAAATCTAAAAATTCTTGAGATCTAGCATCCTTCTGAGCATCCTTGAAAACGAAACTCGAGGATTTCGATATCCTCGACTCGAACAAAGTCGAATCGTTCATGATCCGTGAACGTGTACGGCTTCCTGAGAGCTTCGACCAAACTCTCGTCATGGTTCCTCGACTTTCACGTTCTCCAGAATCTCTTCCTCTCCCCGACTTTCCTCGACCCGTTCACTATTCGAGATTGTTGTAGACGCAGTTGGCGATTTATCGCATTAACGTTTCCACTTGTGGTATTACGTGGATTGTCGAGATGGAAACGGTTCGATGAAATGACATGAAAGTATCGCAATTAAACGCGCTGATCTGTAATTAAGACTTTGTATACACTCGGTTGATTTCTGCGATGTTGAATCGGTTTGAAGAGAAGGATAAATGTGAGAATGTTTTGGATATTGCAGTAATTTTTTTCTTTTTATTTCCACGTATTACATCAATGGCTTGTCTTTAGATAGTGCAGTAATTTGAATTATCGAATTTCTTTATATAGAATTCGTAAGATGAATATAGCCTGCAATTTATTATTATACTGCAGAATAGAGAATCTTGATATTGTATTTTGATTTGTGTTTTGAAGAAATCGTTTTTGATTAATGGTAATTGATTTACAATTACACGAAGCGCAATTAATTGAATCGAACGTTGCTTTAATTTTCAAATTTTTGCAATTTTCATTTGGCTTTCTTCTCCGGCCGAATGAAAAGAAAGTTAAGTTAATTGAAATTTGAAACATCTTAATAAAATTTTAACTCGATATTCCAGCTATTAAACCCTATACTTATATGCTAATCGTATTGCAATAATGTTTGTGGCGAATCGTGACGACCAATTTCAATAAATTTCGTTCACAGTAGTTTTTAGTTATAGGTATTGCCGCACTATGCTTGTATTTTACTGCAGCCCTAGCTCAGTAGGGATTTTCATGCAAATTAAAAGGATGAAAAATATAGAAACAGATCACTTGTTATGAGCAACTATTAATCACCGATACAAACCGGTTCGACACTTGCTTTTACTCTGTATTAACCGAGCTACAAAAATGATCTGCTACCAAATACAAGATAGGAATTCCATCTGTTATATCTGACAGTGTCTTATTTCGTGTATAGTATATATCTTTTCTATATTGACATTATGAAAATGAAGAAAGAAAAATTTTGAGAAAGTTAAAAACAACTCCTTTTCAATTATTTAACAATTTTTCCATTTTTATAATTATATTATATTCAATTTCTCCAATTTCAAAGGACCATAATCAAATTTACAAACTGAATCGCTTGTCAAAATTTCATTCACCTTTTCTCCGTAAATATTTTAACCCACCACTCATCCAATCGTCAAAGAAGGTGTCGAAAAATCACACCGTATCCGAAACTTGCTACACGCATTACATCATTCCCCCTCCCCCCGGCGCAACGTCTCACTTTCATGAAATATGATTCTCGATGCACCGAGAGTTAACTTACATAGAGTTACATTCAAATATTTGCTCGTGCCGCCGATAATTAATCAAGGGTGACCGGAGGAGGAGGAGGGTAAGAGGAGGGACAGTAATCGATTTACCGCCGATTTTTTTAAAATCGTTGCGACATTATACATACGGTTAAACGACGAAGGCCACGATGCCGTATTTCCACTGAATGAACATTTCTATGCGGCCTTTTATCAGCCATTAGACATATTACGTGTTTCGATAAATCATTCCTTTCCGGTTGAAACGCACCCCGATAGAGGACAGCCTCTCTTCTTATACGGGGACTGCCGTCAGCATAATACCAAAGTCGCGGTGTATCGTTTCTATCTTCTCGGTGCCACGCACCACGATGCCGTAGGAAAGATAGCGGTTTTGTCGTTATTATTACACGGACGTTGCCTCGCTTATTTCTCGGAATTATCCACTTTCAACTCTCTCGTCCTCTTGATATTGGAAATTCAAACGGGTTGCTCGACGATAATTTCAAAAGTGAACTTGAATACGAAATAGAAATTTTATTTATTCATTAATCTCGATGATCTAACGTCGAGCCGGGATATATTTACACGTTTCATTCAATTCGTAATTATAAATTCGCACGACCACTTACAAATATTTTAAACTTGAGTTACAACCGCCTAATTAGTAAGCAACGGAGCGATCTTCGATTTCCTCCTCACGATTTCAATCTCCCAATTCTCGCAAGAGGAACGCCAACGTCGTTATTCCATCCACGACGAATCATTCTTCCCCTCTTCTTCTTATCAAACGTGTGCAACATTTATGCGCAAACGTCTCTAAATCAACACCACGATATGGTTATCGCGAGGCATTAATCAACCTCATGTGCTCATTGATGAAGACACGGCGAGGCCCACGCCTCGCGGTTTTCGCCATTCATCGTGCGCGGCGATTAACGCGACCCTTCCCCCCTCCTCCCCGTAATAATGAACGGTGCACGATCGATCGAGGGGAGGGAAGGGAAAGGGGTCCAGGCCGGCCGGCGGGAAAAGAGGAACAAAGGGCCCCGGAGAGAAGAGAGGAGGCTGGCTGGACCCTCGTCTGGATTCCGTGACGACCACGCTAGTTAACGTTTTATGGAATCGAGCCGGTGCCCGAACAGGTGCACGAATTGGTCCATTCGATGGACGGATGGATTTCTCTCGCTCCTCTTCCTTCTCCCTCCTACTCTCGTACGCGTTCCTTTGCATCGGGAGAGAAGGAGAGAGAAAGAGGAGGAGAGGTTCTCTAATTCTCGAGGGAACAAAAACTTAATCGGTTGCTTCCTCTGGGTTCTCCTCTGCGAATAGAACGGCCTCCGCTGGAGGCTGAACCGAGAGGCGGTTGTGAGGAACGAGAGAGGGACAGAGTGACGCAGAGTACACTGGTGTGGAATTAACTTTTAGCCCAGATATGTATTTTTTTCTTTTTCCTTCTTCTTCTTCTTCTTCTTCTTCTTCGAAAAAACGAATATGCAGAGGGGATGGATGTCTTGTCGTTTTGGATTGTAAGAGATAGCCATTGATCCTCTCTCGAGCGTTTTAGAAGGTTTTTCTGACGTTTGTGAAGGATTTTAAAGGATATTCGTTGAATGGCGGGAAAATTTGAATATTTCCCCTTTGATGTCGAATTATCAACATAATATTTGAACTTGAGATACAAATTCAATCGATCGATGTAATTTAAGCAACAAACTTTAAGTCGTCGAGTAGAATAGTAAAAAGAAAGAACGAGAAAGCCAAGAATTCAAGAATCATTACCAAAATCGATCTCCAAAATTCAACAATACAATTCTCCATCGATTCGTAAGCGAAAGACAATAAAAAAACGCATATTTTTTCAATCACCAGTTCCGTAAAAATGATTCGGCCCGTAAAAATGGTGGATCCTATACCACTGCGCGCGAGATATGGGCAGAAAAGAAAAAGAAAAGGGGAAAAAAAAAAAAAAAAAAAAGAAGGCACGAGAGGAGAAATCTAGCCGGAGGAGGGATCCTTTCGAGAGCTGCGTACGATCAGGATTACCTTCGGGGTAATCTTCGTATCCAGTAGCTATAAGCGACTGCATTCATTTAGCTGTGCGTAGGGAGAGATACGCGCGTGTGTAGAGGTGGGAGCGAGAGAAGGAGAGGAGAGGAGCTAGCCGGTTTTGTGTTATTACGGGGCACGGGCCTCCAAGGTCCTTAAGGAGGAGCTTCTGAAATATGCTGATAATGGGTGGACGTCGCGAAATCTTCACGACCTGGCTAGCCCGCGGTTAAACATTTATTTCACCGCGTGAATGGGGGCGGCTGGGGGTGATTGGAAGACGCGATGAATGTCGATGTAATGCACGCCGCGATTCGTCGTGTGGAAACGATAATATAGGATAATTGCGAAGTTTGTTTTTTATTTTTTGAGGTATTAGAAAGATTGATTAATTGATTTTATCATCGTGGGGCTAATTGCCTGGGGATGATATCGATGAAGTTTAATTGCGATTGCACGAGCTGGAAATGAAAGTAAGGAAGCATTAGTAATTCTTCTTATTACTGATGGAATTAGTTAGTTAGATAGAGAGAGATTCAGAAGCTGGATTGATTGTGATTTTTTTGAAAAATTGAGATATTCGAAGCTTTCGCGTTGTATTATAGTTATATTGGTGAAGCGTTATTTCGTATTGTAATTCATTTTAGGGATGAAAAGCTGCGATTTTAGCTTGTGAGTGAGATAGAAATGTTATGGAAGAAATTTTATAATTATAGAATGTTGTATAAATAAATATTCGTAATGATTTAAAGAATTTTTTTTAAACGATAAACGCAACGCTGAAAAAATTTCTGCACAAATTTCTTCTCTTTCCTATATTCCATTGATCTGAAAACATGTTCATCTGTATGGGCGTACCTCGTAATTTTCGCTTTGCCTCGGCCAAATCTTTTGTCTTGCGGTTATATAAGCAGACGAGATCGGTCTGCTTTAATGGCGGACCGTGATTATTCTGTGTTAGGTGGAGTATATCTTGTGGTCTCTTAATGATAGGAAAACGTTCCTGGATGTTGGGGATATTTAGTTGAATAGGGAATTGTTTTTTTCTCTCGAATTGCGTTTATTATTCTTATTCTATTACCAGACGAGGCAAATGAAATTAGTTGAAATTAATATATAAATCCCAATAATTTTAAATCATTAATATATCGTATAAAATAATAGATAATACAATATAATATAAAGCGTGAATTAGAATAGTTGCTGCTTATAAATATAAAGTAAATAACCAAAAAATTATTTTTTTTTAATGGCAGTATATAAAGTTTTTAATTTAAAATAACATTCTTTGTTATTGTTTACGGATGTGGAATAAAATAGAGCGGAGTTTAAATAGCCTGTACAATTCTGTGCATTTGAAGAATTTTTCGAGGAGTTATGTTGAAAAGATCTTTTTATGTAAAGGAACCTAAGAACAATGGATAATTAGTATTAAATGAAATTAGTATAATGAAATCAGTTTTAAAAATTTATTTTTTCTCTTTCATAATAAGTTTTTGACGTGTTTTCCTTTCATGCAAATGCATACATTTATTTGATGTCAGAAATATTTTTATCTTGTTCCACTTTGTTATCTGATATACACACGCGTTTCATTAATTACGGTATATTATCAGTCGCGAATAAATAAATTAAATTCATTAAGATGCAAGGACAACGATTACAAACGTCGTGTTTAACGTCGAAAATACTGATTTTACACACTCTTTCAACATCTTCGTATATTACATTAACGCATTACTACAACTTTGGTCTTCTGTTATCTATACAACCTGTGTTTCTCCTATTTATATAATTTTTCCCTTTTTTGAAATTGAATTCTGTTTTTACAATAGACAAAATTAAAAATTATTAGATACATTATTAGTTTGAAAAAAAAGATAAACAATTAACGATAATAATCTGGCCAAAAAAAAAAAAATACCATGATTAAATACGAATGATTCAAGTAGTGAAATAAATGATTATTAAACAATTTTTTTCTTAGGAAAGCAAAAATGTTAATACTTCTTTTCTTCAATAGAATTCAAGCCGCTTATATTTGCAAGTAAAACTTAAACAATTGAATAGAAAAAAAATTGACATGATAATTAAAAACGCGTGTCCACGAAATTCCGCGATTAAACGTCCAGAAAATTCGACACCCACTAGGAAATTAAAATGCCGGCCAACGACACCGTCGTAAATAATCACGTAATAACGCGGCGGGCAATCACGATGGACTATCTCTCTGTACATCGTCGAGGAACCGGCGCAAATTGAATATTAATACGCGGTGTGTCGCGGGGACACGAGGATAATCTCGACAAAGGTCCGGCACCGATGACGCTGTCCCAATAAATAACAACCTGAAATATAATACAACGGAGATAGAACTCGTGTAAGAGGAATTTTCGCTTTTCGCCCCGATCCACGCGAGGATCGTACGTACGTTTCGAATCTCGTTGTCGGCCAACTTCTTTCTCTCCTCTTTTCCTTTTTTTCCCCCTCGTATATTCCCTTTTATACCAGAAATAGTCAGTTTGGATCTAGATAGACGCGCCGGCCATTTAACACGACTCGGGACTATCCGGCGTGAATCTAAGATGGTGGTTGACGCGGAGGAAGTCAGCGGAAGATCCTGAAAATCGCGGATGATTGCAGCGTATCCTCGCGCTCTCGGCCTCTCCAGCGCGAGCTGGACACCTCGGTCCTGTCCAGATGGTAAAGTGAGAACAGTTAGCCGCGAAATTTACGGCTCTATTGACGCTGATAAATGGGATAGTTCAGTCTATTTATAATTTGATGTTAGCGTACGAGGGTACGTTTCGGAACCGTAGTAACACCAACGGTGATACTGATCGTAGCTCCAAGAGTTCAAAAGTTTAATTCGTACGAAGCAAAGAAGAATTTCGAAGCTGTGTATAATACATCTTGATAATTGTACGGTGGAGAATATATTAAGATCGATGAGTTCGAGGTTGTACGATGCTCGCTTTTAATTTCGAAAGTTTCACTCGTAAAAAAAAAAAAGAGGCCAATGTATAATTACTGCCTTCAGATATACTCGAGTGAAAGATTCGTCGAGAGAAAGAAAAAAAGAAGCTTGAAAGTATGGTCTTAAAAATTGGAAATCTATATTATTTATTCTCGTCGTGATAATGATGAAAAAAAAAATAAATAGACAAATATTTATCGGGTTGAAGAGTTGAGAGAAACGACGATGAATCATGTAAAAATTTTCGAGCGAAAATTAACGCGATAACAGGTTATAAGAGGGACGAATTTCGTTTAGATTAATTATTTTGTCGCGGGCATTGCTCGTATATCGTATCGTATATCGGCCTGTCTCGTAAAAGTCGAGTCGGAAGAGGGTTGTAATTAGAGGACGGGGCTCATTCGGTCTAACGACGACAGCCCGCGGCGCGCATAACGTTATAATGCCTCGTTGCATTGTGGATTCTGGCGTTAGGATTGTTATCGGTTTGGTTCGAGGGATCGTATATGTTATACACGCCGTTGTGCATCGAGGATGGAATCGAAGGCGTAATTGAGAATAGGTCGTTCGGATGGTTTAGGACCTGAACTTCAGGTAGACAAGTTCGTGAGGCTAGTTTCGTAGATGGCTGGCTCGAATAAGATTATTTCTTTCGGCAAAGGCGGGCCACGGGTTATAATTATTGGATTATACACGGATGATGCGAATGTATGGTCGAACGAAGATGAAGATTGAATGATACGATTGGAGGAGGAATCGTTGAAATTGTTGAAGGGTTCGTCGTGGTTTAAAAAGTGGCTTTTTCTTGTAGGCCTTTGATGATAATTAACTCCAAGTATGGGAGTATTGATTTTCATTCGTTTGATATGGAATTCTAGTGGGAATTTTTTTTTTTTTTTCTTAGAGAGACAAATTGGAAAAGCTAATAACGCTGAATAATTAATTTTTTATTCGTAAAGAGTGTATTGTAGATAAAATTTCTTCGACGTTGGAATTGAATGGATGATTATGCGAGGAGAAAATATTGTTTAACGTTGTTTTTTTTTTTTTTTTTTTTTAAAATACTTAATATTAATTTTAAGTAGTCAATTATGTTGTCTGTGTGTTTTTTTATTCAAACAGTCACGTAACTTTGTTATTCCAGTGTGAAGAATGGAGATTCTATTGTCTATTATTAAGATGCCACGTCTTAATGATTTATTCATTATGATTATAATGCGTAACAAATGCACGTTTTTTCCCCTAGCAAGTAAATGTATGTCGATTGTAATTTCAAAGTTATTAACTTCGTCTATAAAACGTCAGCAAAAACGTCGTTGTGCTCCAATTACTAGACTGATGACCGGTTGGAAAAGATATTTATTTACCGTTGGATTCGTGCTTATATTAATTAGAAGTAAAAGTTTGTAATCATAGTAATCAATGACCGAATTTCGAATATACGTTTATATAATACAAATTATCAGAGGAAAATAATTGCAACACGTGTAGTATTGAAGCAAGCTTGTGGAAGAAAAGAAAAAAGAAGAAATAAATTAAAATATCGTCCCAACGATAAGAATGATTTATAACTTTTTAATTAAATATATATATTTGATTCGATGGCAGTATAAATTACTATACTGTCGAAACACAATATTTTATACAATTTTACAAATATATTTAATTTTAAATCGACCACGAACAATTTATCGAACGAAATAAAATTATTTCGAATAAATTAATCAGATCGAACGAAGCAAAACGAAACAAATTTTATTCGAATAAATATTACTCGTTTCAATAACGTTCCAAACCCGATATCGACTCGTGTGAAACGCGCGCACGACCGTCTATTTATCAATGGAAGCACTGTCGACGCGAATCCGGCGGAAGTCACGCACGGGAAAACAGCTTTCATTGGACGTCGAGCGATCATCTTTCTTGATCGGCCATCTCGAACGAAGAATTCATTTAATATTCGATTAATAACTTGTTGTTACATTACACGAGTTGCATTGAAAAATTGAATAATTTTTTAACAGTCTTTCTCGATTAAAAATCAAATTGCAATATGCAAAGTGTTCTCTTTCTCGGATGGAGAAATTAAGGAGCAAGACCTAGAAATCGTCGAACTTTTTCCACTCGTTCGTTCGTTCGTTCTTTCTTTCTTTCTCGCCTCTCGTTTATTTATTTTAGTTTTAAACGCTTCTTGCTCCACGAAACCTTTCTCACGGATCGAAATTCGCTAAATCATACTGTCTTGCAGTTTTTCTGAAAAGCTTTCTTCTGTTCCTTCTCCGTTCCCTCTCGCTGTTTTGAATCCAAGTGTTTGTATTTAATCTCGGGTTTCCATCGATTCTGCGACGTGTGTTTCGCTGGTTCCTGTGTTGAGTATGACGCGTATAAAGTAGCTTCGTTCGCTGCTCGTGACTGGTTGTCAATGAACGTTGATAAATCGAACGTAATTAACACCGATAGCGTCAGAATATTTGTGGATATAATAAGCGAGCAATTTGTGGTTGAACGGTATGGAAAAAGTTAGGAAGATTCGAAGAAAAACGAGATAGAATTCATTATTCATTTGCAAAGTGTATAATGATAACGATAGTGGACGATGAATTAGAAATAAGAGGTAAATAGGAAGAAGTCTTAAATAACGATGAAACAATGAAATAAAAATTCGAATAAAGTTTGCAAGATTATTGGTTAGATATTGTTGATGGATTTAATCCGATACGTATTTATTCATTATCGTTCAATTTTCAGTCTACGATTTTCTTGCTTACGCTACATGAATCGTCATTATTCATTCATCGCTATACTTAAGTTGGAAGTTTGATTTTCAACTTGTGTTACATGATGTAGCAAACCTCTTGGTCATGAATTATCAAGTTTACCGGACCTACTCCGCTCTAATAGCTGTTTTCTAAGAGAGCTATTCATCGATTCAATCTCGTCTCTCGTTTCAAGATGTGAATTCACCTAGAATCTAATTTACTTTATTGATTGTATAAAAGCGTGGACGAAGTGGATCCTCGTAATAAGTGAACATGTTGCATGCATTTGTTACATTGGAAAACTGTGATTCGTTCCACTATAATTTCTTCAAAAGAATTGCTGAAGAGAATATGTTCAAACAGAAGGAAGAAAAACTCTATTTTTTTTTTTTTTTTTTTATTAAGAATTTCTTTGAGAAATTTAAATACGATTACTTTGACATTTACATACGCAACACTCAATTTTATATATAATATAACTACAATATGATTATAATATAAATTAACACACGACACCAACGATTTTTTTCTCTCGATATTTAATTTTTTTGTAAAAAAAAGTTTTACAAAAGTCCTGTAACATATGATATTACATAATTTTTTCCAACCCAGACATCCCGTAACACTGGCAACGTGTCGTTGGAATTCATTCCCGACCCGAGCAAATCGCGCTCTCTTTTTCTCTTTTTCTCCAAGATTCCGGCATCCGCGGAGTCTGGGCCAAGAGACGAAGAAGATCTCGAAGAGGAACGTCCACGATCCTGACGCGATGGACCGCCACATTCAGAAATAAACTCGGCCAAAATAGGCGCTCGAGAGAGAGAGAGAGAGAGAGAGAGAGAGAGAGAGAGAGAGAGAGAGAGAGAGAGAGAGAGAGAGAGAGAGAGAGAGAGAGAAACAGGGGGTTGAGGTGCTTTGTAAGGGCGAGTGATAAAGATAAAGGATGGAAGGGAAGGCGAACTGGAAAGACGAATATGTCTGCGAATTCGCGGGAGATAAAGAAGAGTTTGATGAGAGGGCAAGATGGAAGAAAAAGAAAAGGAAAATAGAGAGGAGAGAGAGAGAGAGAGAGAGAAAGTTGGGAGACCCATTTCGCATTCTGCAGAGAGCTAGTCAGCGGCTAACTATAAGAGAAGCTAACTATAAACCGGACTCCCTACCCCGTTGCTATTTTCAGCCTCGCGCTTGTCGCATTGCCAAACCCCCCTTGCTGTGTTCTTCGCTCTTTCTTCGTCCATTTCTCTGTCTCCCGTCACCCCTTTCGATCATTTTCGCTCCTGTGGCCGCGCGAACGTTGCATTTTTCGAACGTGCCTTCGAAGTTTTTTTTTCTAGAGATATGTATTTTTCAGGGTATTGAAATTTATTTGAAATGAAAAAAAAAAAAAAAAAAAAAAAAAAGAGATAATTTTATTTATTTTGGATTTCGTTGTATCTAAGAAATAAATATAATTGCTCGAATATAATTTGTCGAATGAAATAAGAAATAACTTATTTCTCAAATAATTTTTAATCTTTTGACACTTTTGAACTTTTGTTTTTTCAGATAGATCTGTCAATACGTATCAATATCGGGGTGCCAATAATGCTGTAATAATCCTCGATTGTCGGCTTTTCTGCAAAAACTGCATTGGAAATTGTAAGTATTAATTCTTTATGAAATCAAGATCTTGTAAAACGATATTAATCGTCGAGTCAAATCTTCTAAAGAAACACGTTTAAATATTTGAAGAATTACTAGAAGTTAGAACAGGTAATAAGAAAATATCATGGTTAATTTTTCCTACATCTTCGACGAATTTATTATATGGAAAAGAATTCTTTTCGAAATTTAAATAACCAGAACTATAACCAGCAAAACTAATCGAGCTGCTACTTGATTGTAAAACTTCGAAGGCTCTCCTCGCAAAACACCGTTTTTACGGCGTTCATTTACACAATGTAACGAGCCGTTTAAACAAATACTTTACGAGATACTCAACACATCGTTATCGAAGGTCCAAAGAAAGCGACAGTCGTTAAAATCAATCCACCATGTATGATGACAACCTTTTTTTCCTCTCCCCCTCTTTCTTTCTTCCCTCCCCCCTCCTCCTTAAATGCATTTTATTAACACACGGTCCGATAGCCTTCACGAGTGGTATGGCAATAACGGTCGTTTGCATTGCGGTTTCAGAGGAATCGATTTCGTCTCTTTTTTTTTTTTTTTTTCTCTCCACGACCGCAATTGGAACGATCGTAAACCAAGTAACACCACTTGCCACGTTCACACGGAGACCCTTACAAGCTCGGTTACACCCACTCGTCGACGATGAAAGGTACAATTCGTCAAACGAGAAAGCTTATTGTATATTTTCGCAAAAATTGATTCGATCGTTATTTAAATTTTATTATCGGTTTCTTAGAAAAGTGGTTTCTTAATATAATCATTGATACTTTGGAGACTTTTTAAAAAATTCAATCGATCAATTAAAAATCTTTAAATTTCATTATTTTCTATAGAAATGATCACGGCACATTTGTAAATCGATTATTCCGAGAAATATTTCAATTCCTCGGAAATTTAATAACACGAAAGACAAGGAAAAAAAGACGAGAAGAAATACTTTTATTTATAATACGTAAAAAAAAAAACCTACATTTACATTTTTCGAAATAATTCGAGGAATCGTTAGAGATATGACACGTTCCTTATATCTCGGGATAATCTCGGGAATTCCTTAAATGTTCATTCGGTTTTCGAGCCGAGTGTCATCGTAAAGCGCTAATTTATACAGTGACTGAGCAGTTATGGCCACATATGGGAAAAATGTGAACCGGAAAACGTATAAACTAGCAGCTAAACTTTTATGCGAAGGGGCAATCTCTTTCTCTCTTTCGCGGCCGTGATCCGCGTATCAAATTGAATTATGCGTAATTAACTTAAAATCTCGATTAATTTATCGATCGAGGCTGAATTCCTCTCATAACATTAGTTAATTGAAGGATAGGATCTCGCTGAACGCCGGTCTCCTGGATACACGATGGTAAATTTGAATATTGAACGGAAACACCAACTTGTCTGTGGCGTGTTCCGTTTTATTATTACGTATTCAGTGTTTGAAAGGGATTGTACAACGTTGGCCAAAAGTTTGAAATTGTGCTTTCCAAATATCCTCGAATTTTCAATTAATTTTAATCGTCGACACGAGATTAATATTGATGAACGGTTCGGCTCGGAGAAAAATTTTATTATATTCTTTTTTTCAATTTTGACTCGAAAATAATTGACGTTTTAGAAATCGAATTGGAGAAACGTTGTTACAAAATTTTTTTACGCGTTTGTTTGCAATTATATTATGCATGATAATAATTTTAAACTTTTGATCGATAAGATACACGGCTCGATTCGTTAATAATGGATTGATCGATTCGCAAATCGGATTAATTTTCGTGCAACCGATGTCACATCCAATGATGTTCATATTAGGAAAATAATTAATGCAATGAGACGTCCAGAGAAGAATTGATAAGTTACCTATTATGGAATGATGTTCAGTTTGAAACGAGGATATTAATTAGCTTGGTGTTTTTCTTCTGGATGTGTTAATATTGACTAGGACAAATTTGGAGATAATAGAATATTCAAAATATTCGCGTGAATAGCTTATTTTTAAATAAACGAAAGAGAGATATCGTGAAAGAGCTACGAGATTGTTCAGATTACTTTTTTTCATCTTTTAATATTAAAGTGTGTGTGATTTTTTTTAAATAATGTAATTAATTATATGTAGTTAATTTGCAAAGATAATTGAAAAGAGATGATTAGATATTAAGCACAGAATTCATTTAGATTCTTTAGATTAGTTTCTTTAATTACTTTTGTTAGTTTTATTTATTCTTACCTTCTATCTTTAATTATTTTTTATTTCTTGAGAATTAAAATGTAATTTATAGTGTAATTAAAAGGATTGTATCTGATATTAAATTACGACGAAACTAGAAATTTAGTTTCATGTAATAATTAATTCGTTTAATATTTTAAAATTTCTCCAATAGGTAAAAAGATATTAATAAATCTTACTGTTTTCAAGGATTATTTTGTAATTATGAAGAAAATATTTCACATATTTTTATCAAAATTTAATTAATCCTATTGTTTACAAATCCTAGTTCTAAAAAATTTGAACGCAAATACTAGTAGTTTATTTTCATAAAAAGACATTCTTTAAGAAATTAACGAATTAATTTTAACTTTAATAATCTCGTCAAAAGAGTGCCAATAATTAAATCGTCAAGGAAATATTTGAACAGATCCTATTAATTTTCACATTCATTTCGCGTTAATTGTGAGAGAGAGAAAAAAAATTTCAATTTGTGTTAAATGTTTTTTGAACGAGCACCAAGTGTTTGAAGAAATATAATGTAAAACATTTTGTTTACGCTTTATAAACATCGTGAAAACTAGCGTTTACAACGAGAAAGTATCTATGGAAACCGAGAGTAAGATAATTAAAAGTTATCAAAGAGGAGCGAATGTTTTAATAAGGTATTTTTTCAGTGAGTCATTTTCCTTTTATTTTCTACATTTAATCTTAATTAAAATACAATAATTATGAGAATATAATCTCTTGAAGTAGGAACAATTAACATTAAAATCACATTATCAACGACAGATATAAATAAAATAATGAATATGATGATAAATAGTTAGAGATCGATCCATTCCAAATTTTCAAATAACATCGACTTTCTACTTTTTTCTTTTTTTTTTTTTTTTTTTGTTATAATCACTCCAAATTTACATTTAATATTAAAATTTAATATTGCATCACGAATTATTTTAAGGAATCTAGGAAGTTTTATTTGATATTCTTTTACAATTTATTCTATCTTTATCAACGATATAAAATAAACTTCATTATATATACATAATATGACCATTCACATCTCGCTGATTGACACTGAAACCTTGCTTATACATAATAAACAGAGGTTATAATCGAGCAACGACCGAGAGATCGAGCAATCTGCATTAAATATTTCCACGGTCCATGTCTAGATCACTCTAGACTAATTTCTGGCTGCTTCCAGTGCTAAAATTGTCACCGAAGAGGAACAGATTTCTAACCGTGGATAAAATTAAAGAGAACGTAACGAAACGCTTAATGTCAATCCGGAGAAGAAAAAGGATTTCGCGAATCAATTTGAAAAATTAAGAAGGAAAGACGTGCGAAAGAATTTAATCCTTGATTGAATCGAGTAATAAAATTTTCAATCTAATGGAGAATTAATGTAACAACGCGATGATTTAATTGGATTTGAAACTTAAGAGAGGAAATGGCGTGTGCGTGAGAGGATACAAGAATATTGAAAATTAAAAGGGGTTAAAGGAAAACTAAGAGAGGTCATTGGCTCGAGTACTTTATCTTTTTTAGCATTAAATAGCTTGACGAACGTTTCTGAACAGACGTTTTGTACACCTACTGACAAAATATAGACCGAAGATATCTCGTGATTCAGCCTTCCGGTTCATCCAGATATTCCATCATTCGTGTGTACTATATTAGACACAAAGAGGACCTATACAGATATGCATATATCGTATCTTTCCAAGTGATAATTGCAAGATACCTAATTCCACAGCTTCTGTTTAACATTTTCTCCCCTAAAAAAAGAAAAAAAGTTATTACATTTACTTTAGAAAACTTGTTCGAATAATACAACAAAGTATCATATATTTTAATAATTTTCCAATAATTTTCTCTTTGCAACAACGTCCGTTTGGAATAAATTAGCCAGGGAAAACGTTCCCTTCACCTCTACGTTCTCTCAATTAAATCTCTATTTCCGAGAACGACCACCCCCGCAAACCTCTCGAACGAAATTCCAAAAACAAAAAAAAGAGAGAGAGAGAGAGAGAGAGAGAGAAAAATAAAATCATTCTCCTGTTGCACACCCGGTCACATTCGAACACGCGGCTCGAATCTTAATTCGAAACGACTTCCTCGTGGCGAGGAACAACCGGAATCGCATCTCGATGTTTTCGCGTTAGCGACATGCGTACGGTGTTGAATGCAGCCACGCGCATAGATTAAAATTGCACGTGGGCGCTGGTGCTCGCGCTTGCATCCACGTTTTATATAGGCGTGTGCACATATACATGTACACAGATATACATACATACATATATATATATAGGGAGGTTCAATTAAGCGCGGTCTCGCGACGGATCGAAGCTCGTGGGGTCAGTGCTCGGACCTATTTCAACGACGTTGAGCCGCCTTCATTGGCTAAATTCTATTATTTATTTACGGTGTTGCTGCTCTGCCTCTTCGAGGGTTCGAGAGAGTGGAAAAAGAGTGGCTTCCATGGCTTCGAAAAGACTATCATCCTCGCGTGGCCGCTAACAGGTAAACGAGGAGAGGTTGAGTTGAACTGTACGAGGGTTTGGAAATGGGATTAGGGATTAAGGAGATCGTCGTAGAGATTCTTAGTGAAAAATGGTGATGATAATTGTTGAAGTTGGAGGGATTCTTTAATAAGAATTAAGGTATCTTAGTTGGAAAAGGTATTAGGGATTGTATTAGGAACAATTTGTGAAAGGTGATATTGATGATATTTGGGGGAGGGGGGGATAGAAATATTTTTTCATAACGATTAAAGATATTACGAAAGGCGTCCCTTTGTCGTTTTATTGTTATTATTATTCATATATTCTATTATTTATTTCTTATTTTGTAATTTTTATTCGATGATGAATATTTTAGAGCAATCGACGTGTTTTATTTTGACAATTTTATGAGAGTGTAATCGGTATGATTAGTTAGTGGATTATGTAAAATAAAATTTTATTGGTGTTAATACTATATGATTTTACAACCATAGATATGATAATGATATAAGGGACGAGTTAATATAATATAATGGTTTTTATTAGGTTGTATATTAAATTTGATATAAAAATATATGAAATAAAATTCATTTGATAGGAGATTTTGGAATGAACAAAAATGACATTTAACATTTTTGATTACGACAGTGTATGTAATCTAAAAATAATATTAAAAAAAAATTTATATTTAAATCTGTATACGCTGATACACACACACACACACACACACACACACACACACACACACACACACACACACACACACACACACACACTGGATGTAAGATTTAAGAAGAAAATTTTATTTGGATTCATCGTTTTGTAAAAATCTGAATAATTCTCCTAGTCATGTAGGGATACACAAGCAGAATGTATTATGAGCAGGATTTTTAATATTAGCTATCGACTTGTTGGTATTTGATTACTGGCTTCTGCCAGTTACAAGAATCCAAATATGCGATGATAATGTCCATTTAAATTTTATGCATTTGTTACTGACGCATACAGTAGCGTTTCGTCCGTTTTATGTCCATTCACCGTTTCGTTGATCATCGAGTTATATGAATGATTGAAATGTTTGGATAGCAATAAAATAAAGATCCGCGTAACATTCTTATTTTTTAGTTTTAACTTTCGGAATTCTTCTATTGATTTCTTTCCACTCACAATATCCTTTATGATACTCGCGGTAATGAATTCGCGACGGTGAGAAAAAGTTTCAGAATTCACGAAGAAAAAAATTCAATATTTCGAAAAATTTTATATACGTTCCTCTCGTATTTTCTAACTCGAATTCTTGTTTAATCATCGTTAAACTTATGCAGTGTATCATAACTTTCATTTTCCCTTTTCTTCTTCTTCTTCTTCTTCTTCTTCTTCTTTTTTTACTTAATAACTTTATTCAACTTCGATTATTCTTTATCTATCTTCAAATTTTACGAATCCAATTTCAAATTTAACCAGATCGATTAAAAATTGTGCACGATTCTCTCGAAAGAATTAATTATTCCAAATTTTCTTTATTTCTGTTTCTATTTCAAACTCTGTGAAACGTGTAAACATTGTGCATAAAGCAACATACCGTAGTTACTTTCAACGATAATTCCGTGAAACTGCGTCAAAGTAAAGGGAACAAGAGGCATCTAAGCTCGCGTTGAACTTTTAACGAAGCCTCACCTCTCCCCCTCCCCCTCTCTCGAAGAGGGCTTTCTCTTCTGCAGCTTTTCGAGCACAACGTTTCACGCGCTCCCCAGGCAAAAAGTCAACTCGACCGTCTAATTACAGTCGGTTCTCTACAGGAATTAAGTTGGCGTTTAGAAGGCCTCGGGTTTTCTCTCGCGTCTGGCCGCGCTGTGATTTTCAACCGATTAAACCGGGCAAACGCGATTTGAGCCGAGCGACCGAATTAGCCCAGGTCGGACTCGTGACCGTTTTCTGAAAAATCTGGTTCGTGATCGATCACGGACAGGAAATAGGCTTCTATCGCGTGCGTATCCGGTGCATCTACGTAACAAATGCGATTCCATTCTTTTTTTTTTTTTTTTTTTTTTATTCTTTTGAAGATACTTTTGGATATTCGATTAGGCGTTGTAGAAATAAATTCTAAATAAATGTTTATATTTTAAATCTTCAAATTTTTCTCTGCCGTTTTATTTAATTTGGATCTAAAAAAAAAAAAATAAATTGCACAACAGTAGAAAATGTTAAGAATATAGGATACGAAAGAATTGGTTGGATTATTATTAGACGATTTGGTTTATGGGAAATTAAATGAGAAACTGTTCGACAAAGGGAAATATCAATGATTGTTGGAATTGCAAAATCTAGTTGGCGAGTTCTGTTCCTACATTCTCGAGACAATAGGATCGATTAATAGGATTCGAGACGAAAAAGGAAGGCATTGAATGCAAAGGCTACGTTCCAGTATATGTAAAACGATATTTAATTATGTATCGTGAATCTGTGATTGTTTGTTTTTCAAGCTAACGCTTCATTCAATTCGCCATTTCATTACACAAATAATTCTTCAATGAAACCTACCTTCGATCGCTTCAACTATAAACTAACAACATTTGAAAAAATAATTCTTCCTTCATATATATACTATGAACATCACGCAACGAATCTGATTAGAAATTCCTTAATTACGAAATTTTAAGTAATTAGTCGACGATTAAGGCTGTTAACGTACGATCGAGAGTTTTAGCACGCGAAAGTGAACTCACGTTCCTTCATGTATGATTCAGGAGTTTATTGCCTTAATCCGCGCAAAAAAAGACTCTTTAAACCATGGATAGAGGTTGCAAAAAAGATAATAATGGATGGGATATAGAGGAGTGAAAGATGGATTTGCATCGTACGATTCCAAATAAAATAGATAAAATTGAATGTTTCGCTCAGAAAAATCCTTGATTATTCTTCTTGATAATTTATAAATCTAATGCAAATCGTTAATTGATAAAACACTATGTCCTCTATATCCATTATTTTTTCCCACCTTGTATATGTACGTATATATTTATGGACAATTTCATCGTGTTCGAGCTTTCATGATTCGAATCGGCTTGAAAGACCGCGCGTAATTCCAGGCGAAAGGAAAAATTACGCGATGTCGTAACACGAATTCGATTCACGGTCGAACTGGCTGCTGCAAAAGTGTTGAAATGTTGAAATTCTTTGCGAATTTTTAGTTTCGAAGCGAAAGAAAAGAGAGAGAGAGAGAGAGACTCAATATTGGAGAAGGAGTTTAACTTTAAAACGTTAAACGAATTGTTGAATTCTTGCGCTCGACGAGATAGAAACTTGAGGATAGTTGTTACTGAAAAGAAGAGTAGATTGACAAAGGTGAAGGAATGCGCGATTCAAAGGCAACGAAAGATTGGAATCTCGTTTCTAGGATTTAATCTTTTATTAGCAATTCTTCAAACTTACTTTTCACTTTGATTCGTGACTTCGGATCAATAGAGTGGTAAAAATATCTCGTTATGAATTGAATTTTCTTCTTTACTATTATTTTGCTTAACATCTTTCATATTTTCCATTATTTGTCGAAAGAATAATCTCTATGATTCGAACTCAAAGAAACCTTTATTTTCTAAAAACGAGTATGGAAATATTATCTTACGACAGATCTTGTAACAAGACAGGGAGAAAATAGTTCTGTCAGATAACCGATGTCGTTAGCTAAGTTTTCATCGTGCATCTTATATTCACCAGTCGCATAAGATTAAGTTGGCGTGTAAACGTGTAGGTTATTCCAACCTACGCGAGACAATAATTTCACTTTATCAAGCGTGCCTAACAACTTTTCCATCCTTCATTTTTTATCATTTCATTTGAGAGAAAAATTAATTATACGTGTATATAAATAAATGAATAAAATAATTATAGAAAAATAAATAGAACAATTTGAATTCCAGAGAAAAAAATCTCCTCAAACGTATATTTGAAGAAGATGTAATAATTTTAAATGGAATGACTGTTCAAATGATTTTTCAATATTGGAAATAAAAAAATTTTCCATTTACAAATAAGAAAACTATTATTTTCTTTTTTTCGTTGGCAATTTCGTTTATATGATTTCATATAATTAGATAGGCGCATAGAATTTGGAAGAAGTTTAATAATTCATGCCATATTGAGATATAGGTCACTGGAAAGATTGGACAAGTGGAAAATTTTAATTATGCATGCGGAACAGTGACAAAAGACAAGGGATCCCCTTTCTCTATTCGCAGATACTTTATGCAGCCTCGTGTACTTTCTTTTATCGGAATCAGATCTTGTTATCGATTGCAATTAATTCGACAACTAAAATAATATAAAAATGTTTCATTTATGAAAATAAGATTACAATTTTTTTTTTAAATTATGTCTTCTAATTTTCGAAGTAAAAATAATATTAAATCCTTGAAATAATTTTTATCTGTTCTGAAAAAAACTGCTCTTTAAAATAAATAACAATAAAAATACAATATTAATATTTATAAGAGAAAGTGAGGTGAAAAATGTAATAATAACTATAATAATTATAGTTACAATTGCTTCAATAATAATTTCATATTTCTCAATACTTTTCAACACTTTTCTCTATTTATTTTCAAACACGTATCGTCAATCGAAATTTCAGGATTAAAAATCATAATTAAAGGAAATGACACATAAAGAATACGATACACTCGTTTCATCATTTTTTTTTCTTTTCCATTTCCACAAAATCATTTTCATCTTCTTCCTCTCCTCAAAAAACAACCGCGTTTTTAATAAACTCGATTTTTCGCTTTTATCGTTATTCGATCACAGGTGGACGGTCCAACAGGGAGAAATGTATTATGTAAATAGCGGTTTGACTTACGGTGGAACATCTGTTGCCTCGAACCATGGTGTGTAATATCAAAAATTATAGACGTGGCGCGGCCATTTGACTTGGGGGAGGGGGAAGGGTCGGGGAAAGTCGAAGAAACTTCGTAGTTATGTCATGTTCAATAGAAACGTGTAAAGATGGCCACCGATTTACTAGAATGCGTTAGAAGAACGTTTCTCTCTCTTTTTATCTCTTTTGTTCGAAATAATGAAGGCGTAACTGAAGAACGAGTGGCAACGTAGAAGGAAAGCAGAGCGAGTTGGTTGGAAACTTAGTTGCTCCAAGCGAATTGCCACTTTATCGTGTTTTAATGCATCGTCTTGAAGGAAATTTTCTTGGAACAAGTAACGATCGAATGGAACAATTAGTGGAGGATCTTTTTGCGAGGATTAAGTGGATGTGCACGGGATGATTGTTTAATTTTTTTCGATTGCTGTGTGGAAGAAAAACTTTTTTATATCAATGATTTATCCTATGTTATTATATTTCTGTGATTCGTGGCTTTGCAACATTTATCTTTAAGACAAGATTCGTTTAATCGTCGCGTAAGATAAAAAATAAAATAGTATATTTCGATGAAGATTTTTTTTTACGTACAAATTGATCTTAAAATGAAATAAATTTGTCTTCGAATAAAAGTTGTCGATATTTACTTAGGATAAAGATATTTTATTTGATCAGTAAATGTACGATAGCAAAATGAATATAGAATAAAATATGCACGAATATTATCAGGGGTAAGCACAATGGTTAATTGTATTGCCAACACTCGAGATAAATTATATATATATATATATAACATATTCGTTTGGAGTACGTATTTCTGTAAAGCAATTGGTCATAAAATTTTCTGATCGTGATTTAGTTTATCGTGTATACACGTCCGATAATTTGTAGTTGAATCAACGACAGGCTCAGATTACTCATACAGTTCCGTTTCGTGGCATGTATAAATTTATTTTTTTCTCCCCCCCTTTTTTCTATTTTTAAAAATTTTTTTCACCGATTACGTTATTCATCGATTTACACATCGAGATATGTATATACATATATCTGTACTTTAGAGTTGCGTCGATAAATATCCTATTTATCTCGTTTCTTCGTGCCTCAATCTGAAACCGTGTCAGGTGTTTCACTTTCGATCACTTGGACTCACTCGATTACTCACCGAGTTACAATTTGCTACACGAATCGTTGATTTAATATATAAAATTATTTATTTATTTTAATTTTGTTGCAAGATGATCATTATTTCTCCAATAACGATCGAATCTCTGAAAATCGATTAATCGATATCATCATCTCGTCGATCGATTCATTATCAATTTATTACATCCCGATAAACAATTTTAAAATTTCAACAAGATATAAGCGAGTATAACAATTTTCCTCTAAATCTTTAATTTAACTCGGTGAACGAACTATCATCGTATCTTCGAATCGAGACCTGTCTAAGTCCATGCTTCCATGCAATAATTTTTCCAAGATTAATCTCACTCGAATTTTACCCAATTGCGCGGCATGCGCTAAAATATTTTTCTTCGATCTCATCGTATACCATTGAACATTATATATGTGTGTGTATCATGCGCGACACCATCTCGAGTGAAAGTACTCGGAATTCTTTGCGGCCAGTTTGAGCCGAGGGTTCGCCTCTGAAGAGGCTTACGCAACGTGGTATGGTAACAGGTGTATTACCTGTGTAATAACGTGGCCGAGGCTCGTTCGCACTTATGTACTTGCGACGTGTGTAAAAATGCGCACGATTCTCTCGAGTTACACCGCAGTACAGTATTTTTCGACGTTTTGAATTGGAGCACATTGGGGGTGGAGAGAGAGAGAGAGAGAGAGAGAGAGAGAGAGAGGGTGAATTAGGATTGGAAAGAGAAGTCGAACGTGTTGTCAAAGTTTGCAAACTCGTTGTGGACCGTTTTCTCAGGAACTTACTGGATTTAATCTCTTAATGATTCTACCTCTCTTAATGATCTGGCTTAATTGTGTGATCCTGAATGACTTAGTCCTCATTAATCTAATCTTCAATGGTTTAACCCTCGGTCATTCTGGCGAGTTGTAGTCTCCAAGTTTAGCCTTAGGTATTCTAGCTTTTAATAATCCATCTCCCAATGGTTTATTATCCTCTAATAATATACATATCTCTCGATGATCTATTTTAAAACTTACTTTTAATGATCTAGCTTTTGGCATTTTAGCCTTCGATGAGACAAAAGAGACTAAGATAAAGATAATTGATAGATTATAATTGTAAGAGGAAGAAGTGGAATGACAGTGGAATTTTAATTTTTCATCTATGAACAAATCATCTTATTCAATATAAATCAACAAGAAAACAATTCTCTTATTATGTACATTGTTTTTCTTTGTGTGCAGGTTTATATCTCTTAATCCAGTTCAGGAATTCTGGTGTTTCTTGTCTTAATCATTTCCTCGCAATCCATAGAATTCGATGCAACTTCTATCAAGTGAACAGTACAGTATTTTAAGTTTATAATTTGATTCACAATAACCGTTATATCTCCATCCAATCCGAATGATTCGAAGTCACCATTTACAAAGAGTTTCCTTTTAACCAAGAACTCACCTCCAATCTGGTTCTAGATCTTTGAATATTCTTTGTTTGCGATTTCAATTCAATTCAGCCGACATACGCGGATATATGTATATTTCGAAGACAAGCTCGAATCGAATTCACACAGACACATTTCTAGTTCAATCGTAAATGGATTCGATACTTTCACGTTGTAACAATTTTTCTTTTCTCCGATGGAATTTATCGGTGGAATTCTTGAAAGTGGAGGCGCCTATTGAGATAAATTAGAGCGATAGAACAGGATAAAAATGGTGGACACGTTGAATTAAATATAGGAGATAAGAGCAAGAAACGATTAATGAGAGTTGCAGGGGGAATTGTTCGTTAGAGTGGATTAAATTAAAATTATGGTAGCGACAAGTTCTCAGAATTAGAGAATTGATTTATTGACCAATACACCGAGTGATAAACACATCATTGGCGATTGTTAACAATCGACTTTGGCGCAATTGATTTATTATCGTTACTCGCTTATTACTATCGTCCTCTACTGCTAAAAGTAATCTTTCTTAACCATTTCAATGATGCAGCCGTTCAAAGACCCGATACTCGAATCGATAAACAATCGATACAAAGTATCGAACATTTAATTTAATCATCATTGCAAAATTTACAAATTCAATTCCATTGAAAATTTTTTCATCCTTATAATTTTACTTTCATTCCTATATTTTTATCTCTTACTCCTCGCATACTTTCTATCGTAACATACTTTCTACTATATTTCTACAAAAAAAAAAAAAAAAAGGAAAAAACATATCACGAATAAGCATCCACTTTGAGAAAATTCCACGTTCGGATCAACTTATTTATTTTCAACTTTCATTTCAATTTTCGTACACTTCTTTTTATTTCTCCTTACTTTCTATCTATATGAGCTGTGATTTAATAAAAAAAAATAATAATAAACATCTATCCAAGAAAGCGACTCGTATTATCGAAAATCAACCATGCAGGAAATCAATACTCGCAAGAATCGAAAGTATCAACATCCTCCGACGATCCGATTTTTCCCAATCGAACCTGATATTCTGGGAGAAAGAGAGAGAGAGAGAGAGCGTGGTTGACACTCGCGATTGATTCTTGGTAAATTACGCCCGTCACATTATATCAATCGTTTAAATTGCCGGTTGTGCAAAGGAATGCGACTGAATCTCGGCCCACAATGCGCATACCAGCATCGACGTGTCTATTGAAACGCTCACGTGCAAATTGCCGCGAGATCTGATCGTCGCGTTTTCCCAAGTAGCCGTTGGATGTGTGTTCTTGGAGAAACGCGGGATCGAAGCTATTTGAAGAGAGATAATTGCACTGCATTGAAATTTCGCGATGGATATGCGTTTAATTGTGGATCGATGGACAAACGCTCAAAAATATAATTCGAAAATAAGCGACGTGAATTAGAAGCAATAAATTCAAATTATACAGCGTATATCAATTATTACATTTTTACAAAATAATATGTACATATATTATGGTAGAATAATTTCGATCGAATCGAACAGAATATAATTGTTAAATAATATTTGGTTTCGATTGTAAAAGCGACACGTTGTTTTCAAAGTATAGAGAACAGCGGAGGAAGCGGTTACAGAACAAACAATCTTAATTTTACGTAACAGTCGATATTACCGTATTGTCGAGGAGGTTAATCAACGTGATTAATGCAACCCCAGGAAAGGGAATACATGCATAATACAAAATCGACGGAAGCAACGGGTGACTGGTAACTGATGAAACGGCTATAAAAGCCAGGCGAGCAAACATTGGAGCAAGTTCCTCGAGCAAAGAACGATTAGAAACACCGTGGCCAAAGCCATTTCATTTCTCAGCCGTGTGGAATTCATGTTAACGAGTAATTGAATGTAAAGGGGCGTTCACGATGCTTGTCGCGCCACAATTGGAACATTAAAGAAGAAATATCTTCCGTTCAGGCGGGTAGAATAGCCGTCAAATTGCCGATCAAAAGGCCGAATTTCCAGTGCTGTAATTTATGAGAGAGGCGTAATTAAGTAGCGTTTCGCATTTATCCGAAACATCGGTGTCCTTTCATCTTTTGAACGGTTACAAATGGAGAGACGATTATTTCTTGTGATATGTGTTTCGAGAAAAAAGGATAAAGTGATTTTATTTTCTTATGAAATATTGATAATTATTTTAAATATAACGATAGTTATTTAAATGTATCGTTATTAATGCAAATATCATATCAAAGAATAGAAAATAAGAGTTTTTTTTCGTACACGAGACGCAAAGATTTTCCAGATTAAGAAAGTATGATTTGAATTTATGGTATCAAAATTTATGGAGCAAATGTGGAAAGATAGAATCTAGAAAATCTAGAACGATAATTTTTTTAAATTTCTCGATCTTCGCTGGAATCATAATAATTACTTGCGATTATTTTCAACTGTAATTTCGAACGATCCTCGACGATAATCGATGCCCACATCACGCAAATCCGTAAAATTGCATGAAAATCATTGATCGCTATCAGAACCCATTATCGTAGATTCCGATGCGAATTATTCGAGACCCGAGGCTCCCTCGTATCTAGAGCTTTTCATCTAGACCATTGCCTCTGATGTCTAGTTTCTCGGACCTTCTTTCGGAATATATTCGTAGATCTCGACTCACCGTGTCTTTTAATCACTTCGTTTGAACTTACAGTTGATTTAACGAAAGGAATATTTCAAGTGCACCGAGAGATATATTTTAAGATCAGCTTCATGAATCGCAGCGATTAAACTCTCTCGTATAATTCCAACGAGTTTTATGAATGGAAGAATATGAAATATTGGAAATAAATCGAATGAAAATTCCTAAAACATTCGAAATCTTAATTTATCTTGCATTGCTGAATTTTACGAAATGATGAAATATAATCGAATGCTGTGATATATATTTTCTTCGAGTAATACACGCGACTGTTGTCTATGATGCTCAGGTATCTGGTCAGTAAAATGTCAGTAGAGAGAGAGTAGATTCGTGATTATATTAACGGAAGAATAAATACATTAGAATTGAATACTTCCTCGAAGCGATTTTATTATTAGATGTACGCTCTTTCACATGGATCCATAGGAGAATCTGTAGAGAATGCTGCCGATCGATTTGCACGAGTGAAAGGATGAAGAACGTGTCTGGCACGCGTCATCGCTGGATGGAAAAATAACGACTGCGAATAAACGAATATTTTTGTGCAGATTATATCCTATATGCTGGAAAAATTCTCGTCGATTGAACGATTGAAATTGCACTTCTGGATTATGGTGATAATATCAAAGACGAGGTTAATGAAATGTTGGAAAATGTTAATATTGAGTCTCATACGCACAATGTATATTATTATAAATGTGTCATGTGTTTTGCTATTCAGCATCATATATTATACGCTTGCTACTAAAATTTTGAATGATAAAAATATATGTGTTACGCTTGATTTTTCAAAGTAATGTTATAATAATTATATAGTAAGATATAGCAATTGCTATTGCAAATATTATCCTAATTCTATACAAATTTCTAGAGATAGTTTTATCTTATTGTTAATTATAAAATTATTTTTATCAGTCATCGAAGTTTCATTCAATATTTTAAAAAGATCAATGATACAATGATTCTACCTTCTCTCGTATAATTTCTAACTACGCAGCAATGTATAATCATCTCTCTTAAGCAATCTATCTCATTCCCTTTCCTTCTCTGTTATTACTTCGAATCGATGAAACTGGAACGTTGAAACAAACTTACCAGCAGAACAAACAAAGAAAACAAAACGGGGCGAAGGAAAAAAATTCGGCTCAACTCTACATAAACGTTCTCTTCGCAGAAATGGAACTCCCCAGTTGGGAAGAGGGAAATGGTGAAAATAGAAATGCATCGTTCCGCTCGAGGATCACGGCCGATTTCGAAATGGCGCGAAAACTTCCTCGTAGATAAAGTAAGAAAACTGATCGACCGAACGTAATTAACCGGTGAAATGTCGAGAGAAAGAAAGAAAGGAAGAAAGAGAGAGAATTTTTGACGCATTAAGCGAAGATAAAGGGAATTGGTTTGATACGGTTGCGACGAAACGCGATATCTCCCCCCTCCTCCTCTCTGGTGCCATTCTTATCGATCTGGCGAGTAGAAAGTTCTTCGATTAGTTGTACGAATTTCTGTTCTGTTCTGAAATTGTTCAGAAAGGGAGAAAGAAATAATCGTGTGTTCAAAGGTGGAAAATTGGCCGCGAGTTTAGTTGTGCAACTACGAGTTTATTACTAAATACGTAATCAGTTTGAGAGGTGTTAAGAGGGAATTCGGGATATGTGAGAGGGATTTTCCAATGTGTTTATCGAAATGTGGACGGAGCGTGGCAAGTGTGGGTGAGTTATGAAAGTGTTTGTTCTTTGCATTCGAATATTTGATGAAGTGTAGAAGTGGTTATACAAGTTTCGGTATTTGGCTGGTTGGGTATTTATGTATGCGTATTCATTTCCCCCCCCCCTCCCCCCTCCCCTCCCTCTTTAATGATAACTTAATTGTAGGAAGGAAAATTATACGTGTTAGAAATCTGAAATGCGAAATAATCGGGATAATTTGGGATTAAATTTATGCTCGTGTTTTATCATTATGCAAGTCGTTGTAAAATGCACAAGAATTTTTCATTGGCGAAATAATGAGATATTACTTGAGGTTTTGAAATTTATCGATATAATATCTATTAATTTCGATAGAATTATACATATACACGATGATGAAATTGACAACAACGAATGATTGGTAAGAACGATTCTTTAAAATAATAGCGAATTCTTACGTTATCTAAAAAAATAATTATATAGAAAATAATTCAAATTTATAATATATTTTATATTTAAAATAATTGATAAAGAATTTTTGATAAAACGTTATTTTACGTTTCTCGATCGCGAAATATCGCGAATAAATTTTTTCAATTTCATCATTTAAATTTCAACGCAATACATAATACAAATTGCAATTTTCCCTCGTAAAATTGGAGAAAGATCACGTGGACACGAGATGGAAATTCGATGACGTCCTACTTAACATCCACTCGGAATAAAGGACTGAACTTCCGCGATAAAATCTCGTTAGATTTCTCCTTTGCTTGGAAATCTCTTCTTGGGGTCAACCGCGGCGCACCATCTTCGAGGTTATTTAATTGTAGTTATTACGTTGGTGATTCTTCTTCTCAAACACAAGTGAAATTTTCGGCATATTTCTTGCCGAGGATTTCTGCGGGGGGAAAAAAATCGAATGAACTTCCGTGAGATTTCTCCTGATTAGAAATCTCGTTTAAAATATCACGTTTAAGGTATTAGGATTTCTTTGATCCTTTGAAATGAAGGGAATTTTTGAAATAAATGCAACGTAGAATGGAAATGAATAAATTCCAATATTTCCAACAAATTCCACAATAAAATTTCCACACATTCGTAAGATTGTTCCTTCAACTCGTTCGAGGTGATGGAAATTTTTTTGCCATATTTGAAAATAAATTCTACCAAATGCCTCGATATAAATGGCTTTGAACGATTTCGAATTTTAATATCAGAAAGAAAGTATCAAATTTTCAAATCCCAATTATTTTCAATCGAACGAATCATTTCTTTTCCAAACCCTTCAATTATAATTCCTCTTTCCGACAAACCGACAAATTTTTTCTTAAGTTAAAACTAAAACCAAAAATTGGATCTTTTCTTCGAACTCTCTCGAACCATTCTCGACACGAAAACCACGAAAATCCATACAAATGGACGTTCAAATGAAAAATATCGTATCGGATCTGTTCCGCGATGATCCCGGAAGCTCCTCGATCACGAGGCGAGCCATTCGAGATATATCCCTCGAACGCGGATAAATCAACCGTTTCGAACTTGGAAACGATCGATTCACGTCCCGATTTCACCTGGAACGCGTTCTCGAAACACGACGTCCACATCGCGGAGCGCATCGCGCGCAAAACCTTGGCGGATGGCCTCGATGGCCGATTGTCAGCTCGAGCGGAACCGTGTCCTCGCGTCACTCGGCACGTGCGTTACGTGAAACCGTGCAATAATATTCCCTCTATGGCACGAAGGCGCATTGCAACCGCGCGAGGACTTTCTCCAGCCTGGGGCGTAGCGCGCGCGTATGTTGCAGCGATGGAATCGAGCGCATCGCGAGCAACGGGATTGAACAATTAATTGGATTCGAGCGAAATTTTCGTCAGTCGATAAAGCTGCCGATTAAACTTCCCTTTGATTTAGTTTTCGCGAGTTTAAAAAAATTCTGCTTACTCGAACAGAAATGTAATCGCTGTTGAATTCGTTTGTAAATTTTTATAATAATTTTGTAGTTTATATTTCTCACTCCGAAAACAGTTAAGATTTATTTCAATTGTATATCATTGTAAAATAATAGTAGATATACATTTTTGTTTGGTTTCTTCTAAAGTATCTTTATTAGGGATATTTATCGTCAATATTTGGTGGTTTTATCGATGTATCTTGATTGAAATGAAGGTTGCAGGTTGCTCTGCGGTTTCGTGTAATTTGATCTAAGGTGGTGAATCGATTAACAAGTTGCCACTGGTAGTCTTTTTAATAACTCATCTCTTTTTGTATTTACATATTACTTTTCTTATATCTTCTCTGCTCTCACTTTTATAAGGATGAAGTACGATTTTCAATCGTTTTACAATTCTTATATGCAATATATAGATGTAATAGTGGCGCTATGACTATCGTTATTAATACTATTAAGTAAAACGAAAAGCAAGATATTTATGCAACGGCGTATAAAGTGATCAAGAGAAACTAAGAAGAAAATATCTCGTTTACGTAATTAGCCGGTGAAAATTCTTTTCCTTCGAATATATTGATTGATGAAGCGGTTAATGGCGATGGAGCCGGAAAGAAAAAAGCCCATTTTTCATCCTATTAATCGATTGGCGGTTTTTTTTAAAGAGATTCTTACCTTAGAGAGTCTAACCTTCTTGATGAAACCGGACGATTTATCATTATAAATTAACCAGGAGAATGTTTAGAATAGCATTTCGAATAGTATGGAAAAGAGAGTTGTCAGGTTTAATTTAGATGCACAAGATTCTCGCTAGATAACTTGGGATAACAAGAATTCTTACTGAAATATGTTGTCTACTCTGAGGAGGAATTAAGATGCTTAATCGTGATTTAATCTTTTCTTGTCGGCGCAACGGATCAGAATTATTTCTTATTCCGTTTAATTTACGTGAAAGTTCAATTGTTGTGGCATTCAAGTTGGAATAATTGCAGGAATTAAACTCGTTGATTCCGATCACACTAATTCGAAGAAATTGTTATACCTTTATTAGGAGAAGAAGGGAAGAAGAAAAAAAAAAGTTGAAGATAAAAATCAAGATTTGAAAGGATTCTCGTTTGATTCTCGGAGTTTTTTTCATAGCTTTTGAAAGTTTTGATTAATACCACTTTTTCCTCGTATCGAGGAAATCGTAAAATACCCGAAAAAAAAAAACGTTTAATTAAGGACGCGTGAAATCGACCGGATGTATAAAAAAAAAAAAAGTAATAATTGATGTCTCATTTAAGGATGAAATTTTTATAGGTTATTATCCGCCAATTCCTACTATTTTATCGATGTCGTATTTTATTATCTCGTATCGTCGTTCGATATTGAATCTTTTTTTTTTAAAAAAGAGAAGCACGTCCTCCAGAACCGAAAATATTTTCGCGTGAAATTTATACTATTTATGAGAGAAATAAAACGTTCTCACGAAAATGTTTCGTATATCTTAGAAAATTTACTTTTACGATTCGAAAGATCGTTTGATTCGAACAAGATTTCGTATAATTATGTCTTAATATTGTTTAAATAAGAAACACAACAATTTAGTATATTTTTATTTGTTGAACATTTGCAAAACAATATCTGCAAATTGAGATGAAAAATCTAAATTCTACACCTACACTTAATAGTAAAAAAAAAAAAAAAAAATTTAAAAGAAAAGTATAATAATAATTTCAAAGCAGTTTGTTATAAATTTGATCGAACCTAAAAATTATCGTACAATTCGTCTTTCGTTCACGAATAAATCACGAACGAACGAAGAAAGATATACACACGTTCAACCAATAACAAAAACAATCCACAAATCCTCGTCTCCTAGAATTCGTAATTATCGCCTCGTTCGAATCAAAACGATCCGAGCCGCTCGAGCCACCGGTTCGTCGTAGCCAGCCAAGCGAAAGAGGATGGCCGAGAAATTTTAATTTTCCATTTCGCAACGCGCCTCGTCGTTCATCATCCTCCGACCATTAGTTCCGTTCGTTCGCGCCGCGCGTATGAATATTTAAACGAAGAAAACGTTTCGGCTCTCATCCAAGCGTTTTCCAAAAATTCAGGAGAAACGGATCCTTTTAACGTGGAAACTTGCTCTTTCCTGCCCGCAAGAAAATTACGATCGACACGGTTGTACAATTGCTTCCGTGTGCGCGAAACCGCCATTCGAGATCACCAATAAAAGAGAGTCGGATTAGAGAGGAGGGGGAGTGTGAAAGATGTTGAACGTCGCGGCTTTGTTCGTCGCAACAGGTATGCGAGGCGCAAAGAATTTCGTTTTTTCTAATTTTCGTGATGGAACGAAACTGTTGTGCGAATAGAATTTGTGAGATGGTTTTCATCAACAATGGATAGTTTTCTTTCGTTTCTGTATCGTCGAATTTTGTTCGTTCCTTCCGTCGATTCATCCCCAATGATTTTCGTATTATTTCAATTATTTCAAGATCATCATCGAGTGTAGAATTTGCATTTATATCCTATTTAAGATGCATTGCATAATTCACTTAATATTCAATAGACTCTCGAAAGAAGCGAACCAAACCCTCTCTCTCGAACGTCGTCAAACTTTCTCGAAATTCTTCTCCTCCCCAGAAGGATTCATTAACCAATCCTTCGAACGAAGAAAAAAGAGCGTGCTGCCCGCGACTTCCTCAAAAATTCTCGATAAAGAGGGACGAGGAGTATCTCGAGCCTTCTCCTCCGCTCAATCTGTCAAACATCGGCCCGTGGCTTTAATCGAAGCTGACAGAATCGGGGCCGTAAACAGGCAGGAGTGTCGACCGGTTAAAAGCCTACCGTCGTACGCAATTATAATCGTCGCCCCGTTTCGAGAGTCCCTGTGTCCAAAGATCTGCAGCGTCGATTTGGGGGCCCCGCTGCCGGGCCCCGCGCGATCCTCTCGCGATGTGGGGACCGGTCACATGTCGGCCGTCCGCGAGCGGACAGGTGGTTTCCGCGCGAATTAACGAGTCCGCGCGATTATCTGTCGTACGCGTTAATTGGCGGCCGCGTGTCTTCCTTCTTCGCGACGACGAGCGTCCTAACCTGTTGACGTGATCGATGAAAAAAAGGAGAATCTTTTTTTTTTTTTTTTTTTTTTTTTTCCGACAGTACACGAGGATCGATCCTCGCCTCTCCTCCTCGAAAGTCGAACGATGATGGACGATTGCGCGGTCGGCAAGTTTGGGAGTGACGTTGTCGGTTCAGCGTCCCCTTTCTCGTGGCTCGTGATGATGTGAGGGTGAGGTAATTATTGTCTCGATCGGAGAAATAATTGTTATTTCGATTGTTCATTGTTCATTTAAATTTTAAATGAATTCTAAGTTGTAAATGTCATTGATCGAGATAAGTTAATTGAGAAAAGTGATAAATGATATTTAATTCGGTTTAATATATCAGTAATTTTATCAGTGATGATTCAAGTGATAAAAGATATTTTTAAATTCAGAATCGCGATATAATCGTTCGTGAGAATTAAATAAACTTCTCTCTGGAATGTCAGCTTTTCGAGCGAAATTTATAACCGTGCCAGCATCCACGTGCTTAATCACGACAATGTCGATGAACATCTTTGATGAAGAGGGGGAAATGAGAGGTTCTTCTTGTAACAAGAAGAATCAGTCTCAAGGGAGATTTCTTAGACAGAGGAAACCTCTTGATCGACACAATCCTATCAGATATCGTCAAAAGTTATTTTCCTTTGTGTCGCAGAAATTAATATTCTTCAAATGAAAATTTTATCATGATTAAATATTAATGGAAAATTTCGTGGAATTGGTCAGGATATAACAAGTGCTTTGTTTTAAAAATTCTGTGAATTTCCATATTTCCATACAGATAGATTATATTATCTTTAATGTGTAATATATTATTCGTTACTTTATCGATTAATATTCGAATGAAAACCTTCGTAACGCTCACAACATAATATTACTAATGAAAATATATTGTACAATTAAAATTCGTATTTCATTCGATCGAAAATCATTATCATTGATGAAATCGCTTCATTAAAAAATAATTCTCCCCGTTGCATATATTATCACGAGCGATGAAGCCGCGAATATCGGCTAATTAATATGGGTATACACCGATTTTGATAATGATTCCACTCCGATTGGATTAATTAACAGTACTTTAAATGGAATCAATGGATAGCCAAGCAATCTAATGGCTCATTCAGCAGAACCAATCGTTTCCTATTAAGCCACGTGTGTAAGATGCTCGACGCACAAGTATGACTTCACGCGGCCGTTTAAATAGTGTTTAATTATTTCTATCAACCGGACAATTCGATTGTGACGAATTGCCTGGTTAATCTTGCCGATTAATTGCGATTCGAATCACCACGACCCATTCCATCCCGTTCGATTTCACTTTATCGAAATTGTAATTGTAATTCGATTTAAAATTAATTATTCATTATTGAAAGCAACTTCAATTCGAATAAAATATTATTCCTTCTCCCGAAGGATCATTATAGAAATTATGCCAATGCATATTCTCCCTACAACCATTTATTTATTCATTCCTCCTTATTTCGCTCAAAATTTCTTCACTTTCGAAAAATGCAACTATCAAACTGAAAAAAAAAAAAAGAAAAAAAAGAAATTCAAAATCCATCGTCCAAATAATCCATCGTGATAATCCTTCCTTACGAAAATTTCCCCTTTCCGACAAATATTAAACGTTCCAACAACTACTACGTCCCAACGAGAATAATTAGAAACAACGCGCCAAACGTTTAACCAAACAATAATCGTGAATTTCCGGGAACTTCAATTCTCATAAGCTTTTTCCTCCCAAATTTGTCCTCGATCCGTCGTCGAGGCGCGTTTAACGCGTTTCTAAAAAACACACGCGAAAGGAGATCCAACCGACCGACCAAGCAACCGGTCCCGTTTCACGTACGCGTCAATGTTCACGCTTTGCAGACACACGACACGATACGACGAAGAAAATCCGCGCGTGAATTAATTTCGGCCGTTGGCGGAGGAGGAGGAGAGGAGGGCATGTGCCGGGTTTGAATGCACGCGCCGTTGCCTCGCGAAATCGGCGCGACGAGCGCCGAGGAAACGAGAAAAGGCTCGGATTGAAACCGACGGGTTGTTTGGCGCGCGAGCGTGTTCGTAATTGAAAAGCAGAAAAAACGAAAATTGAAAGTTGCGCAACACGCGGGCGGGAGTTTTTCTCTGCACAGTTGGCACAGGCTCAAACCGCCATCGTAAAATGCTATCCTCGCTGTGATCGATGATGCGCCCCCCCCTTGAAAGGGTCAGAGTGTAACAAGTATTTTTTTCTTTTTAAATATCGACTTAATATAACGTGATCTCATTTATCTACCGTTTCTCGATGTATTTTCGTAAATAAAAGTGGATCTCTCTCTTTCTCTCTCTTTCTTGCTGTCCTCGATCCAGCAACAGACACACACAAGACGAATACATGTATATATAGCCGCGTAGTATCCGGTGATCGCGAAAGGAAGAAGATCCTTTTCCGATCTGAGCGTCTCTCTTAAAAGAAGGGACCTCTTCCTGCCGTTTCGTTGATAAAATCAGGCCACTTTCACTGCAAAACGGTTAATTTACGAGCAAAACCGGCGCACACCGTGCAGAGAACGTGCAATTGAGAAAAGAGAGGATCGGCGTTCGCTTTCTTCTCGCTCGTTCGGGCTAATTGACCGAGTGGAAAGATGAGCGGCCACGTTGGCGACAAGAGAACGTTGTTCCGTTCGATGCGTGGCTTCTGTAATTCTGGTAAGGAAGAAAGGGGTCACGGGGTCACGCTTCGGGTTAAATGGAGGCTCCTAAGTCGAGATAGAAACTCGAAACTCGTGGTGGATTCTTCTTCTAGCGCGAGGAGGATGATCGTTTAATTGCTCGTCTTTCCACACTTTAGCCCAGTGTTTCTCAATTTCTTTTCTCGAAATACGTAATTTCATTCTGCAAGAAGCGAATAATTTGCGACCTCTTTCCTTCCCCTTAGAAGGATATGTAATTTTTAATTAGTTTTGAAGTGAGAATATCTTATTTTTCTTTCTTTTTTTTTTTTTTAACCAAGCTTTCTCGCGTTTATTAAGCTTATTTGAAATTTTCGTATCGTATTGTATCGAGTTGTAATTATCTGTTACGTAAATGTTTTCGATGATTTGGGTAATTTTTTTTTTTTTTTTGAAGTAAGAAGTTTGAAGACTATTGTTACGTCTGTTCAAAATTTCACTTTTTTTTTTTCTTTTTATTGTTAATAGTTGAGTTTTGAAGTAAAAACTGTGCGTAACCACTGTGTGCAATTTATAACGATTAAAAGTTACATAAGGCGACGAAGAATGAAGATATCGATAGGAACATCGGTATTTCAAGGCGGTTAATTAATGCTACATTGACTGACGTTGATTCCTTTTTATAGAATCTTGCGCATATCCTGTTGAAAAAGTGAGGAATCAACCCTTACGTCAGCATTAAAAAAAAACCTCAACTTAACAAATGACAATAAAAAAACCAATACTATAATCTTTATAATCCGCGTTAGAAATTATAATTTCATAAAAGAAATTAAAAAAATCTTCACATCGATCTTACTTAACCAACTCGGCTTTATTTTTCGCAATTATTATTATTACTGTTAATTAATCGAAAAACCATGCGCCTCACTGTTCAAAATTGGACCATTCAATAGTCCCTTAAATTCGGCGAGGAGGGATGGAAGAAGTACGTAAGAAGACGTTCGCATCCACGAGACGGTTCCGTTCTCCATTCCCTCCTTGTATCTCTCCAAGACCAGAGGACCTTGGCGAGGGAAAATAAATAATAGCGTGCGGCCTTCGTAGTCGACCGCGAGAGAGAAGTTAATTGCTCTCCATGCGGCCGAGCTACCGCCGTTCGAAAATAATATCCCGCGATCGGCCGTAATGGCACTGTTACACGGGACGTTTCAACGGCCACGACCTCGTGCTCTTGACCGCCGTTTTTCCCTCATTTTCGCGTCGCTCCATGCCATGCGCTGCTACCGTGTCCCGATTTCTTTCGTTGAATTTCGTTGATAATCTCAACGATTTTTTTTTCGTGAGAGAATATCGTGAATATCGGGATTTGGAACACCGGTGTTGGGATTTTATAATGTGCTTGGTTGGTAATTTTTAAGTGAGACGAGATTGTGTAATTGTGGACGATGTTGGAACAAGTAATTTTTTTAATGGGAGAGCAAGGTTTTTAAAGTTATTTTTGGTTTTGTATTAATTAAGTCGGTTTAAATGGAATAAAGGATGCATGTTTAGGCGAGATTTGAATTTGAAACAGAGCATTTGTTTATGAGTCGTGGTCAACAGTAAAGTTGAAATATAAAGTGTATCTGATAACGGAAGAATGTGGTGAGTGGCCGATGATTTCTTCCTGCTGTCTTCTTTTATTTCTTTAGTTGCACCTTGTGGCGAATGGTATCGTTTGGCGATCTCGAAAAAGAAGATTTAGAACGAATCGTGTAAAAAGAGTTTCGATATCAAAGCGATGCAATGGTTTGTATGTTCTTTGCAATGATTTGATAAATATCAGATGTTTTTCTCGAATCTCGTGATATTTTAGTTGTACCATTTCCAAAATCTCTAAGTGCAATTATATGAAAGAAAATATTTCACCTAGAATTTGGTATAACGCGATAAACAATAAAATATAATAAAATTATCTCAATTTTATACAACGAATGTAAATTCGGAATTATTATTAACTTAATTCTCTTTTAATTCTAACTCAATGGTTTCCAACATGTAGATCGCGACTTTTAAGAAATCATAAAGAAATTTTTCGAATTACTAGTTACCTTTGTTTGACAATTTTAAACATATTATTTAAAACAACTTAATTGATTCAAAGACAATGCCATTCGTGGTGCCATTCATCATTTTTAAAATCAATTTTAAAAATTTTTAAAGTATCGTGAAATTATTGTACTTGAATACTACAAAAAAGAAATTTCACAGAAAAAAGGATTGAGAAAGTCTGCCCTAATTAGAACAACGGTGTAGATCGACGAAACATTAATAGTTGTGGGATCGTTGGTCTCGTGTTCGGGTCGTCGCATTCGACACGACCTTCGAGGCGTATTGAATAGGTTCTTGCTCCCTTAGCTTTATGACGAAGCTTACACGCAGCAAGAAGAGAAACGAGCGGCGCGGAACAAGCAAATGATCGGGGAAAAAGTTTCACTCTACTCCTCGTCCCGTTAAATGGACTTTGTTGAATCTCGTTTTCGATTTTTCACATGATACTGAAAATTGTGTCATATTACGTTACATCGCAACTGATTTCAGACTGATATTATCAAGCATTGTATCGTTATAAATGATCACATTTACGAAGAAAAGATATATCTTGCGAAGATTTTAAAGATATTTTCTATTCCAAGGATATAAATTGTTACGTGGATCGTTTATTAAACTGTTACGTTGAGATTAACAAACTATCTTTCCTTCCAATTAAAATAAAAAAAAACTAAATTTCTGTTTTGTTAACAAACGAATATATCCAGTTACAGAGAGATTGAACGAATAAATGAAAAGAAAACAACATCAAACAACAGTTACTCTCTTTCAGCTATGCTCTTTTCATTTATCCATACCAGCCCCTCCCTCGCTCTCCTTTTTTTCAATATTCATTGATTCGAATCATAGGAACATATACGCGGTGTTGTTCTTCTTTTGAACAAATTCGATCGATTATAACTCCGCTGGATGATTTATATCGCGTTCATTGTTAGTTCTCTTTGAAAAAAAAAAAAAAAAAATCGAAAAGCCGTCGTTGTTGCGTCGGGTTTGCTTGTACGAGGAATCGAAAAACGGTAAATCGGGAAGTTATGGAAAGTCATGGATCGAAGCGTATCGACTATTATATAACGTAACGAATACGGCCTTTATGTTTCCCGTTTTTTTTTTGCGATTGTGTATCGGTTTTTTTTTTCTTTTTTTTTTAGAGGGAAGCTAAATTTCAAGGTAGCTCGCGTTCGACAGGAGGAATTTGACCCGCAATCGATGCCAAGCGTTGCTGCGCATGACCGTTACCTGAAATCGAAATAAAAATTGAACCACGTTCTGTGATAAAAGGTGAATGAACGGATTAGTTGCTTGAAAAATTGTAGGAATTCGTTGATTGATTTTTTTCTCGAGCTACTTATTTCTTTCTTTTTTTTTTTAAATATGCAGCAAATTTCAAATTTCAATCAAAATTAAACATATTTAATAAATCGTTAGCTGGCTATCATAATGACAAGGAGCCAATAAAAGAAAAACCTAATTTAAATCTATTTAAATTACAAATTTATTTTATAATTTAGAGCAGAATTTTAAATAATTTCGAACAAATTTCATTAGAATCCACTTTAATAGAAACAAGAATCTTCTCTTCCAAATTCCACAATTTATTAATCAAAGATATAACTGATAGAGAATAATAAAAAAAAAAAAAAAAGAAATCTGAAGCTGATTCCTTCCAAATGAAACAACCTTTTCTCTTCGAAACTCTACAATTCGTCGATGCACGACTAACCTTTACGGTTCTTCGATTTTGGTTGCAGGTGGAAGAATGTTTAAGAGGCTGTCGAAGTCGAGGCGGCACAGCGCCGATGACGTGGCCCTTTCGTTATCGAGCCCGACGACCCTGGACGAGCCACCGGGGACGTCCACACCGCGGGACAACTGTCAGAGCATCAGTCCAGCCGCCCTGCTGAGGGTTTCGAGGACGAAGTACACGAGGAGAAGCTGCGGGGACGCGAGTGCGATGCAGGCGTTGCTCGCCACGAAGCAGGAACAGGAGCAGGACGCGGCCGAGGCGGATTATCAAATGGTCACGGCCGTTCCAGCCTTCATCGTTGAGCACGAGCCCGAGAAACAGCGTGGTAAGTGTACGTGAATTCGATGCTGCATACCGATTTACGGTAAGTGAAAGTTCAAAATGTGATTGCGTCGAGGAAAAATTATTTGTCTTAGATAATTGGATGGAACATTTCGTATTAAAGAAGGAAAAAAATGGGATAAAGCAGAGAAATTTATCTTTTTGGGTATCTTTTTGCAAGTTGGAATTCTCTTGCTTGGTTTGTAAATTTGAATAATTGTAATATGGATGATATATGCAAAGTGGCTTTGAAAGGACAATTTCGATTGAATGGAAGGATAATAAATCTTTGTTCTCGTGTTAATTAATAATTATAATTGATAATTCATAAAGATCACAATGTATTCTAAATATCTTGTTTTGAAAGGACGTGTATCAAATTAAATTTCATTTGCATTATGGTTATTAATAGGTATAACGTATGAAGCATCAGCTTGTTAATTGAATAATTTCTTAATCACTTCTTAATAACCGTACTATTTTCGTTTCTAATTTCTGTTACCAATCAATATTTACTTTCGAAATTAAAATTTGTTTAAAAAAAAACATTCACTTCCATTATAACGGCATGCATGTAAATATCATACACGCGAAGTTTCAAAGCCAAAGTCAATAATATCCCTTATTACTTTCCGTTTATTAAATATCGAGAAAATATCGTCAGGCTTCCATTGATTTTACTTATTTTTCTCTGTGTCATAATTACAAACGATTACTCCGTCTCTTTGAGACACGAACGTAGTGGTAGTATACTCAATCATGATTGAAAAACATACATCGTAAGAAAGAAATGAAAAAAAAAAAAAGAAAAAAAAGAGAGATTTGAAAAGGATATTTGTAATTTTCCCAGTAATCAAACAAATTACGATTCGTGTCACTCGAGTGTATACGAGTGTAAGTAGTAGTTGATTTGTAATACACTCAATGCTGTTAGAAATCCATAATTATTATTCGTAGTGACGAATAAACATTTAGTTTCCTCGTGCTAATGAACGTTTGATTATCGAGAATACATTAAATGACTGTTTTATATCTTCTCATAGAAGAGCATTACAAATAAGAAAGGAATAAAAGAGAATATTAGAGAGTAACGCGTTCATGGTTGTCATTTATAGTTTAAAATAAATCAAATTTTATACCTGTGAAGAAAATTTTGTAATTTTAAAAACATTGTGCGTTAGATCTTACATCTTAATTCTTGTGATGCGTTTCGAGAAGTTACGCACACATGTTGGAGAACGATTATTCTAAAATAATTGTTACAAAGTGAAAAGATAAATTTAATAATAACACGTCGTCAATTAATACTCGTCGCAATCAAATTCAATAAGAATTAATCACACATCAATCAATAATTTCCATCACAATTTCAAAAGCATTATGCTTGAAAATTTACTTTCCTTTTTTTTTTTCTTTTTTATCATACACATATCTATATTATAACACATTACATAAAATCAGCATTCATTATCATCACGATCAAACTTGGAAAAATATTTATTCCTCGCTTTCCTTATTACACATCCAACAACTTGCATTACAATTTTAAAACCGTTGCGCCAAAAGATTCTCAAATTTATCTCTCCTTCCTATCTTATCATATATATGTATATATATATACAACACTACATAAAATCTCCATTCATTATCACCCTCGAAGACAATGACACCATTCCAGACAATTCAAACGTGCCTCGGTTATATAATATTCAACCATTCACTCATCGACTTTCTAAATTCACGACGAATCGAAACGTTTCGGTACTTTTTCATCAAAAACTGTAGTTTACAGTTAGCTGATACTTGACTTCTTTTCCGCATTGATTTCATCTGTCTCTTGTGTTTGTTCGATTTGTCTCACGCTCATTCAAGGAATAGATGCACGAAAGGGATGCAAAATTTTGTTGACACATGAATTTGGAAAATATGAATTGCAGAAGATTGGAAGAGCAGAAGGGCTATCCATCCAATGCTTTTGACAATTTTTGAATTATAATGTAACTAAGAAAGAATTTACGTCTTATGGTTTAGATAAAAATTTCATCAAAATGACTCGATCATCTTTCAAAAATTTTGCAATTAAGAAATTCTTTTCAGAAGTGTAATGCAATTATGAACACGAGATAATGAATTAATCATTGAAATTAATCGCATTCTTCCTGTCATTGATTTTTAATTAATAATTCATCGTTGCTTTGTTATTCAGATTTGTGAATATAACTTATTTATTGTAAATTTTATTTTCAAGAGGCAGAAATGAGAAGATGAATGCAATATAAGTTAATTTGAACACTTTTCACAATCAACATTCATCGATTCATTTCCTTATGTGTGATGTAAAGCTGAAACGGATGTGAATCATTAGAGACGAGATGATTATCCAGATCAATCGTTTTCCATGTTCAAATGGTTAGTAACCTTAGCCTAGCTTTTTTACATTAATGTCAGTAAACGGATTACCGTTCTCTGCAAAAGTATTCATAGATCGGATCAAGCTGCTTATTATCTAATTTTATCTATTTTTCTTTCGATTTGTGCCTCTATTTTTTATCGCTCTATTTATCACCGTTATTAGAAACTGTTAGTTTTGCATATAACAGAATAGAACGATTAATTTAAAAAAAAATATATATATCTGAAACAGTCTTCTGGAGCGAATGAGAGATACTCACGCAACGTGATCATACGTTGTTAAACGTATCCGTTTAGAATAAATAATTGCAAATTTAAATAATTGCAAATTGTTCAAGACGTGTGGTTATCCTGGCAGAATACATCAGTCTAGTTATTTTTTTCTTTCTTTCGATGTTTTATAAATTTTTTGTTTTGAATTCGTGAAGTAGAATTCCGAAGGTAGAATAAGGAAAAATCGAAGAATTAATTTCATAATTAAAGAAGTTAATGAGAAAAATAAGTCGTCGTGTACATTACAAAATTAAATGTATTTGAAGATTTCGAAGAACTCGTAAGCGCTACAAGAAGTTTAATAACATCGCATCAAGGTGTGTCTTATTTGCTCGAGTGCCGCGCCTAATTAATTCTTTTCGCGAAATGTCATAGTCTTCGAACGTTACAATGCTCGAGCGATCTGCTTTCTTTTGCTTTCAACGCGATGAAAAATAATATATTTATTACTTCTGACGTTCATCGATCATTTTTAAAATACAATTCACACTTATAATATTAAATTCACTCTCTGTTCTTATCGATACTTTTAAAAAAGAGGACGATAATATTTAAATTGTTACCCCAATCTCGCAAGAACAGAAGAAAGAAAGAAACAAATAATGATCTTTCATCGATACAGCTTAACTCGAATCCTTTTTTACCCTTTTATTGAAATCTTTTTATAACTCAAGTACTCGATATTCTCCATCGTTGAAACGTGTTTCCTCGTTCTTTTTTTCTAACACTTACGCAAGAGAAGCAACTCCATCGTAACCATCAAACCTCTCACGCATTTACGCCAAAAAAAAAAAAAGAAGAAGAAGAAGAAGAAGAGAAACGCAAAAAGGTATCGTCGATGTTCGACGCATTCTCATTTTTATCGAAACACCGAAATCAATTCCACCAGTCCCCCGGTAATCACCGCGAATATCCGCCACTCGAGAGGATCATCGAGCCGCCCAAATGGCGTCGATAATCGCGGCGGTTATCGTGTACCTTGGCGGGTAAAATCGATCGCGGGCGCCATGATAACGGGTGCGGATGAAGGAAAGAGGGTACAGTTAACCGCGGGCTACCCTTTTGGCCGGTTACGGTACATCCTGTGTATCCCTCGATCGGGATCAACAACGAAACCGTCTCATTTACAAAATCGGTGAAACGGTCGGCATGCGGCGCACGTACGAACCAGAACGAGCCTTTTAACCGGCCGCACAGGCGATCCCTGCCTCGAACGAGAGGAGGAGCATCAACGATGGTGCCCACGATTTTCACATTCAAATTGCCCCCGAAGAAGGTGTACAGAGAGGAAGATGATGGAGAGAGGGTTCGAGGGTCAAAGGGGTTTAAAGCGACCGAGCCGCACGCGTCATGCGAAATTAACACTTTGCCGGGCGGCTGTCAAGTGTGGAGTACGTATGCGTCTTAACTGGATGTTCCGTTGCGCGCTTCCGTGCGCGAAGACACGTGGAAACGTTCTTATTTTTCTTTTCGATTAAATTTTTGCGCGCGTTAAATCGATTTCCTCCGAAGAGCATTCGATGGAATTTTAAGTACTTTTGTTTTTGGTAAGTTTTTGGAAAAAAAATTGGAAATAGCGGATGATTTCAGTCGATTATCGAGTGAATGGATTATTACGTTGCTGGATAACTGGGTGTTTCTGGTTGCTATTTCTGTGTGTGAAAACATGTGCAAACGTTTTTTATGATTGAGTTGTTGAAGAGGGATAGTGTTTTTTAGGCTTGTAACTTGGCCACGAAATAAAGACACGTGAAGATTAGATTTGTAATTTGGGTGGATTCTACAGAAAGTTCTTCCTGGAATAAAATAATTTTTCTTGAATAATTATTATCAATAAGTATTGGAAAGTATCGACTTTAATAAAACGCAACGTAAGATTTTGATCGGTCAATTTTCTGGACCAATTTTCACCGAACGAAAGATTTAAAATGTTGCAGCCATGTAACGATATATAATATCTCTTTACACCCCGTACTTTTTCTCTCAAGAATCTTCTTTCTTTCGAGGAAATCATCACCGTCCAATTAGCGATCGACGATCGTATCGATTCTCGGCCCGAGTCGAATCGGATCGAGTAAAAGTAAACGGTTTCTGAAAATTCTTATCCCCATCTTCGAAATGACGCGGTGGAAGAATTTCACTCGAGAGGAGGAAGATAGTATCGCGGTCACGTGCCCGTTTCTTTGTTGACCAGCGTACACGCGGAGGACACCGTTTCCTGATGTGGCGAGTCTAAGTGCTCTCGAACAGAATCGCATGCTCTGATGGCTTCGGTGTCCTTTGCTTCGAACGGATCGCAAAGTACTGTTGCTCCACCACAATGTTTTCCAACATTTCTCGAATCACCTGCTTCTATGATTATATTTTATAATTTGCTTTCGTTCCTCTTCCGAATCTATTTTATTCCTTTTCTTTATCCGCCCGAGAAATTATTAGGATCGAGGCCTTCTTCGCACAATGATCATTCGTTGTGCAACGTCGAACGTTTAATTTTAAAAAAGTCTAATGAAATTTCGATAACGAGAGATTATTGTTAAAAAATTATCGTCTATGATGCGTATGGAAGTTGAGAACTACTGGTCTACTGAAGTCCAGATGTTCGGTATTGTGACTTAAGTTCTTTTTAAAAACCGCCGCTAAACGCTTGAACTTCGCATCCTTTTACTAATCGCGGCGTGAATTATTCGCTTCGTTAGAATGAGGCGTGTACGAAGATAGATGTGCAACATTCTCCATCTTTTGTTTTTCTTCTTCTTTTTTTTTTCTCCCTCGAAATTATTCAGTGATAGTCGTTTACGATACGAGTTGTATTTTTGAATTGTTTATATATTAATCGTGTTGGGAAAATGAAAGGAAAACGAATGTAATTTTGGAAAAGATTTTTATCGTATTATAAAAATATTTTCGTATGCAGGTTATGCAACTTATAGGTGTGAATTAATAGTATGTTACGGTTCGGAAATTTTTACGTTCCAATTCTTGTTTCAAATATGAATAAAGAAGAAGATCACAAGGAGGAAATAAATTTTGGAATATTTAAAAGAGATTTTCGATATTTCGAAAAAGATTGTGGTGTATAAAATTTCTTTTATATATCGATCGTTTTACTTTAATCATTAATTTAATTATGTTAAGGATAAAAGAAAGAGCGTGAATATAATAGCATGATCAATTAGCAAGATTTAAAATAAATTTTCCTTTGTTACAATAATACCAGTTTAAAATATATAACATATGGTACCAGTCTCGTTAACGCTTGTTAACTTTAAGGATCTCTTCACAATATGTGCAACCTCGTACTTTCGGAATATTTGCCAACGTTAGATAATTGGCAGACCAGCATCAAAAAGCTGACGGTTCTGAATGGAGCTGTTTGTAAATTGTTAGCGCAAATTAATTATAAAACGACAAACGAGATGTTTTGCAGGACAAATTTACAAATATTGACTATTAAATAGAAATTCGTATTTTTATGATTCAATTCTTCTTTTTTGTAATTTCACTTTTTATATCTAGCCGTATTATAAAATTACACGTTCATTAAAGAATTTATTATAACGCGCGTCGTAAAATAATTAAAATTATCGTGCAGAATCTTTCAGATTGAAAGAAAAATCCCGAGTAATAAATTCCAAGGATTGCTTCGAGTCAGTCGCATAAATTTTAACATTCACGACATAATTTCATTCCATCACATTTCTCCTCATCACAATCTTCCATTAGCACCTTCACTTCTTATTCTCCATTGACTTACGACGAATAAAATTCTCATAGGATAGGTAGTTTCAGAAACATGTATCCTTTCCTTTCCTAATTTTAAAATTCTCAAAAAACGAACGATATCATGAACAATTGATAATTTATTATATTTTAAGCATTATTTATAATCGCTATTGCAAAAACCTAAAATTTTCCAAATAAATTTACACAAGAATCTTTTCACCTTATAAAAAAAAAAAAAAAAATTCAGTTTTCCAATTTAAAGTACAAAATGTATGCATCACATGGATCAATATGAACGAGACTTAAAGCGACAGCAATTCACGCATGGAATTAGCGGTATTTAGCGTTCACGTATATTTCGAAAAATTAGCAAAAGTGTCTGGCGTGTTCTTTTTTTTTTTTTTTTTTAAAAAGCTCGTCGTGGAACGGCTTGTCAAATCGCAGCCCCCGTTTTATAACAGGCAGCGTGCTTCTGGCCGCGTTACGGTGCCTTCTTCCTGTAGAATTAAATTGCGTTGATCACAACGCATTGTCGGCCCGACACCGCCTTTGCCACTCTCTGAAAACACAGTTCATCGTCGGTTACTAGCGACGACGCGTTTCGCTCGACCTTATTTTCTCTCTCCTGTGAATTTCGTCTCGCTCGTCTCGAAAAGTTGTATAACTGTCAGGAGAAAGGACGAGGGTAATTCATCGGTGCGACGGTGAATTGAATCGACAACCTCGAGATGCTTTGCTTCCCTCGATGATGGAAGGGTCGGTGATAAGCGGGGCTCGGCGATGATCCACGAAGTGAGATTTCAATTTTGTTTCATGATTCGTTGGATTCGTTTTGCGGACCATGATGTTTGATGACGCGTGAATATTTTTTTTAATTTTAGAGATTAAATTGATATTACGCGGTGGATAATTGAGAGTAACGATGATGATATATTTAATGTGAATTTTTCAATTCGCAGAAGTTGAAATTATGCAGAGAACGAAATTGAGAAAAATCGATGGTGTGATAATTTTCAATGAGAATTAATATCATTTTTTTTTTTTTGGAAAATTTTGGTTTAGGATGTCAGAGATCGTTTTAAATTTTATGAAGATTGGTGTTACTTCTTAAGAAATTTTTATCTGGGATCCGAAGTAAGTAAAGAACGAATTGATGAGAATAATTTTTCAATTTCCCGAGGGCTATTGTGATTATTTGGAAAATTTTATGTTGGGATTTCAAAGTAGGTGAGTAAGAAAAAAATTTCAAAACAATTATAATTTAGGACAATTCTTAATGACTTTTGATTGTTTTAAAGTATAGGAATATATAGTTATACGTTTATAATTATAAAGTATAGGAATATATAGTTATAGTCTATATTTATATAGAATTTATAGAAAGTATAGGAATATTGGAAAATTTTTCCAATTCATCACATTTGAGTTTATCTTCTTTTTCTTAGAAATAGAATTCGTAGTTTATCGGATCAAAATAAAAGACAAATATATGTATACTGCTAAAATATAGGATGTTCATTCTAACGGTCTTCTTCGCTTCTTCATGACACGTGAATAAAAGTATCACATTTTGTACTGGTTGAATTTCTTTTTTAGTGTCTCTTAGAACGGAATAGAAAAGAATTATATATGATTTCATTTGAACAATTCAAAGACACGTTAAATTCACCATGTAAAAAAGAATACTTTTGAAAATGTGTATAGCATATAGCACAGATTATAGTTGACCTTTTCTTAGTAAAGAATATTCTGATAAAGAATGGTACGGATCATTAGAGTCAGAATATCCTGCATATTCAAAGGTATAAAGAGGTATTGTATAATAAATATCTCAAGCATTAACCAGTTAAAAAAAGAAAATCGAATTAAAAGTGCTAAAACTATTTTTATAATAAATATAAATTGATATTTCTCATTTCTCATAAAGTAACGAATTATGATAATTACTTCAATATGAATATTACGAATTTTAAAATTCAATTTCTATTTCAAATTCCTTAACGCGAAAATATTTAAATTACTTAATACTTTCCTTTTGCAAAAATTTATACAAACGTATATAATTTCTCTTATACGTTGCTTTATCGATAATTTAACCGAGGCATTTCATTCTATATTTCACTTTCATTAAATTGCAAAATTAAATTACTCAGGCCCCCACCAGCGAATATATTTTTCACACTTTTTGTATCCACGATTATTTTTTTTAGAAAAATATTCATTCTCTATACATTCATTATACAAACGTTCGTTCAATCAAATATTTTCTTAAAGATTTACCAACGAAAATAAAAATTTTTATACAAATTGCATTTTTACATATCGATTTTTATCTTTGTTTCTAACCACATCGAATCGAGTAAATCGATCTCATATTAAAAAATTCAACAATTTTAATATCCGTTATATTTCGCGCGATCGTTCATCTAATTTAACCACGTAATCGAATGGAAAGAATAATGCGAATACGTTGCTCGTTTTATTGTCCACTTACTTTTCATGGAAACGCTCGTTAGGTATCCATCGACTCAACTTGTTCGCGATTTCATTATCGCGATACGCTACGATACCCGTGATACGATTAATTAATTAAAACGCGCTGTCATTATCTGTCGGCCGGTTTAATGAGGAGGAACACGAGTTTTCAGGATCGCGTGTTAACGTTTGCACTCGTTGCACTAGCCGTGTTTGTAACAAGGTTACGATAGAACACGTTTTCCACCTTCGTGTAAAAATTCTGAAATTCTCGTTTTCGTGGTTCGCGGGTAGATGGGTTAATAAGGTCGCGCGAAAGATCGTTAATAATTTTTAATTATGGATGCTTCTCTTGACTTTCGTTTTCCTTAAGTAATCATAAATATGTATATTTTAGATATTCTAGCTAGTTATAAAATATAAGCTATAATTATAGAGGGTAATTAAGAAAATTCTGGATTTTGCTGGTGTGCAAATAATTTAGGGGATGCGAAATAGGGTTAAGATTAGGATTGGTTTTTAATTAAATTTGTTGGAATTTAAAATGCAAAGATGATGAATAATTTAAGATGTGCGTTAAAATTGTTAAAATTGTTAAAAGGAGATAAATTTTTGTAATTTTTCAAAAATTCTTTGAAAAATTGTCATTTGTGGGACTGAAGGGGGTGATGAGTTTTCGTTGAAGTCCAGTTATTTTTCTCCGATTTAAAATTGTATTTTATATTTATATAAACTACTTACAAAATAAATGAATTACAATGCAAATTTTATAAATTCTATAACAGAATGCAAAAATTGCAAATGAGCATATTTATTCTCGATAAATTGTTATAACAGAGAAGAAGATTGGGATGCGCTGATAGTTTGTAATAAAGAAAAGGATTACGCTTAATTTTTTTTACATTTAAAAAGGAAAATTACTTTTTAATGATATTAATAAACAACCGAGAATAAAAATTTATAAACCATATAATATCATAAAATGTTAGTAAGTTTATAGTGTTATATAGCAGCATGTAATCATCTCGAAAATTATATAGTACATCGATATAAAAACTAATTAAATTAAAGTAATGATGAATATTACCTTATAAATTTATTTGTACGCGCGATGCACACTAAGTGTCATAAAAACCGAACTTGAAGGGGAAATGAAATATGCTGGCGTGACTTTGGTGTTGAAATAAGAGGCATTAAATGAAATACGAAGATTAATCACTCGTCGTGACGAATAGTGGAAACGATTTGCAGAAATATGAGCGCTATTACAAACGTATGACATTTTGTTATGTAATGGAAAAAAGATATATAACAACTTTCGTTTATATTATATACTAAGATCGATAAAAGTTTTGTTTGCATTTCTCTTAAAGCTTAATTACTAAAAAAAAAAAAAACTGTTGTCATATCAAAGTTATACATTATATAAGTAATATTTTATGAATTTTTATTCTTTCTCTCTTCACACGATAATAAATTCACTACTTGCGAATAAAATTGAACAAATATTGAAGAAATAATTAAAGGATTACACATTCGATATTTCATACATTATTATAGATAACAAGAGTCTTATCGTTGATTAAATTCGTCCAACGAATTATTAAATAATAAGCCATTTTGTTAAGAAATATATATATACGATTCATGATTTATACCTAAATATACTAAAAAATATAATATACTCCACTACTTACGAACTGTGAAAATGTACATCTCCATCCACAATTGCATTTGATTACATTTCATAAAAGGAAAAAAAAAAAAAAAGGAATATCGTTCAATCAATTCGAAAACATTCCAAGGCCTTATTTAAATTTCCCGCTATCACTCACGTAAATTTTTACGCGAAAAATCAACTCCGCTCAATATCTTCCGCTGTAACTCGAACAAAGGTAATCATTTTCACCGTGTCGCTCAACATAATTATCGTCACGTCGAGCAGTGTTCCGTGCTTGATTAATTAAGAAACTAATTAATCAAGGATAAAGCGATGACGCCCGAGCGTCATCGCGGTCGAACTGTATACGACGTTGATAGCCGTGGTGGCGCATGGAAACACATTCACGGTTTAATTGTGCTCCGTGATGCACGGATGCAACTCGTTACCTTAATGAGAGTGTAAGTCATCGCACTTGTCACGCCGTGTTCGATTTATCATGAATTCTCTCCCTCTCGAGATTAATTCGAAGAATTACCCAGCTCCGTTCCCATTTATTCTTCCTCTTTTATCTTTCAATTTGTATTAGAGAACAATGGCGCCATATGGCGAGTAAGTGATTCGAGGCTTTAGCGGTGATAGTTTGCCCATAAGTTGGACGAGGAGTTGAACGATAACGTCGAGAGAACGTGTTTATGAGAATGGTTGTTCTCAAAGAAATAGGATTTTTTCAATTTTGGAATAAGATTGAAATGGAACGATTCGAAAGAAATGATTTAATTCTTAAAATTTCATTTATCAACGATATACTTGTAATTTTGATCGAATTAAGATCGTTTCGTAATTAGAAACGATTAACATTTAATTCGACAATAGAAAAATCGATGATACATTTCATCATTGTATAGATTAATGGATTGTTATTAGAAATATCGACACGATTCAATCATTTATGAGATTGCATTCATTGAAAATATTACTTAACATTCCAGATCGGCACAGTGAAGCATTACTTGAACTTGTTCCTTTTCTCAATTCATGAATATTCCTCGTTATAACCTACAAAGGCCTCTCATCATATCAGAAATGCAAAAGTCGTCTTGTTAATGAGGTCTGAACTTTCAACTTTTAAAAATTCTCGTACAATTTTTCTTCTTTCTAATTAAAAAGGTCATTTTCTATATTTTTCCTCTTCACTTTGAAATAATATCACAAGTACGTAACGTGTAACAATAACTTTTACAAATAATTTCCACGAATATTTCTTTGAAATCTTAATTCTCTCTTGAAAGCTTAATATCCATCAACGTTCCAAACTCTTTCCTTCTTATCTAATAAATCATACATCATACTAACATCCCTTAATAAATCCCTTCCTCTCTCCAATCCTAAAATCTTCTCCTTAAAAAAAAAAAACTTCAATCTCCACTCTCCTCTTACCATCACTTACACAATTTTCCAACGTTTACCATCCTCCCTCGTTTCCACAACTTCCATTAACCAATTAATCCTTGACCTACAACCCAACCTCTCTAAAACCCAACCTTAAGAGATACTTAATACCTCGTTTCCATCGTTTCACCATCTCGTCCAAACTATATATATATATCGCCATCTATCACGTCTCTCGAACGGTGAAATAACGAAGTGTGGCGCGCCACCAGCTCCCCGCCATTAAAGAAAACGCGGGTTAACGAGGTCGTATCACGAGCCAAACCCTCTCAGTTGCGCGAACACGTTATCGCAAAACACGTGTACCCGATACCTGAGCAGCCTGACAATCGTTTCCCATCGTATAGGAGCGAATGGCCCGGCCCCGTTAACCGACGACGGCTGACACCTCGAAAAAGTAGTCCCAAAATACGCGGAACCATCGTCTCGACCTGCTCTCTCTGCATACTCGAGACTTCCTTTTACCTGTTCTCGGGGGCGACCATATGTCGACCGCGAATAAGGATGCCGACGGATGGTTTTTCGTGTCGCGAGATGGCCCGGCATCTCTTCTTCTGCCCGGTTGCCCGAGCAGCTGAACGCCCGGGGCTTGAAATTCCTTGAAATTTTTCGAATCCGTGCGTGATTCGAAGGTGATACCATCCGCCAAGTCGATGAATTGTTGTTTCATTAGATTCGGACGTCGTCGATTTTTTGGGAGACTATTGGATCGGGAGAAAAGAATCTTGTGTCGATTGATTCCATTGGATCGAGCCGAGCGATGAAATTATTTTTGTTAGACGTTTAAATTCCATCCGATTCGAGAAGAAGAAGAAGAGCGTTATATAAATCGAATGGTGAGTCTGTCTAATTCTCGACGTAACACGTTTCAGGCTCGAGTTTTGGAGTGTGGGGTCGAAGGATGAGCAAGAAGATAGACTCGTTCCGTCGGGCTGGTTCCCGTGAAACGATCTGCTCCATTTCCGAGAGACCGGACACGGGGAACACTGGCAACAACAACATCACCGCAGCGAGCAACAACAACAACATCAATCCAAAAACGGAGAAACCGGCGGAGCACGCGAAACTGGAAAGCAAACTGGAAAACAAATTGGAGAAGAGAATACCGGGGGGGAGTACGTTTCACAGATCGCCCTCGCCCTTCAAATCCTTCTTCATCCGCATGGGTTCCACGGGGATGTTGAACTCGGCCAGGGGCAACAGACGCTCCCAGAACATCGAGGACAGGTTGAAAACCAGCGAGAAGGAGAATTTGTTCCGAAGTTGCAGCACCAGCCAGTTGAACACCAGCCCGACCTACGTGAAAGGAGACGATCCGTCGGAGGGGATCGATCTTCAGATCGCGAATCGAAAAGACAAGACCGTGTCTTGCGACAATCTGGCCGGTCGTCAGAACGACGACGTGTACGACGAGCGCGTGAACGACGCTTCCTCGAGCCTGTATCCGCTCGGGAACAACGCGCCGGGGATAACGAGTTTCAGCCCGTGCGACTTTGGACAATCGCGGAACGAGTCCCCCATGCGAAAGAGCAGCAGCTGCGACTTCAAGGAGGCGAAGAAATCCAGCTTCCCGTACGCTTTCCTTCGATCCAAACTCTCCGTCCTGCCCGAGGAACGTCACAGCACGTTCGCCACGAAAGACGAGCGCCTGTTCAAGACCGCGTCCGAGGAGCACTTCCCCGCGTTGAAGATCGAGGACACGTACACTGGCACGACCACGCTTGGACGGCGACGAGCGAGAAACGGGAACATGTCTAGGGGGAGCCCCAACAAGTCCCAGGAACCGTCCACCTCGAAGTCGGGGCGGAACTCGTACGCTGAGTTTCGAAAGAGTTCGAGCAGGTGCGAGGATAGGTACAGTCTGAATCCGGGACACTTGGAGAGGATCGAGGACAACTTCCAGCAGGAGGACACCGGATGTTACAGCTCGTACGACAGTAGCCCGATGTCTCTGAGAGGCAACGCGGGCGTCCAGCATCCCGAGACTGGCCAGGATAGAGTGGACTTCGCCGGAAGGATGAACGAGGCCAGATTCTCGGAGACGTCTTCGTTGAACGTGGACCTGGACATGGTGGCCACGTTGAGGAAGCACAGGAGGAACTCGGCGCCGAGTGGCGAGCAGAGGCTCTCCTCTCACTACGTGAGCTCGAACGAGTCCGGCTACGACAGTGACGGGCCCAGAGGAGAGTCCGCGGCCGCTTCTGAGAACGAAGGTTTGAGTCTGAAGTGCACGGACAGCTCGGACACCAGCAGCGTGGTCGATTCGGAGCTGGAGAAACCTATAAGGAGTTCCACTCCTAGCGAGTGCCAGGAACAGGAGAATAGCAACGACACCAGGACGAGGAAGAACTCTGAAACAGAGGGAGTTGTGATGAGAGCTGGGAATCCCGAGTTGAACGATGGTATAGACGGGCTTAGGTGGCACCAGAGCAATTCTGGCAGATTACTACCGAGCATACATCAGACTTACGACGATGCCGCGATGAACTCTCAGTTCCCAGTTTGCGGGAATGGGCTGACCGCGTTGCAGAACTCGTCCAAGTCGTTGGACATCTCGCCTCATAGAATGAGACTGCAGCAGGACAAGACTAGGTTTCTTAGCGATATTATTCAGCCGCCGAAGAGAGTGAGGAGATGTCGGTTGGTGCAGTTGCATAAGAGGGACCCGAAGGAAAGCCTGGGTATCCGGTTGGCGCAGCAACGCTTGCCCGAGCTGCGGTACATCGTTGTTCAGCTAGAAAGCGATGGAATAGCGCATAGGTAAGTTTAGATGTTACGGCTGAGGCAAGATCTAAATTATCTTGTTAGAGAGCATCTAGTATGTAGAAACATGTAGGGTGTAAAGAATATTTTTATCATTAACTTTACGACACGGTCTCTTGATAAATCATTGAAGGTAAAATACAATTTGAATGCAGAGACGGAAGACTAAGGTTGGGCGACGAGATCGTGGAGGTGGAAGGCAAGGAGTTGAGGACATTGGAGAGCCTCGAGGAGGTCCAAGAGTTTCTGAGATCCTTCACAGGCAACAAGATACGTTTGATGACCGCGTATGAAGAGACTGTACCACAAGTGTACGTAAGCCCGCCGACCTTACCCGGGGAGTACGAGTACCTGGAAAACGCAAAGAACCTTTCCAATCTGTCGTTGATCGACAGCGAAACGAAGCAAACAGTAGAATCGGAGGAATCGGGCAAATCCGTCGCGGACGAAGGAGTCCAATCCTCGAAAAGGCCAGACTTTTTACCGCTCTCCTGCGTGTCCAAGGAACGAAAAGGCGGCGAGAGTAATTTGGAATCGGCCACTGAGCCGCAACATTATTTGACGAGGCATATCGCCAAATTTGAGAAAGGCTACGGCAAGCCTAGCCTTGGTTTCAGCGTCGTGGGTGGTAGGGACAGCCCTCGTGGTGAGATGGGCATCTTCGTGAGAAGGGTTTTTCCTGGTGGCCAGGCTGATGTCTCCAAGTCATTGTTTCAAGGTAGGATAAATCTTATTAATCAGTTTTATTGTTTGATTATAATAAATAAACTGATATAATCAGTTTTATCTACATTCATCCTTATTTATATCGGTGCGAATGAAGAGAGGATTAAACAGAGTGAAAAGTATTATTAATTCCTTCAAAAATCATTCGATATTCAAACGCATATGTACATAGCAAGACAGTTAACCACTTATCTTTTCAAGGATCTGTCTCGAGCTCCTCTATTCCTTTTACGGTGTTAGCCTCGCAGCTGTGTAATCTCTCACGTTACCATTCCTACGTTAACGTGACGCAATCGATCGTGGATTCCTGGGGCTTGGATCGCGCAAGGATCTCGTTCCATCGACATAGTTCGCTATTTCAGGATCACGGCGTGGATCGATGCGTCACGTACTTGCTCGTTCCTCGTGCATTCACGCCATGGACGCGTCGAACACATCTCGAATCTTTAATCCAAAGCCTGACGTCGCCGCGTGCATTTCTAAACAGAGTTCGATCGTCTCTCTTTCCCTCGCTTCCTCCCTCCCCTCTTGTGTCTCTCTCCCCTCCGTCCCTCCCCTTTCTTTTCCTTTTTCATTCTTTTCATTTTTGCCACTCTTTCTTTTCCCGCCTTTTGTAACAGCACGCCACTGGACTTGGCTCGGCCTCGTCAGCTTTGTCAACGGGATCTTTTCTCTCGTTCTCCACATTGGCAAAGGAAGCTCGCAAGCTAAATGGAACTCGCGATTATGCTCGTTTTGCGGAGAAAACGGGGGGGGGGGGGGGAAGGATGAACGAATTTGATGGATCGATTGGAAAGTTTGAATTAGGAGATTTTAATTTAACACTCGAGACTTTAGATTTGTTTGTTTTTCTTTGGAAAGAGGTTGAGAGTGATTTTGTAAATAATTAGTCAAAGCAGTTTGTTTCGAATCTGACAATTATATTTGCTGCTATTTGTAATTTCGATTTCAATCATTCATACGTGGCGCTATTTAAATTATTATTTAAATCCCTTTCTAAAATATTTTAATATATCTTACACAAATAAAAAGATACCAGAAAGAAAATATTTCGATTAGAAAGAAAGAAAAAATGACAGGTATAGATATCGCTCGATACAAGTGTTTTTTTTCTTTTTTTTTCAACGAAGAAAAAAAGAAGGGTTCGATCAAGGTGGATACGACAGTTTCCTCGGGGAAGAAAAGCCGCGATGTTGACGTCGAATCGAATTTCGCGCACACGCGTGTCGTCCCTGTCTTCTACGCGATTTTTGCGATGGCTCCCGACGCGGTAGGCGGCAACACGTCCTGTAGGCAGGTTTCACGCAACGCGTTTCGAGTTTCAACCGATCCTGACACTTTTTACGAGCACGCGAACGTCCGTGGTTTCCTCGTGCCACTGCACCCTGCCGCATGCTTGCATAACGGGCCGCTGGCCGTTTCGGTTGCATAAGTACAGGATCGATGCATCTCCGCCTGCTGCCAAAAGGCTAAGCCCCCCGTTCGAGCTGCTCCAAAATTGGAAACGTTCGAAATTCGAGTCGAACGAGATTTGTTTCTTGGATTCTCGAATTATGATTGATGAATATACAGGGTGTTGACGGTATTCGCAGGATGTATCGTTTAAAATCGATTCTAAAGATTGAAATAAATGCAAAAGTTGATGTACAGAAATTATATTTATTGATATTTTTAAAGTATATGTATGATTAATGAAATAGCATAATCTTGAATAGAAATTTGTTTAATTTGTTTGAATATTTTGAATATCTTTGATGTATTTTTGCATATTAAGCGTTTTTTCTACATTTTTCTATCTTTGAATTCTTCGTAAATGTATATTGATACTCTACTTGTAAATTATAAATAATAGAAAATCGATAATTTATATATAAATTTTTGTTAATAAAGCATTTTTTAATTAATTCGATTCTTCAATTCTTCGCAAATATATTAATTTAACTTAATACAATATTTGAACTTTTGTTGCAGGTGACGAAATTTTAAGTTTAAATGGAAAAGTGTTGCGTGGTTATACTCATCAAGAAGTAATCGAATTGTTCAAGGCAGTAAGGGAAGGTCCTGTCGAGTTAGAAATCACAAGGAGACACAGGTATTAAACATTTTTCGATACAATTTATAAATAAATTAATTTTTATCGTTAGTTATTAAATAGAAATAGAATATCCTCCGTATAAAATATTGTAATTTTACGTTAATAATCTTGGATCTTTAGCACATAAATAATAAATATAAAAAATCATGGACATCATTTAATGTCTCTCTATATAATCGTCACAAGATCATCGTTACAAAATTAATTATTCTATGAGAGACATTTTGCGTGTGTTACAGGTATCTAAAAAGTACGCAAAAATCCGCGCCATGCTGAGAAGGAGGCAACGTGGACGAATCTGCCCACCGGAAGTGCTCTTTCGAATCGATTTTAAGCGACTTAACGTTCGCTGCATACGAAGTTTTAGGATTCTAGTCTATCAGAACGAATCTTTGATCTTTGATGTTTCTTTCAATTAATTTATTCAACACGGTGTCGTAATTGCGTAATGATTAAGTTTATTATCAAATGGTTATTATTATTATTATTATTATTATTGATCATTATTGACTATTATTATTATATTATTTTTATTATTATATTATATTATTATCATGACTATAAGATTTTATACAGGTACATTGAAACGGCGTGAATTTATTGTATGTAATTTCTTTTATTATTATTATTATTATTTTTATTATTATTATTACTATTACTATTATTACTATTACTATTACTATTATTATTATTATTATTATTATTATTATTATTATTATTATTATTATTATTATAGAGGACAATAAAGAGGTCGTAATTTTAAGGTGCTTGAGGAATCTGTTGTTTGCGAAACAAAATGATGTGCAGCGATCAACAACGTAATTTTTCGATAGTTATTAAATAGTAGTTTTATTTCAAGAGATTTTACAAATTTACAATATGTACAGGTCCCGAGTTCATTTTTACAGCGGTCACGGGAGTATTTTCTTCGTTTTTACAATCTTCTTATACAGATTTTTTTCACGCATCGACGAGTAGAAGGTCTGCGCACGACTTAGCCTTTGTCGTCCTGAAAAAAAGTGTAAAGAATTATTTAAAATCCCATTTTTATTTTGAAAGTTTAATATTTTATATAATTAAGTGATTAATACGTGCGTTTCGTATTGATTATGTAAAAGTTTGGATTCAATTATTAAAATACTATTGAAATAAGTATTGAATAAGTATTAAAACGATATAATATTACATCAGATAAATATTCATATTTTTGGAATATTTATCTACGATATATTTGAAAATATATAAGAAAAATAAAATCAGAAGATAAAATTTTTTAAGCAAAGATTCAATTTTCCTTTAATTAAATTTTTCTCGAAAACATAGTGTTTGAAAAAATTTTTATACATAAATCTATTTCAAATATTTTACTCTTTAAAATTGAAAAATTAATATGACTAATCCTACTATTTTTACGTAATCAGTACGAGAATATCTAATATACAATTTTATAATACACATTTCTTTTAATTCAATTTTCTTTTTTCTTCTTCTTTTTTTTAATATATCTAATGTTAAGTTGTAAAACTATATGCAACAGGACAACACTGCCGTACTCACTGTAGTTCCTTATTTTTAACGCGTCTACAAAGGTGCAAAGCAACCGGTCCAGTTTTGATATTACGGAAAAGCTGAACGGCCTTTCTATGGGTCAAGTCGTGACAGACATGGCCATTCACTGCCAAAATCTCGTCACCTGCTCGCAAACGGCCATCTTCTGCGGCTTGCCCCCCTGGCAATACCGATTTTATAAAGATACCTGTAACAAACATAATTATGTAGAATAATAATATAGTATTACGGATTAGAGAAAGGAAACTAAGCAACGATTAATCGAAATGAATTCGATAAAGGAATATTATTGAAGTGATAATTATTAATTATTTACTCGCAGACAATTTATTAACATACAACAAATTGAATAGTGTTAATAAATAAACTTTATAGACAAGCTCTGACAATGTAGTGTTTAACGTAACAATTTGTAATTTGTAGAAAAAATTTTTATAACGATTAAAATTTAGAATTCTAGAATTTAGAAGATTCAGATTTTGCTTTGTATCATTATGAGAATCTAATGAATTGAATTGAACGTTTTGCGAGGAAAATTGTTCTTTGAATGAGTTTTATTTTAAAAATTAATTTGTATATTTTTGTTTTAGCGACGATAGTGACAAAATATGTATTTTTAAACAGGATAAATATTATTATTTTCTTTTATTTGAAGAATTTTTGCATTCTTATCTATTAGCACGAAAAAATAAATTTTAAAAATCTGAATTCTTTTTCTAAATTAATTGATAATTGAAAAATTTAAGTGGACAATTCTATGATTCTAATTTATTGATATTTTTAAAAGAATGTATTTTAAGAAAGAAATATTCCTAATGAAAATGAATAAAATCATTGTAATATCGACTTAACCAACTAATTCGTCATTCGTTCAAAATTAATTTTTTTAAATCGTTGTCTCTTCGCGCCAATCCGTATCTACATGATCTCCATCTCTTATACAAATTTAATTCTTTACAATATATTATCGTGTATGAATTAAGTTCATTCATACTTTCAACTATATTAAAATCTATTCCTAATTTCACGTAGAAATTAAATCAACGAATTACCGCGAATCATCTTAACAATTTAAATATAACTAATTTTGTCTTTTCGTATTTTCCTTCATATTCAACTCATTTCAGCATAAATAATACCACAATTTAAAATATTAATATCCAAGCAATCAATTCCTCGCATATCAATTTCCCCTCTTTCTCTTTCTCTCTCTCTCTCCAAAAAAATATATACATTACAGAAACTAAACCAAACACTTCCAAACCCTCGATCCAAAACTTTTCTCGACTCTAAACTAGCTGGAACGATTTCACAGCGATCCTCTTCATCGTTCAAGAGGCGAACTACCATCCACGCACATACCTCCCCCTACCCCTTCATTTTACACGAATGTAAAACAACTCGAAGCTCGCGCCGATACTCCAGATGCGTGCTTACGAAACGCAAGTTCCACGCTCTTCCCCGGATCGTGGCGTAACGAGCGCGTAAAACTCGAGACCGCTTGTATACACGCGGAGGCAATTTATTCGACAAGAGGCGGCGTGCGTCGGTCGAAGCGAGCTTGTAAACGTTGTGCCGGGAAATCGACGTCGGTGTTTCTAAGCTATTTCTGCTTGGGTCGGCCATCAAACGTGCGCGTCCTCGAGAGCACGAAGAGCAATTTACGGTTCGCGAAAAATAGAAAGCGAGCATACATCTTTGGAAAATCGGTAATTCGATATCTTTGTTTGGTCAGGTTATTTGGAAATCATTTTTTGGAGTGAGATTAGATTTAGGGTGAGGGGTTGAAGGGATTTAGATTATCGATAATTTTAATTATAAATATTATATACTGATTGAGAGATTGTGTTGTACGAATGAATTTTTATTGTTTATATTAATATTAATATAGGTATTTTTTATATTTTATATAAAAGTTGTGGAAGTATTGAATTTTAAGAGTTATTTAATTTGTATAAGTGATTTTATTTTGTATTTCTCTTCAATGTAAAATATATAACAATTTAAATTTAGATATTTAACGAAGTATTAAATATATGTGTTTTTTGCAAGTTTTGCAGAGATTTAAAAGTATTTTGTTAAAGTATATAATATTCAGAATAATATATATATATATAAAAGTGAGGGAGAAATTTTGAAATTTTTGCAAGTTATTATAATATTCTATCGTGTTAAAAGTTTAAACAAGTTGAAATGCGATGATATAAACGATATAAATAATGTTAAGGTTTATAATATTTATAATATTTATAAAGTTATTTTGTTTTGGATATTTTGATATTGAAATGTTGAAGAAGATGAGAAATATTGTTTATGATATATTGAATATGTTTAATCGTTAAGATACTTGTGTTAATTCCAGGTGAGTTGCCAGAATTGAAATGTTTAACACTAGATTAATATTTAAGTGTTTATATTGTTATTTATTGTTCTAGTTTATGTAGAATAATTTTAAAACTTTAAAAAAGATTTTTGTCAGAATGAAATGTTAATGGATGTTAAAGTTTAGGAAATTTTTGATACATTTAATCGATTAGAAATTTGAGATAGATTTCTAGAAATATTGTATTAGCATTTTTAAAATAGTTATTTAACAATAATAATATTATATAGCTTTAAACATTTTTAATATAGTTACATAATTTGAGATTAAATATAAATTGAATAACATGTAATTATTAGTAAAGTATAGTATCGCTTTGATCTTGTTAAAAATTTAAATCTTTTCAAAGAAATTATTGTAAAGCAAATTTAATTATTTATCGTTTTAATATTAAATTAAATTTAAATTAGCTTAAATATTAGAATATACGTGTAATATATATTATTTTCGAATTAATTAAATAATTAATTCATTTAATAATATAAGATACGCTATAATAGTATTAAACAACGAATATTAACGACGTTGCCTTGCATAATAGATAATAGTTGTTAAACATTTTTACCGCATTTAAATTAAGATAGCACGTTGATGAAAACTAGCTTTAAAATTAATATTATATTAGTCTTTAATATTAGCATGGATTTAACTTTAACATATTAGTACCAAATTTATACAATTAATTAATTATTTATCCCCCAAAATAGTTACTGTTAATCTTATATAACAAACAATACATAGCATAGATTGAAGGTAGAAAACAATGTAAACATTCTTTTATAGATGAAACAAATATGTGAAACGCACAAATGGAAACATAACAGAAAATACAATTATAATTATCCACATTATTTAAAAAAAAAAAAAAAAAAAACAGTAGAAATTTTTTGTAGATGTGAAACGTTTTCATTTCATTTCCCTTTCATTATTATATAAATTTTCATTTCTCACCACACACGTAAATCTTAATAACAAATATTATTATAGAAAATGAATTACTCACCGATGCTTCCCTTAGGACTGTCGCTTCCACCCACGATAGTGAATCCCAACGATTTCTTTCCAGGACCCTTCTGAAACACGACGGTGAGGAACGTCGAGACGGTGTTCCTAGGCCTCCTTGGCAGCGTGCAAAAATTCGAAACATTTTGAGAGCTCGTACCGTTCTCCACGACAGCCTTGTCCGAAGAACCAGACCTGTTACACTCGTTCTTCCTGTCCCGATGATGCTTCGTCTGATGTTTTCTGAAGTGTGTACCAGGTGAATTCTCGACGATGACACCGTGGCCATTCTCCATATGAACGTTCTCGTAGTCAACGCTGCTCTCTGTCAGCTTCTTAGGGGACTGGTCTACAGCAGAGTACCTGGAGACGACGATGTCCACGTCGCCAGGTCCATTTCCGCTTCCAAGAATCTTCCTAGCCTCGGCCATGCTCAGTCCTCGTAGCCTCTTCCCATTAACTATCAAAATTTCGTCGCCTATCCTCAAAGTACCTTCTTTATCGGCCAACCCATTAGGCACTACATGAGCCACCAGATAACCGGGACTGGATTCCGCTGTTTTCGCGATGAAGATGCCCAAACATTGATCCGAACTCTCTCTGGGAAGCTTCACGACCATCGTCTCCGTGGTGTAAGATCTGTTCCTGATAACAGAAAGCCTAGAGCTTTGATAGTTCTCCGGCCCTAAACAATCTTTGCTGTTCAATCTCTCGATCACGTTCTTCTCTTCGGACAATTTCGAGCTGTCACGATCCTGTCGATCTATCAGTTCGCTGTTCGCAGCCTGACAGATCTGACTCGAGGAATCTTCAAGAGCACTAAACCTGGACACGTCTTTCCTGCAACCTCTGCCCTCGTTCCTTCCACAATAGACGTCCAAACTGGAGAACATCTTCGCTGTTCTTTCGACGTCCACGATGGAGGAGGAAGGCTTCCTCGGTGGTAACTGAGGTGGTGAATTCAGGGACGAATCATTGAGCGTGGTTAACAATCCAGAAGCGCTGCTGCTGCACCTGTCGTCGAGCAAAGAGCTGGTGGCAGAGTCATTGTCCAGGATGCCGGAATCGTTGTCATCCTGATCCTGTTCCTCGTAAAGAGGATTCGTTCTGAGCTCCTCGAGACCGGGCAAAGTGCCGTACGAGAAACTCCTCAGTCTTCTTCTTTCCTTGTCCTTGCCCTCCTTCTTGTAGATCTTGGCTATTAACTTACTGGTGGAACTTTTCAGATACCTGTCCTGCATTGCTCGAAACTTGGCTGCCAAACAGCTCGATGGTGTTATGCTATCAAATTGGGAGCCATCTTTGAATGTTGCATCCTCGGTGCTGGTAGAACCTTCTAGAACATGATCCATGGATCGTCTCGGTGCCTGATGATCTTGAACAAACTCTCTGCTCTTCCGCCACCTGCGATTCTGTTGAATGACGCTTTCCTCGATTATGTCATGGGACAAAGTTGTCATCTTCTGGCCAACGGATGGTCGAAGACCCAAGAACGAGGAGCGATCCTCTTGCTGCTTTCGATGAGGTAATCTGCTCTGCGATTTCGACCTCCTTTTCCTCTTTGCCTGAGTTTTCTCCTCCTCGATGATCTCTTTCAAATCTGATTCACAGACCGATCTACGAAATTCGTTTCTGGTCAGGCCATGCTGGTTCAATTCGCACATGGAACGGAATTGCAGCTTCTCCGGGTCTTCGTCTTCCTCTTGATCCTCGTCGTCCGAATCTCGATCCTTGAAGAAGCTCAACCTGGTATTTTTCACGCGGTCCAGCAAAGGGTTCCGTTTCTCGCAGACTCTCCGCCTCTCTTTCTGGATTCTTTTCTTGTTCTTCTTGGTGGGACTCCGCTCGGTGGTCACCTGCGACGTCTGCACGTTGTAGCAGTTCCGCTCCGACTCGGAGCTCGACGACTTCCGGCGAGCCCATCGTACCGGAGACAAGTCTGTGAAGGTACGAAATATGATTTAATACACATTTTCCTTAAAATTGGTACGAATTTTTTTAAAAGTATTATTTTTATTAGATAAGAATTATTTTGAATAATAAAAATTACAAAAAATTGAAGTAAGGAATTAAATTATTAAAAATTTAATCAAGATTAAAAATGAATATATAAACATTTAGAGTTAAAAGTTTGTTTGTTTGTATTTTTATTTTTATTTTATATGACAGTAGCGCATGACAGGTAGTTTTTAAAAACAATAGTGATACTGGAAAAAAATTAATGACTTGTAAATTTAATTTTAATTTTAATTATATTGTGAGAGAAGTAATTGTGTAGTTGTAAATTACAAAGTAAATAGATTATATTATAAATAGATTTTTTTTATTTCAAAAGCTTTGTCAAGGTAAAGAATTGAGAATTCTTTGCACATCTCTTTGCTATATTCATAATGCCCATTGAAATGTTTGTCAATGCTATTTACACCTCTATTTCATCACTACTAGACTGTCTTTCCTTTGAAACTTCTGATTTTAAGACTTTGCACAATGAATGTAAAACGAATATTTGTGACTGACACATCAAATGAATAATTAGACATAACATGACACGTTTACTGAATGACTGGAAGACTGTAAAAATAATTAATCATAATTTTGTATTGAATCTATTTGAACATTTCAACATTCAATATTCAATAGAAACCTATTTTATTTGAGATTTACATACAGCAGTTTTTTAAATGTTCTATTATACATAAAATTTCAGTTAAAAGTAATAAAATATTATGATAGGATAAAATTGATTTTTGAGAATTGTTTTGTTTCTTTTCAAGTAATAATTTAATTCAAATAATAATATATAAGAGAAAGACTGATACATAAATACATAAATAAATCGTGTATTTAATTTCAATTTGTTACTACTAATAAATTTATATTCTGATGTAGCATCAATCGATAATTATTCTTCAATCATCACGTTCAATGTTTCAAATTTATAGCGACAAACTGTTCAAAAAACATCGTAATATTTCACAAAATCATCGTCAAGAATTACAATCCACCATTATCACTGATAACAAAAATCACTTTTAATCACGTTCAATAAATCACTACCTTTTAAAAAAGAAAACCAGTTATAATTACAAAAAAAATTCGCTTTCAACAATACGTTTAATTATAATTTAACGCAAATCACAAATTTGAAAGATCGATAAACGTCGATGATGACGAAAAAAAAAAAAATGTTCACTAAAATCGAAAATTCGAATTCTAATCAAACACAATTAACGCGAATTACATTTTAAAAATTGATGGATATCGACCATTGTCTTCGAGTCGTTCGCGTACAACGTTCTGTCGTACCAAACGTTGTTAGTCATCCTTCCAAGGAAACGATCGACGAATGCGAAACGCGTGTGTACAAGTCGAAACTTCGTTTAACAGTGACAGCCGCGACGAAAATGATCGCCTTCCTCGAACCGTGACGGTATACGAGTTTGAGCGGAGAGGCTCAAGACGGAATCGTGCAGGATGCGTGGAAGACAGGACATCCCGTATGAGCAATTCACGCGAGCGCTTTGCTCTCGAGTGATAGTAAAAAAATAGTCGCACGAAACGGAGGAAACTGGGAGTGGAATTAGAGAGAATCGGAAGTGGCGTTCTGTGCGAATGTTTCCAGGTAATAATAATTTAGAATAATCGAATTTGGAATTTGAGAGAATAATAAAATTCAAAATTTCGCATGTTTTAAAAGATTTGTGTATCGAAGTTGATTAAAATTGAATATAATTGGATATAATTGGGTAAGAATTATCTATTAGAATATTATTTCAATATTATCTCCTAAAAAGATAGGTTATCGCTTCATAGATTAATTATCACGTCATATTTCATAAAGTTTTGCAATTTATCTTCGATATAAATATTCGTATTATTTCCTGGAAGATAAGTTATAACTTCACAGATTTATTATTATTATTATGTACATTTCGCAAAGTGTTTTGTAAGTTTCATTTTACAATGTTTCTTCGATAATTTATATTTTACTATTTCTTAAAAGGTGATTTATCAGTTTGTTATTATACAGAATTTCAATTTAAGAGATAATAGAGGAAGTAACGTTTTAATAAAATCATGGCGCGTCATTCTTTCCTTTTATGCCAGTTGGTCGTGTTACATTTACCGCAAAATTGATCCCTACTTTCTTTAGTTGTGAAACGTTTTCTTCAATCCCCTTCGGAACGATCCAAAGGTCTATTTGCCGTGCAATTCTTAGCTCGACTCTCTATCATTATCGTCGATACTCGAGGAATATAGATATCGCGTGTAACACATTTCCTGCAATTCGCTAAATCTATTCTGACATTTCTAACGGCAAAAATTTCGATCATTTTATAGTGCAATTATTTTATAAGTTTAACTTGTAAAATTTTGCGAAATATAACAATAATTAATATTGCGAAGCGGTAAGTTGTTTTTTAGAAAATGATAATATATGAAAATTATTGAAGATAACGTGTGATGATTCCTAACATTTTATGATAATGTTAATTGCTTTATTGTAAGTATTTAACAGAATTTTATTTTGACGTGTAAAAAATTTAAAGAAGATATTAATGGAAATGAGGAAAAGTATGATATTCTTTAATTAAATAGGGAAAAGTAGTACAAATACATTTTTTAAAGATAAATACGGGAAAAATGTATAACATGCATATTTATCTGAAGCATCTTTTATTTATAAATATACGTGTAATACTTAATGTTTATTTGTGCAGATGCAATATAATTAAAATCTCATATTCATTTCTTTACTTTTTCTCACATTTTTCATATTTATGAAAACACACCTTTTATAATTCTTTCTTCATGTAATAAATTATATTTAACGAAAAAAATTATGAAGATATTCGAAACACAGAAATTTGGTTATTTTATCAATAATATTTAGAATTGCCGTAGTTCTACATTACAAAAAAATATTAAATTATTTTGATGAAACATAATTATAAAAACGAAGCTACTTAAATAGATATAGAGAATAAGAGATACAAAGATTAAAGAAATAACCATAACAATCTTCCGTGAAGATATTTCAGTTTCACGATACTTTGTACAAAAGTAAATAAGGATCAAAGAAACACGCCTCTTCGAATTTTATATTGCACAACTGAAGAGTGTAACTTGATGCCGCAGAATTTTTCCAACCTTTCCCTCAAACAGTGATTTAAATAATTCGCAATTTTCCCGCCCGCAAACGACGCACCATTGCGAAATCTTTAACCACCGGTCGTTTTTGCCGTGAAGAAACCCGTTAATGTCCACGTAACGTTGCAAACTTGATGTTGGCCACTAATGCCAACTACCTTTTCGTCCAGAATGCGAGCTGACTTCGCGAAATGCAACTGTTTCGTTTCTTAGATCGAAAGAAAAAGTTTACGTGTACGTAGAAATTCTTGCTGCGACACCAAATAAAGAAAACGAAATATTCTGATTACAAAACGTAATTAGAGATACACGTGTAAAAATTCATTCGTTTCAAATCCTCTATACTTGAATATCTTTTAAATAAAACAAACTCGTGCGCGAATCAATTTTCTTTTTGATATTTTTATTTTACCAACAAGGAATGATTACAATTCATTTGTGTTAAATTTTAATACTTTGCTTATCTAGGTAATTTTGTATTATTGTAAAATAAATTTTATTTCGTATGAAATATACTTATTTAATGTTTGATTTTTATTAACGACTTGAATTATTATCGTCATAACATAAGATGAATACAATCGTGTATTACACGTTTTAATTTTATCTTTCTATTTTCTTTCAGCCGGATTAAAACTGACGTCATTAATTCAGTTCCACGATTAAAAAAATTAGAACGATTTATGAAATATCTATAAAAATAGTGACAGATTCACATATATATCGTGCTAAAAACCACAATGATGCTATCTCAGTGTTCATAGAGCGACTAACACTGCGGTTTCCTGTGAGGGTATTCTTTCGTCGGCTATGTAAATATTCACTGAGATTACACACACAGTTTTACCCAAAGGGACGTATCTGCTAATCCAATTATTATTTTATGATATCGTCATATCACCGATTGCATTGATAACGCGAAATTATATTTCAGAATTCGTTAAACATTACGTGATTCTGTGCGAATAATGTTTGTTTGAAGAATTCAATAAATTGATTGGCAAACAGAAAATATTAAAATATTTGAAATTTCTGATGTGTAATTTTACGATGGGCTGGAACGAGACGAGGTAAAAAATAGATGTTACACAGGAATTCTTGCGGAAATGAAATAAATGATCAAAGATTTGCAAAACATGTTTTCGTACGGTTGAAATCCTAAGAATTGTGAAATCGATTCTCAAAATTATTACGAATTTTTAAATTTATATGCGATGAATCACATACAATATTTTGCTTCATCGTGTAAATAGTTTTAATTGAAACGTCAGATATTTGCGTTTACAGAGATAATATTGGAATGCAGCTTGTTTGCATATCGTTGGTTTTGTCTGGGAAGAAAAAAACTGATGAGAAATTTTTGAAGAAAAAATGGAATAATTTAAACAATAATTCGAAACGAATTGAACAAAACAGGAAACGTATCACGATATATGCAAAATTGAAGTAAAGACGTGATACAGCAAATTTTTATATAACAAAACAATATTATCTGGAATTTAATAGTAAAAATAAATGTCATTGATATAGTAAAAATAAAATATCATTATTCTCTGTCAGATGAATTCCATATTCATGGCAATAATAAATTTTAAATTATCTCTTCTATTCTAGATAAAATCAATCTTATCTACTTGTTATATCAAGTTAAACATAAACTATAAATGAAATATTTATACATATATTAAAAATTAATATATAATATTAACTTATTATAATATAATTGTCGATAACTAAAGTTTCAAGTAATTTCAAGTAGCCAACAGCTTCGAAAGAATCGTACAATACAATCAGCATACTGTTACTCTTCTCACATATTTTAACAAAGTATCGGCTTATTAAGCGTATTAACATGTTTTCCAATACGTGCAACACGCGTTTAACACGTGTTGCTGGGTTCATCATGACGAACGAGGTAAATCTCTCCTGTTTCGTGGCCTAACGTAGGCTGGGTTCGAATAAAAAGAGACTCTCACGAAGCTAACGAGGCTATGCAAAGTTTCTTCACTTTCGAAAGAGGCTTTAATGAAACGACGCACGAAAAACGGGCATCGACTCGGAGAAACTTTTGCGTTTTCGAAAAGAACCGACTCGAAACGCGGAGATTATTAATCCATTAAGGATGGAGTGGTGAAATATTTACGCGTGTAATTATTCATCATTTATCAAGGTGTGTATACATAAATATGAATACTGTTAAATAAATTTTTTATTTAAGTAATTGATGACCTGATTTCTTTATTTCTAGGATGATTCTAATGCATTCGAATGTGAATAAATATTAATTGTATTAATCGACGATACGTAAATATTCATAAGATAAGATAGAGGCATAGAAAACATTTCCATGATTTAATGAAATTTTGTAACATTGTTGATTGAAAGATGAAATACCAAACCAAAAATTCTTGGAATTATGATATAAGCCTCGATACTTTCGAGATTGAAAGAGAAAAAAATTTCTTCTTATTAATTGTTTATTCCAATAGAATTATATTTTGTGAAAAAGATATATTGTATCAAAATTTCTAGATCTATTTTTTTTAATGAAAACAAAATGACGGAGATGATACGAATTTTCGCAGGAACAAGCATATGTGAAACAATGCGACTTTTTTCTTTTCTTTTTTTTTTTTTTTGCACGAGTATTTGTGGATGCAATCTCGAGTAATAATCACGCCCAAGATGAAATCTCGATGGTACAGACATAATCTGCGTCCAATCTGCCAATACTGTTAGCTAATAACACGACATTAGTCGGTGAATATTGCAGCAACGTCGAAAGGAGATGGTATAAATTCCAAATGAGTAATTTCGAGGCGTATTGGCGTTTTAGCCAATTCATTGGAATCGAATTGAATCATCGAAGGAATGTAAAAACATAATTTGAATCGTGTGTTGAATATAATTGTACAAACGTAATTTAAGGATCTAATTAGAAACATTTCGCGTGAAAATCTCGTGGTTGAGGATATCCTGTTTATTGGGCAACAATATTATTTTCATGCGAATATTGTTTGGATAGAGAATACTTGTTGAAATTGTATCTTAAGACTCGATTACAAGAAATTACAAATTACATGATATTGAATCTTGGCATTCCTTAATCTATTTCATCTTTAATTTTAGAATTTTGAATGTACTTGAAGTTTATATTCGATAAATGTATACCAGTGCCAGTATGTATGCATGGGTTGAAAGTTACATTCGATTTCAAGATGGCTAATTAACGTTAGAATGATCGTAATTTGGATTATGAAAGTTCACGTTGCATCCTGGTGTAAGCAGTGAGATAATTGTATCGGTGTTTTCTCACGATTCTTACCTCTGTACTGAGACGCGGCATGAAAGTGGTAAGATGCTCCGTCAAGGTCTTCGTCAGCTTGAAGAGGACTTAGGCTCAAAAGTTTTGGCGCCTCGGCGTGGCCACGAAACCAACGCATTTCTGGAATAGCATTAATAATAATGATAATTAAACCTCTCATATATAAATATTTTTATCGAATGGAGCAAAATTATTCTTATTTCTTCTATTGCCTTTATCCAATACGTTAATTATATTGCATATATATATATATGTATATTGCAGAATATCGAAAGATTGCAAAGTAACGATCGATCGGCATAATAATAATTTATAAATGTGAAACGGGTTACACTTGCGGTGAATGGATTTCGCGTGAACGAATGGCGACAGTTTCCGCCGTGTTCGCTGAACCGAGGCCCTTCCTTTCTATCTCGCGATTGCACTTGTTATTGATACTGAATATTGTGTAAAAAAAAAAAGGAAAAAAAAAAAAAAAGGCTTGATGAACGAGCAGCCTTGGCAAAGAATGGAGGATGTGATAAATTACGAGGCTATCGTTGTATCGACTCATTGCTACGTTTGATTCAAAGTGCGTCGATCACATCGACGACGTAGATTACACGTAGATATTTCGAAAAAATCATACATTTGAAAAATTCACGTTTCTTTCTTTTTTATTTTGATCTATTGAATTATTCATTGACTAAGATTCATCGATATACAGGTAAGAGGTAATAAAAAAAGAAGAGGATTAATTAAATTAATTATTTAAAACAATTAAATAATTCTTTATTGTAATAATATAAAATTTGTACAAATAAATCACATTCTCATTTATTGTTCACGTTAATTTATGAAATTATATGACGTGTATTTACTACATATTATATAATTTTTTATTATATAACAGTTCAATTATATTTTCAATATTTCGTATCATTGGTTAAAAGTAATCATTTTTCTTGTATCAATCAAAAATTAATTAATAATTTCAATTTCTTTCCAGTCTCTTACTTTACAGGAATTTAACAAGTATCGATTACGTGATCGACAAATTGTATCCCTGCAAACCAGTGCCTCTTCTTGCGGGCATTAAAGTCTCCAACACTGTGGCGCTAGCATCGTTCGCTCCTTCTAAAGTAACATTACATTTCAAGGTAATTAATTAACATTACTGCAATTTTTCCACTACTACTCACAATAGATCTATTGAAAAAAAAAAATTAATTGAAAATCAGATCAAACTAAATGTAGTTTTACGTAATCTATCACAATTTATACTACCGTAATATCCTACAAATCTATTTCAAAAGAGTTCAATCCAGAAGAAATTAATCTCTCGGAAAGGAAAAAAGAGAAAAAGAAAGAAAAAAAAAAATAGCAAACATCTCGAAGAAATTTGCTTCGTGTACTACTTACATAAGTACCGTTGCATAGCAACTGTCGATGACGAAGCTGTCCTCTTCCCTCTGGCAGGAATACATCGTTCGATCTATCGTGATTCTTTGTCAGACGGGATCCTCACGGAGGCGTTACCGTTCATCTGTTCCTCGTAGAGACCATAATTTAGCCACCTTGTACACTCGTCGAAACGAACCGGGGAACATAATAGCTTCTACGATAACGGTCCACGTGGAATCCTTCGTGGCGAATCTTAATTTTTCCGCGCGATAGACGCCTCGATGCGTAACGAGGGATTTCGAGCGCGATTATCTTGTCACCGATTGAAAACGAATTATTACGGAACTGTCTTACATTCGTTATCGATTGAATCGTCTCGTTTTTAGATATAGAAATATCGTTGGTGCGAGATAAAAATTCAATACGGTTTTCATGCGGTAAGAAAAATATATGCATTCGATCGAGTTGCATTTCGAAGAAGTGCATATTGATAATTAAGAAATATGCTATATAATATATGTTAATTGTTCTTCTGTCCGAGTGTAGATATTCCACTATTTCTATATACTTTTTGTTTCGAAACGAAACAACCCAAATTTTAATTGCCTGTCCTCTCAATTTCTCCAGATTTCCCGGCGAGCATGGAAATTTTGCGACGCGTATAATAATCCTGTTTCCACGAGGCGGCCGCATAACGAGATGATTAATACCGCGAAATCGAGTTATGCAAGGTGTTAATGCATCGATTATGTAGCCACCGAGGGAACCGTGGGAGAAAGAGACGAGGGGACGAGAGAGGCGACTTTCTCCGATGCAAATATGTGTGCCGTCTCCACGATGCTTCTTCACGTCTCAGCTTTTCACTTTTCATTCAGGCGACTGATGCCTATCAAAGAAGATGATCAAGATCGAGGATCAAGGGTTGGCCTCCCGTCGACAGGAAGTTCACGGTCAAGTGAACTCGACTCGAGAGTGCATGCTTTGTGACACTTGGTCGGTTTAGCGATCATCTACTCAGAAAAGTATGCGGAGGAGCGACAATCGTTGTAGTTAAAAACTGGAATCGTATTTTATTTCGAGTTTCTTGTATTGTTTCGACAGTTACGATTTTATGATATGCCGTATGTATACAAAGATATTCTTTTTTGAAAATATAAATTCCTTCGTGACGTTATGATATACTCAACCTGTCATACGAATCCCATCGAAATTTGAAATCGACTAATGCATTTTCTTAGAATTTCCAAGAATATCAGAAGAATATAGAATTTCTTAGTCGATTTCGAATTAATATAAATTAAAATAGCAGGGAATTTCGATGATTCTAAACTTTGGCACATAGTTTACGTGTGTTTTAACGTTGAATGAATTGCATGGTTAGATAGAAAAATAGTTTTTCTTTTTTTTTTTTTTTTTTTTTTTTTTAGAATTATGTGGAACGCGAATTTTACGCTCCAATTCGTGGTTTCAATTCTACAAAGCGAAGAGACTTAAGTAGGTGCAGGTTTTACGTCTGGTTAAAGGAATCAAGGAGATTTTGTCTCGTTCTCATTTATTATTGATGGTCGAGCCTGGTCACGGGTAGATGATTCGAGGAACGATTGGAAAGTTAGAGAGAAGAACAATTTGCGATACAATTGTGTTTGAAAAATGATATAGAAACAGGTAGATTTTAATTATTCGATTACGGTCCGAAAAGAAACGAAGGAACTTTGTAATCTTTTTAAATCGCAAGAATATCTCCTTTTCTGTCTTGAGCAATCGACAATTGAAAAAAAGTAAATTATTAAGAAGAAGGACCAAACATTAATGTAATCATTTTAGTTTAATCGAACTTAAACAAAAATTATTCTATCTTCCATCCTCAACTTCGAAATTCCACCATCTTTCACTATTCAAATTTGTCACTCAATCCAAAAATTTCAACAATTTCAACAAGATGATTCAAAAAAAAACCACTCGTCCACTAATCTTGCCCACGAATAAGCGCACAAACAAGCCACTTATGCACGCGCCTGACGATAAATCCCACGTCACGGACCGCGAGTCGTTAAGGGTTTGAAGAATCTGGAAGCTCCAGTTACCCGTTCGCAGATTTATCGTTCCACTTTCGTGGCTGCCGATTCGTTTCAGCCTCCGGCGTTAAACGTCCCTTCGACGTTCCAGATTGTAAATCTTCGTTGCATCCGTTATCGAGAATCGGTAATACCAGCAGCCATTTAGCCACAGATTTCGCGATATTCGCGTGGTTAAACTTTGCCAATATGATGAGCCAAGCGATGATTGGCCGATTATACTCGACCTTTGGGGGGGAGACTTTAATTTTGCACCATTTTTATTTCTGGAACGTGTTTGTACGCGTGCGTTATACGCGCGTTGTTGTGTGAGTTTAAGATATTGGACGAGCATGATTTGCAATTCAATGGATGAAAGATGTGTAAGGTCGAGTGGAGCGGTGAAGGATTCGTTTATTTCTTCTTCTTCTTCTTCTATTATTTCGCTAATTTTTTATTGCTTCGTTTCGCGTGTAAATTTAGCTTTAGTTTTAATTTTAGTTTCCTTTTTATATATATATGTTATATAAGATAAGATTCTAATTTTTTAGAATAATATTGTATGGAATTCGTTAGATTGGGTTGTTAGTTTATATAACTAATGATGTTTTTTTATTACTTTTGAAAAGTAATAATCAGAATTATGCAAGCGAGAGTTTCCCGGCAATCTTTGAATAGATGTCACATCCGTGTTACGTGTGCATCATGGAATAAATATTTATCACACACACGTTCACTCGGGTAGAGATATTGGAATACGATTGATAATGTTAAAAACGCAATGATAAAAAATATTATATCATTTTCTTTTTTTATTGTATAACACATGGTTATATATATATATAGCGTGATATTTCTATCAGATCTGAAGGGGAATTTTCGTTATACAGGGACAGGATAAATGTATGATACGGATGAGTCAAACGTGAAATCAATTTCACGATAATTTTCAACCGCGAAGCATTCTCTGTTGCAAAAACGCGAAATAGACAAGCTTGTCATAATGGAAGTGTGGTATACACGTATCTAAAACGCTCGAATCCATTAAGTAATTTATTCGTCGCGCTTTCACTGATCTTCCAAGTAATAAAATAAGGGAGATGGCGCGTAGGCAAGGATCGAACGGAAATAAAGTGTAACTGAAACGCGAAAAAAAATTGGAATCACTTTCTCAACGAGGCAAATTATCTCAGGGATTTTAAAACGATTGCGCAATTATTAAATATAAACTCGATGTATTGCTGTATCGTTTTTCCTGTTCTTATCTATTTGAATTACGTTGTGTTAATTATACGACCCTTGGATAAATTTAATTTGAGAAATTTTACGATTGCATTCAAAATTATAGTATTTTCACTGTTGTACTTTTTTAAACTTGTAACATTTTTCTGAATGTTGCACGTTCAACAAAATTGAAGAAATATTCAGTTGGAATATTTGGAAATTAGAAATCTTTTAAACTAAACCATTTAATAATTTATTTAACACACAATTCAAATATATCTTTTCAGAAAAAGGTTTAAAGGTTTAAATTTTTTAATATTTAAATTATAATAATAATTCTTATATGAGAAATGTAATTCAAATACCAAACTATGAATAAAAAGTATAGATTACTTATATTAATTCTATATCATAAAAGAACAAGATTATAATTTAATTTTTTATCAAGTATCGTATTACTTAAGAATGAAAAGAATTCGTCGATCGCTCTACATTCAAATTGAATCTCATTTTCACAATTGTTTCGACCTGATCGCAACGAGATCGGAGTCAAACGGTCTCTGAGTCATCGATAAACGTGGTCGATGAAAGTAGAAAGTATCCAAAGGGATCTGGGGGTGGTAGTATCGATCTGAAAGACTTTCCTCGGGCTAAGTGAATCGTACTACCGGGTAATTGGCCTCGATCTATCGATCTTACGATCGACTGGAACAACTAGAACTGCATTTTTATTAACCAGGTGTTTCGTGGACTTGTAACGCCAAGCGTTTTTCCTCTCCTTTCAAGAACGAATCGTTTGAGTAAGCGATATATAATTGCATTCTAAGAAATAGTTTTTGATAGGTAAGATTGATAGACTGATAGAAAATATTGGATGGAATCTTGCAAAATTTCAAATTTTGTTCAGAAAAATATTTTACGTGACATTTGTGTAGATTTTTTAGTAGATTAAGATATATTTGATTGGAAATTGTAATAATTGTAACGATACATTTTTATATGTAAAATGGGAGTTTGTGGAAAAGAATTTTGAACGAAAACTTTCTCCAAACTTTCATCGATTAGTGTGCACGATACGATCTATTTTTATTCTATTTCTTTCTGTCACAAGCATAAACTATTGTAAAACCTTCAATAAATCACAATTATGGAAACGATTGAACGATTCTCTTAATTATACTTCCTTATATTGTTCGAGATTGGTCATTATTTAGAGACAATCGACAAACTAAATTACACTTTTATACGTCGTAATTTAGCCGACGGCTATGTCTAACACATGTATCCATGGTTCCAAAGTGACCCACTTACTTTGCTACAGCATTCGTTGCACACACAATCGTTGGCACGAGATATAATTCGAGGTATATACGTTCGTGCGTCGCACAAGTTGCGTACAACTCGATTCTTTTGGGACGATCGTCTCGGGAATGTTGATCGTAAACTACTTTCACACCGAGAAGAATTCAACCGGCAATGGTTGCAGCCGGAAATTTGCAGTTGGAGGTTACAATGTATTTGCACGATCGATGTTATGAAGCATACGTAAGTATATAACATCTATATATATTGATTTGTCTTACAAAATATATCGTTTGAAATATATCATTAGTTTTTGGAAATATTCAACTGTGGCAAAGTTGAAACATTTTTTAATATTAAAATAAGCTAAATAATTCAGATATAAAGTTATATAAGACATTATATTCATAAATTATGGAAAAATAATAAAAAAAATTATAAAAAAAATTACTAAATATATAAAGATAATAAAATAATACAAAAAGATAGCAATCATATAGAAGTAACTTAAAAATTAAAAAAAAAAATATTCAAAAAAGAGATACAAAAATCCAAAAAATGATAACTACAATAGATAAGTATTCAAAAAGTAAGTATCTTAGAATTAAGTAAATTGTCAAAAAACGATTAAAAATAAAAAAAAAGAAACTAGCAGCTAATACAGGTAAGTATGCAAATGGTAAGTATTTAAGGGGTAAGTACATAAAAGACCACAAAAATTTATATTTCTCAAAATACTACAAAAATTATGATCACCTACAAAATTATATTCTCATAATATAAAATCATAAAAATGACAAAAAATTACATTTGCCTAAGAAATTCCAAGAATTTGACGTTGTTTCTAAAACGATAAAAATTCTTGGAAAAACATCTCGAGAGACCTCCTACTATATTATGCGATTCTAATAAAAAATCGAAATTTGGCGAAAAGTTTCGATCTACTGTTCGAACACTTGGAAACTTCCAAGAATTTGACGTCAGTTCCAAGAACCTTAAAATTCCAAGAATTTTAGATAAACCGAGAACT